>NC_063255.1:79453104-79826082 GCF_020740725.1 Corvus hawaiiensis | reverse complement strand
GGCTTCCCCCTCAATTTAAACCTTACGATGATGAAAAAGGGGGAAGATGAAAGGGACCTCGCGCACTGCCTCGCCCACTCAGATGCTGCCCTTGGCACGAGAGCTTTTCCCTGGGCGTTTTCTTGAAGCGATGCTCTTTACCCGGGTGCATCCGGCCGCTCCGCGGCTCCTGCCAGGTTCCACGACCGTTGTTCCCGGAGCGTCTCTCGGATGCCTCCATTGTCCCCTCTCGACCGGCAGCTCCCTGTGTAGGTGTGCCCGGGCAACCCTCTGAAAGTGACCTCTGGCAGGAGCCGCCCCCTCCTCATCCTCACCGCTCGCACCTGGGGCTGCTGCACCTCGGGGCGGGGGGGATGAGGCGGAGAAAGGTCCTGCTGGGTCGTTCCCTCCCCTACGCGGGCCGTCGTCCACCCCCGAAACACTGGGGTGCAGGGCTTTCTTTTTTGTGGAAAAGGACCGGCCTTCTCGTCCAGGTGCGCATGGGCCAAAACTGTGATCCTGCCTCCAAAATTCCCTATATCCTAGGCCTTGTACTTACTGAGGAAACTCCCCGCCGATCGCGATTACCGGTAATTGTTCTTCCTTAATAGTTACTGACTTGCGTTTCCTTGAAGCGTTTGACGCGTCTCTTGAGGGTGTCAAGGGTTTGGCCGGGTTGTTTACAGCCGATCTCGGTGGGCCCGGACCAAACCCACGCGCCCCTGTCGCCGGTCCGCCCTGAATTTCAGTGACATATGGATATCGTTTATATATACTCCCTTTCCCTGCTCCTCGGTCTTTCCTTGTGCACCTGCACGGAGAGGGTTTACTCCATCCTTCGATCCCACCCACAGCTCTCTGGCCCAAATTCTGATTCTCGCGGAGACGATCTAAGCGGAAAACTACTACTAGTGTTCGCTTTTAAAGTATAATTCTTATTGTACATCTGGCTGTACAATTAAGAAAAAAGACATCTATTACGCTCATTAGGGGAAAGCTTTTCAGAGGAGAAAATATCCATTTTGGTAGCACAGATCTCATTTGACAATATTGCATTCTTCTGGGTTGGGAATCTGAAAATTGGTATTTTTCAATTTGATATTTTGAAACGGGGTCATTTTCATATTTTGGAACTTGATATTCTGCTATTTGAAATGGAATTAATTTTGGTATTTTGGTATTCTGATATTTGGAAACTGGGTAACTTTGGTATTTTGGAACTTGGTAATTTGGAACTGGGTTACTTTGGTATTTTGGAACATATTCTGGGAATTTGAAACTGGGTTACTTTGCTACCTCTGAACGGTGGTGTTCTGGTATTTTGAAACTGGGTTATTTTAATATTTTGGAACTTGGTGTTGTGGGCCCTCCTAGATAGCAGCTGAGGGAAGACACCGGGCTTTGGAAGACGATCTCTTTTGGGGACCATCTCTCAGGACCGTTCACAGCTTCCTGGTCAGAGCTACTGACCCCTAACCAGCTGTCATAGGTACCCACCAATCTTTAGCCACTTTTGGCAAAGGAATCTTGTTTCAACACAAGATTGTGTTGGAACACAATCTTCTACTTAAAAATCCTACTTTAAAATTCTATTTTAAAATCCTACTTTACATTCCTCTGCAGTATGTATTTCTTTATATTTTTTGGTAACAAGGTTAATACTAGTGCGATACCATCTTGCATCACAAGTTAAACATACACACAATATCCACGTTTACACTTCCAGCAGTCTGAATCAGGACATTTGAGCTGTAGCTGAGGCATCTAATTTTTGGCATCAGCACACAGGTTGGGATCGCTGTCTTTCTCAAGCCACGGTTTCACCCACTTTGCAGGAACCCAGCGTGATCCCATGTCTGTGGAAACACATGCATACCCCTTCCCCAAGTTAGTAATTGCATCGGTCCTTCCCATTGCCATGTAGTCCCATTTTTTTCTCCATACTGTCTTGGTTTGAAAGACAGGTGTTTGCTAAGGAAGGCCAGGAGCCTCCCTTGGAATGGCAAATGCAACTCCCTTCCTCTGAGTTATTACAATTTTGAAATTAAGGGGCTTTTAGGCAAAGATATGGGAAATAGGAATAACAGTTCTTTACTATGATATATCTATAGGTGTATAACAAGTCAAACAAACAACATAACTATGGCAGTAACAGCAAACAATCACAAGCCCAGTGCCAGCCTTCTCGGCTGTCAGGCCCTTTCCCTCGGGTGCAGTTTCACTCAGAGCCGCCAGCGCCCCTGCCGGCTCTGAGTGAAACTGCACCCGAGGGGAAAGGGCCTGACAGCCGAGAAGGCTGGCACTGGGCTTGTGATTGTTTGGCTGTTACTGCCATAGTTATTGTTGTTTGTTTGACTTGTTATACACCTATAGATATATCATAGTAAAGAACTGTTATTCCTATTTCCCATATCTTTGCCTAAAAGCCCCTTAATTTCAAAATTGTAATAACTCAGAGGGAAGGGGAGTTGCATTTGGCCATTCCAAGGGAGGCTCCTGGCCTTCCTTAGCAAACACCTGTCTTTCAAACCAAGACAGTATGGAGAAAAAAATGGGACTACATGGCAATGGGAAGGACCGATGCAATTACTAACTTGGGGAAGGGGGGTATGCATGTGTTTCCACAGACATGGGATCACGCTGGGTTCCTGCAAAGTGGGTGAAACCGTGGCTTGAGAAAGACAGCGATCCAACCTGTGTGCCTGATGCCAAAAATTGATGCCTCAGCTACAGCTCAAATGTCCTGATTCAGACTGTGGGAAGTGTAAACCGTGGATATTGTGTGTATGTTTAACTTGTGATGCAAGATGGTATCGCACTAGTATTAACCTTGTTACCAAAAAATATAAAGAAATACATACTGGCAGAGGAATGTAAAGTAGGATTTTAAAAATAGAATTTTAAAGTAGGATTTTTAAAGTAGAAGATTGTGTTTCAACACAAGATTGTGTTGGAACACAATCTTCTACTTTAAAAATCCTACTTTAAAATTCTATTTTAAAATCCTACTTTACATTCCTCTGCAGTATGTATTTCTTTATATTTTTTGGTAACAAGGTTAATACTAGTGCGATACCATCTTGCATCACAAGTTAAACATACACACAATATCCACGGTTTACACTTCCCACAGTCTGAATCAGGACATTTGAGCTGTAGCTGAGGCATCAATTTTTGGCATCAGCACACAGGTTGGGATCGCTGTCTTTCTCAAGCCACGGTTTCACCCACTTTGCAGGAACCCAGCGTGATCCCATGTCTGTGGAAACACATGCATACCCCCTTCCCCAAGTTAGTAATTGCATCGGTCCTTCCCATTGCCATGTAGTCCCATTTTTTTCTCCATACTGTCTTGGTTTGAAAGACAGGTGTTTGCTAAGGAAGGCCAGGAGCCTCCCTTGGAATGGCAAATGCAACTCCCCTTCCCTCTGAGTTATTACAATTTTGAAATTAAGGGGCTTTTAGGCAAAGATATGGGAAATAGGAATAACAGTTCTTTACTATGATATATCTATAGGTGTATAACAAGTCAAACAAACAACAATAACTATGGCAGTAACAGCAAACAATCACAAGCCCAGTGCCAGCCTTCTCGGCTGTCAGGCCCTTTCCCCTCGGGTGCAGTTTCACTCAGAGCCGGCAGGGGCGCTGGCGGCTCCCGGTGAGCGGGGCAGGTGCAATGGTTCCCCCGCGACTGCAGGGGGCGCTCTGGAGCGAGCTCGGGGAGCACACGGCACTGGTGGCCTGGGATCCCAGGAAGGGATGGAACAAAAGCTTCACAAACCCCTGGGCAGCCGATCCCCGTGTCCGGCCGGACCCTCAGGAACAGCAGGCTGGAACGGCAGGGACAAGCACAAATCCCTGGTGGCAGACGAGATGTATTCAAACTGCGGAGCTGCGGTGGGAACCCTCCAGAGATCTCAGCAGGCAGGGTGAGCACGGGCTACAACGCAGCGAAGGCTCGAAGCAATGGCGGGGGCAGGGCGGTCATGGCCCGGCTCCTAGCAGGGCAGGAGGTGGGCTTGGGATCCCAGGGTTTCACTGGCAGAAGGAAAGCAGCCAAAGAAGCAGCCTCCCTCTCCGTCCAAATGCCGGGGACTGACTGTCCACACACCCAGGTGAAACAAAAGAGTAGCAAGATGCACCTCTCCTCCACTGGCTAGGTCTTTTGTTTTTCTTAAGCACTCAGTAATTTGTTCCCCTAGCAACAAGTATGGGGAAAATTCCTTTAACAGAAAAAAACCCCAGAACTCCTAAAACCCCAACACATACTTTCCCGCTATCCGTGGAATTTAATTTAAGTCCCCTTTTAGTCCTGCCCCATGTTTTACCGCAGGAGGAACAAGATTATCACTTGGGATATGTATAGAATTCGTTACATAGACAGCTTTTTCCAAGCCGGCTTGGGGTGAAAGGGATAAATCTCCTCCTTTTTGTTTGTGAAGCAATTGCTTCAGGGTATGATGGATGTGTTCCACGATAGCTTGCCCTGTGGGAGAATGTGGAGTCCCAGTGATACAAACAATATCCCATAAATTGCAAAAGGTGGCAAAATTACAACTGGAATAATCCTGGCTGTTGTCAGTTTTCAAGGTACGTGGAACCCCAAGGGCGGCAACAGCCGTGCTTAAATATTTTAGAACATGTTTTTTGGTTTCTCCTGTTTGTACAGTGGTCCATACTGCAAAAGAAAAACAGTCAACAGACACATGAATAAAATTGTCAGCCAAACTCTGGAAAATGCATTACATCTGTTTGCCATAATTCCAAGGGTCCAAGTCCTCTAGGATCCACTGCTGCTCCCAATGGATAATGAAGTTGTTGACACTGGAAGATGACACAAGAGCTCGTGCATCAGTCCAGGAAATGTGAAATTGTCGGTGCAGGACCTTTGCTGATTGATAAAAAAATTGATGCGACTGCTCTGCTTGTTGAAACTTATTTCCCGCAGGAGCAGCCCAGGCAGGAGAAACTAAGTAATCTGCTTGTGCATTGCCTCCAGCAAGGCTACCCTGTAACTTAGAATGACTATGAATATGAGTAACAAAATAAATCCAGTGTCTTTTTGATAAAGCAAAAAGCAACCAGTGAAAAAGCAAATATAGGTCATAGTTATTCAATTCCTTTAACAATGCATGTCCTAAGTGTTATGAATGCATTGCGATGTTGGCTTTTCGCATGTTACATAGTTGTTATGAATGTATTGTGATATTGGCTATTTTTTTCATGTCCCTTAATGTTATAAAAACTTTACCTAGGTTCTGTAATGTAATACATGATACAGAATGTCTACTGTTTATATAGTCAATTTAGAAAAGACAAGCAGAGAAAGTCTTCACATTCCTGGAGTATCTTATCAGAGAAGAAGAAAAACCAGAAACCAGAGAGAGAAGAATTTACGGAGGGAGCAGAGACAGAATGGAGCCAAGGAGGAAGATAAGGCTGATGGGATGATACACAGAAACTCCAAAGAATTTATGAATCATGCATGAGTTTGATGAATATGCAATAAGAGATGTACTTTTAAAGATGATCTTTTGGATGTAGAGGTGTGCCTTTGGATCTCTGCCAAAGCACCTGGCTGTAATACCCTTTTTTGCTGTTTTCTCCTAATGGTCCCTTTTATTAAACTTTTCTCTTAACATTTTACTAAGAGTGAACCTCATTTTTCACATAAGCGACAGGTTATTCCTACCACAAAAAGTGAATCACATAAAACATTAATTGGTTGATCATTCCATTTTTCAAATACGACTGCTGCTAACTCTAAGTACTGAGCAGAGTGGCCGTTTGTTTCATGTAAAACTTCCTGTTTCCACTGCCCCTTCTCTCTCCAAACATAAGCAGCCTTTCCAGTTTTGCCACTGGCATCTGTGAAAATCGTTATTCCATGAAGCGGCTTAGAAGAACAAAGGGATTGTCCAAGGTTACAATGTAAGGTGTGCCCACAAGCATGTATTCTATCACCATCTTCATGAGCTGTTAAAACCAGATGGGGCAGTTCTCCCTGCCTCCTCCCTCAAGACTACGTCCTGTTAATGGCCCATCAGTGCCTTATCTCATGACTCATCATTCCACCGTGAGATGCTCCACCCAGAGGGAGAAACCAAGCATCCCATCCTGGATATAAACTGGGATTTTTGAAGACCACAGGCAGCTTTTCCCACTGGATTTCCAGAGGACAAGAGCTACATACCTACCACTGGACCTTCTGAGGAAGACCAGATTTTTCCACACAGGTTCATCACTTCAACAGAACCACATCCATTCACTTCAGGAGGACTGCAGCCACCACCTTATCGGACTGGTACTGCTACCCTGACTAACAGGGTCAGGTCGTATCTGACTCTCAGTTTAAATCAGTTTTTTCCCTGCCTTGTTTTATATATATATATAAGTAAGGAACTGTTATTCCTATTTCCCATATCTTTGCCTGAAAGCCCCTTGCTTTCAAAATTATAATAATTTGGAGGGAACGGGGGTTGCATCTGCCATTCCAAGGGAGGCTCCTGCCTTCCTTAGCAGACACCTGTCTTTCAAACCAAGACAGGATTTTGAAATTATCTCAGTATTTGTTACAAATGTGAACATTTTATGTCCTGGCATATGAACACTGAGTCTGCCTGTAAACTCTAAAGTAGCAATTTGCAAGTCTCTGCAAATTGTCTTAGCATCCAATTTAAATATACTCTAGTTGCTGGCACAATAACTTCTTCAGGCTCAGATCCAGGTATTTCTATTACCTGGTTTTGACTTCTCATTATAATATGAGCTAATAATTCCACACGTGTCATTATAGATTTCTTTGGTTGTGCTGGCAAAAAGATTCATTCCAATATACACAACAGATCTGGCTGTTGGGGCCATTGAAAAATAATTGCAAACACATGAGCTTTTTGGCTAAATACAGCTACTGCAATGTTGAGCTTTTGATGGGATACCCTTCCTTCTCGGACCAGGATAAGAGAGCAGAGAAGACTGCTGTTCTACTAAGTTCTTTATTTCATAGTCTCATAGCTTTCTTGAATGCAGAGTCCAAGAGGGTTACATGATAAGGCCAAGCAGCAACAGCAAACAGCAGGCAGAAAACAGCTTCTTCTTCTAATTCTAGTTTCTTCTATATCTTTTTTTTACAGAAGTGTGGATTATATTTGTTGTTTGACCCATAAGATTAGCCCATGATTCTAGTTTTCCTTTTCTTAACTTATCCTGGTCTAATTGTAACAGTCGTAAGTCTTACACAAGTGTTACATAGGTATTACACAGATTTGCGTATATAGTTTCTAACAACTCTGTTTATGTGAACGCTCTATCTGAAAAATGTGAACAGTATAGTTCTATCTATATTTTGTCTAAAGTAAAGAAATTCTGTGAAAAGGTGACTCTGCTGCAGTAAGAACTATGTTCAAGGTCTCTGCTGCAGCTTTTTAATTTTTAAGGCACTTAGCATATATTTCTACTAAAAGTTAAAAATCTGTATTTCTATTTTACTTTGGTGTGACTTCATGTATCTCAGCTTATCCAAAGGTTTTAATTCAACCCCTGTGCTTTGGCTTTCCTCTGGGCCTGAGTCCAGAGAAGCTTTCACTCCAACACTGCAATATTCAAGTCTCGATTCCAGAGGGATGTATAGCCTTGTATGATTTGTTGCCCAATATTTTCAAGAGCCTTTTGTGCTGCTTCAGTTAAGTTTCGAGGAGCATTAACACCCCTTCCTCCTGACAATAAATCTAACAGAGGTTGTAAAACAACGCGGTCCTTTATCTCCCTGACCTTGCTCTACAAGCGGCTTTACAGCCACGGCAAATGCTTCAGCCATTATGATAACGCATTCTGCCAGCATTCTGACTTTTTCACATGCCTCCACCATATCTACTATTGAAGCAGTGCGAAGGAGTGCCATCAGAATTCTTTTCCACGCTGAAATAGCATTTTGAACTGCTAGGGACATAAGGGTGGTTCACGATATGTCCATTTTCTAATAAAAACATGGTTTCCACAGCTTCTTTGGTTGTAACTTCTTTATAATGAACAAAACTTTATATCAATGTGTATGTATCAATGTTTGAGGCATTTTCAGTCTCTGTTGTAGTGACCACTCTTTGCAGCCCAGCTAGCACCTGTGGTGTGCGGCAGGAGTGGGGAGCAGCCGAAGGCACGAAGCTTTAAAGATGCTCCTCTGGAGTTCAGCTCTGCCCAGGGGAGCTGAAGCTCCAGGTGCTGCAGCTGTCAGCAGCCCCAATGAGGGAGAAGATAAAAGGTAGCAAGGAGGCTTGTCTCTGGATACAGTTCCAAGTTTATTCCCAGGAGGGAGTCCAGGGAGAACGAGCCCTGACCATGGCTGTGCAACAACTATAAAGGAGGGTGTTACAAAGGGAGTGGCCTGACCAGGGACCAATAAGGATCTCTGAGGGAGGGATATGAACAGGGACAGACATACACACAGACCAATGGTCTTAAGGGGCAGAAGGAAAGGAATCACATGCCCCAATGTGGCGTTGAGGTTTAGGGAATTTCCAGAGGGGAGGTATCAGAAAGGGCAGGGTCTCCAGGGACTGAGAAGTGCCATATAGGGGCAATCAGGGAGGGCCTAAGTGATGGACACGGAATTGTCTGGATCAATGGGAGGGGTCTGGGTGATTGATGGGGAACTGACTAGAACGTGGGGAGGAGAATAACCATGTAGGGAGCATTCGGGGAGCAGCTAGGGTTTGGGGAGTACCAACTGGGAATGGGGGCAAAGGAGTAACAGGGTTAAACCATACGAAACATGTAGGCATATAGTAAAACACCACACCACCACAAGTCTCTGACACATGCCTCCTACCGTCAGGCAACAGGAGGACGGCGGGTGGATGAAGGGGAGTAGAAAGGGGTTCCTGCTCAGGAAGGTAATATAAATTCCGCCCAACCCATCACCTACCCACGTGCAAGTTCAGAATAGGTATGAGACCCTGGATGAGGAGGATCAGCAAGATGACACAGAAAAAAATAATCTGCCCAGTGAGCCTCCCAATTATACTTGGTCTGTCAGACAGATCACTACCGGTAGTATTATAAAGAAGGGTAGTTGTGGTAGGTGAGTCCCTTCTGAGTAGAATAGAGGGCCCTGTGTGTTGAACTGACCCACCCCACAGGGAGGTCTGTTGCCTTCCTGGGGCACAGGTATGGGATTGTTGGGGTTTTAGGAGCTCTCCTGGGTTTTTTCCTGTTAAAGGAATTTTCCCCATACGTGTTGCTAGGGGAACAAATTGCTGGATATTTCAGAAAAACAAAAGACCTAGCCAGTGGAGGAGAGGTGCATCTTGCTACTCTTTTGTTTCACCTGGGTGTGTGGACAGTCAGTCCCCGGCATTTGGACGGAGAGGGAGGCTGCTTCTTTGGCTGCTTTCCTTCTGCCAGTGAAACCCTGGGATCCCAAGCCCACCTCCCTGCCCTGCTAGGAGCCGGGCCATGACCGCCCTGCCCCCGCCATTGCTTCGAGCCTTCGCTGCGTTGTAGCCGTGCTCACTCTGCCTGCTGAGATCTCTGGAGGGTTCCCACCGCAGCTCCGCAGTTTGAATACATCTCGTCTGCCACCAGGGATTTGTGCTTGTCCCTGCCGTTCCAGCCTGCTGTTCCTGAGGGTCCGGCCGGACACGGGGATCGGCTGCCCAGGGGTTTGTGAAGCTTTTGTTCCATCCCTTCCTGGGATCCCAGGCCACCAGTGCCGTGTGCTCCCCGAGCTCGCTCCAGAGCGCCCCCTGCAGTCGCGGGGGAACCATTGCACCTGCCCCGCTCACCGGGAGCCGCCAGCGCCCCTGCCGGCTCTGAGTGAAACTGCACCCGAGGGGAAAGGGCCTGACAGCCGAGAAGGCTGGCACTGGGCTTGTGATTGTTTGCTGTTACTGCCATAGTTATTGTTGTTTGTTTGACTTGTTATACACCTATAGATATATCATAGTAAAGAACTGTTATTCCTATTTCCCATATCTTTGCCTAAAAGCCCCTTAATTTCAAAATTGTAATAACTCAGAGGGAAGGGGAGTTGCATTTGCCATTCCAAGGGAGGCTCCTGGCCTTCCTTAGCAAACACCTGTCTTTCAAACCAAGACAGGGATATTACCTAGAGACTCCCTGGGTCTATTCAGCCCTCTGATTAGTACCCACTGTTGATACTCCAGGCTGGCAGTGATGAGACTGAAATAAAGAGTACCAGGGCAATTAAAAGGGACTTCAGGGCACTGTGTTGACTGGTTGATAGGGCAGGAGCACAGATAGTGTTTTGCTCAGACTCTTCGGTGGCAGAGACAAATGATGAAAGGAACAGGAGAGCCCACTTTATCAACAAGTGGCTCAAGGGTTGATGTCATCAGCAGAATTTTGGGTTCTCTGATCATGGGGCAATTTTCATGGCACCTAGCCTGCTGGAGCTAGACAGGCTCCATCTATCTGTTAAGGGCAAAAGGATTTTAACCCATTGTTATAAATATGAATAGAAAGTTGGCTTTTGTATCATGAGTTTGTTAATTGAATTATGAATTTATTGGGTTCATTTATAGGTTAATAAGGGTTTTGATTAGGCTGGAAGGTTATCGAGTTTATTGTAATGTCAGTTGACATTGTATGATGAGCATTGTTGTTTAATGGTGGGACTTATGTATTAAGGGGTTGATCACAGAAGTTTCTGGATTTTGCAGAAAGGGAGTGGTATGGGTGTCAATCACAATTAGCATAAGGGGAGAGAGTGGAAGACCCCATTGCACCATTACAAACCAATTAAAAGAACTCTGGATACAGACGAGCTAACCAGAATAGCCTAAGAGGGTGGAATCAAAGGAGGAGCCATACTCAGCTCTGGGGTATAAAATGTATCTCCCCAACTTTGTGGTGTGCCGCTGGCCACACCCGACCTGTGGCTAAGCCCCTGGCGCTGCTCCTTTGCCTTGTAGTTTGGCAGATTGCCATCTTTTGGTCTCTAATTGTCCACAATTACTCTAATTAATAAATTTTCCTGTTTAAAATTTTAATTGGCAAGTTGTTTATTTCACCCATGAACTGGCAGAACTCATTGAGAGGGCTTTAAACTAGGTTTGAAGGGGGAAGAGGATACAACTGAGCTCTCCAGAAGCAAGCCCAAGGGTGGTAAGCCAGAGTCAGGGGTGAAATCAGCAGCCCAGCTGAAGTGCATGTATACTAATGCACGCAGCATGGGTAACAAAAAAGAAAAGCTGGAAGCCCAAGTGCAGCAGCAAAGCTACGATGTAGTCACCATCACGGAAACATGGTGAGTTGACTTGCATAACTGGAGCGCTGCACTGCATGGCTACATGCTCTTCAGAAGAGACAGGAGAGGGAGAAGAGGGGTGGCCCTTTATATTAGGTAGGCTTTTGATGCCATGGAACTTGAAACTAATGACGATGAGGTTGAATGCCTATGGGTAAGAATTAAGGGGAAGGCCAACAAGGCTGACATCCTGCTAAGAGTCTGTTATCAACCACCGAACCAGGAAGAAGAGGTGGATAACTTATTCAACAAGCAGTTGGAGGATGTTTGAGGATCACCAGCCCTTGTTCTTGCAGGTGACTTTAACCTACCAGACATCTGCTGGGAACTTAACATAGCAGAGAAGTTGCAGTCCAGGAGGTTCTTAGATTGTGTGGAGGACACCTTCTTGTCACAGCTGCTGAGAGAGTCCACCAGGGGAGGGACTACACTAGACCTGCTGTTTGCAAATAGAGATGGGCTGGTGGGAGATGTGGTGGTTGCAGCCCATCTGGGGCATAGTGATCATGAAATTAGAGAGTTTTCAGTATTTGGTGAAATAAGGAGGAGCATCAATAAAACCTTCACACTAGATTTCTGAAGGGCAGACTTTGGCCTGTTCAGGAGACTTATTCGGAGAGTTCCTTGGGAAGCAGCCCTTAAAAACAAAGGAGTCCAGGAAGGGTGGGCATGCTTCAAAACAGAGATCTTGAGGGCACAGGAACAGACTGTCCCTGTGTGCCGAAAGATGAGTCAACGAGGCAAATGTCCAGCCTGGAAGGGCAAGGAGCTTTTGAAGGAACTAAGGAATAAAAAGAGGATGCATCATCTTTGGAAGGAGGGCCAGGTATCTCAGGAGATATTTAACAGAGTTGTTAGGGCATGTAGAAAAAAAACTAGAGAGGCCAAAGCTCAGTTAGAACTTGATTTAGCAACCTTTGTGAGGGATAATAAAAAATGTTTTTACAAATATATGAATGGAAAAAGAAGGGTAAGAACAGCCTTGGTTCTCTACTGGATGCGGGAGGGAATTTAGTGACTGCAGATGGGGAGAAAGTGGAGGTGTTTCATGCCTTCTTTGCCTCGGTCTTTATTGGAAAGATGGTTTGTCCTCAGGACAACCATCTTCCTGGGCTGCTAGATGGTGTCAGGGAGCAGGATGGTCCCCCTGTTATCCAAGAGGAAGCAGTCAGAGAACTCCTGAGCTGCTTGGATGTTCATAAATCTATGGGACCAGATGGAATTCATCCCAGGGTGATGAAGGAGCTGGCAGATGAGCTTGCAAAGCTGCTCTCCATAGTTTACCAACAGTCCTGGTTCACTGCTGAGGTTCTAGATGACTGGAAGCTGGCCAATGTGACGCCCATTCACAAGAAGGGGAAGAAGGAGGATCCTGGAAATTATAGGTCAGAGTCAGTCTGACCTCGGTACCCAGTACGGTAATGGAACAGTTTATTTTGAGTGCCATCCCATAGCACCTACAGGATGGCCAGGAGATCAGACCCAGCCAGCATGCGTTTAGGAGGGGTAGGTTGTGTTTGACCAACCTGATCTCCTTTTATGACCATGTGAGCTGCCTGGTGGATGAGGGAAAGGCTGTGGATGCTGTCTATTTGGACAGCCCTTTGACATGTCTCCCACAGTAAACTCCTGGAAAAGCTGGCAGCCCACAGCTTGGATAGGTGCACTCCTTGCTGGGTTAAGAACTGGCTGGATGGCTGGGCCAAGAGAGTGGTGGTGAACAGTGCTGCAGCCAGTTGGCAGCCAGTCACTAGTGGTGTCCCTCAGGGATCTGTGCTGGGGCCAGTTTTGTTTAATATTTTTATTGATGACATGGATGAGGGTATTGAGTCTACTATTAGTAAATTTGCAGATGACACTCGGCTAGGAGCATGTGTCAATCTATTGGAAGGTAGCAGGGTTCTTCAAAGAGACCTGCAAAGGTTGGATAGATGGGCAGTGTCCAATAAGATGAAGTTTAACAAGTCCAAGTGCTGAGTCCTGCATTTTGGCCACAATAACCTCCTGCAATGCTATAGGCTAGGGACAATGTGGCTGGCCAGTGCCCAGGCAGAAAGGGACCCAGGGGTACTGGTCAACAGCTGATTGAACATGACCCAGCAGTGTGCCCTGGTGGCCAAGAAGGCCAACAGCATCCTGGCCTGTATCAGGAATAGTGTGGCCAGCAGGACCAGGGAAGTCATTGCTCCCCTGTACTTGGCACTGGTGAGGCCATACCTCGATTACTGTGTCCAGTTCTGGGCCCTTCCGTTCAGGAAGGACATTGAGATGCTTGAACATGTCCAAAGGAGGGCAACAAGGCTAGTGAAGGGCTTGGAACACAAGCCCTGTGAGGAACCACTGAGGCAGCTGGGGTTGTTTAGCCTGAAGAAGACTCACAGGTGACCTTACCACTCTCTACAACTCCCTGAAAGGTGGTTGTAGTCAGGTGGGGGTTGATCTCCCTTTCCAGGCAACAACTGACAGAATAAGAGGACACAGTCTTAAGCTGCACCAAGGGAAATTTAGGTTGGATGTTACAAAAAAGTTTTTACTGAAAGAGTGATAAAGTACTGGAATCATCTGCCCGGGAAGGTGGTGGAGTCACCATCCCTGGAGGTGTTTAAAAAAGATTGGATATGGCACCCAGTGCCATGGTTTAGTTGAGGCGGTGTTACTGCTGCCATGATGATTTTTTGCCTTTTCTTTTATACACCTTTTACATACCCTTTTATATAGCTTTTATGTAGCCTCAGTGCTTTTAGCATGCATACTTGTAATTCCTTAAGTCTGATAACTTAGCATAGTCCTAATATTCCATTAATCCAGGAGACCAAACATCCTGGAGGCCTCGCAGTTGAGGCCAGAAAGTTCTATGCTATCCTGAGAAACCAAGGTCTTCTCTAGAACACATCCTGTAAATTAAGATAGGCCCATCCAGGGGGGAATTCCCTGGGATGGGGGGATATCACACTGTTCATTTAAGCTTCTCATTGGGGAATCTTTGATAGATATGATAATTCGCATGGTCTATAAATTGTATACGTGATCTATCATCTGTGTGCATTTTGGCGCATTCCACCTGGATGAAGTGGTGCACCTTAAGGATCCTTAAAATAAATACAGAGGTAAAAACCCCTTTTCCCTTAACTGTGTTTGGGTCTCAATTTAAAGACCAGGGAAAGGCAACATTAGGGCATGGGTTGAACTCAGTGATCTTGAAGATCTCTTCCAACCTGGAGATCCTGTGATTCAGGTTTAAGGGACTCTTGAAGGTGTGGAAGAGGGGTGTCATAGTGGAGGGTGTTGGTGACTGAACACGGACTTCGCCGGGTGCATGCAAAGCCAAATTTTATTGTACAAGGCATATCTTTATATACTGCTACAAACCAACAGTTCAGCAGCTACAAACTTCAGCTTCTAGGGTTACATGTTTTACATCTCCAATGACTACAGATTACAATCTCCTCACCCAATCTCCCGTTAACTGTCCTACTCTTTGTCTCACCTCCTGCTCTTTGTCTTGCCTCTTGATCTTTGTCTCCCAAGGCCCCACATCAACCAAAGGCATTCTCCATGGCACACTCTGAATCCCCATAGGGGGTTCCTTGGAGAAAGGCCAGATGGGTTGTGGGGTGGGGGCACAGGAGGGTGTATGGGCAGGCAAGTATTTGGGCTCACAGGCCCCTAGGAGCACCCTGGATGATTCAGGGGTGACAGGAGGTGGGAGATCCAGGGCTGGGTGACAGGAACTGATCAGATCCAGGTCTAGTTCTGGGCACTGGCATCATCTGAGGCTGGGTGATGGACACAGGAGTGTCTGGGGCTAGGTGATAAGAGTTGATCAGCTCCAGATCAAGCTGATGGCAACTGAAGGAGGGAACCACTTCACATTTTCTGCCCTTTTCCCCCTCATGTTTCCAGCATTTCTCCCTTAATGTTTCTCAGACTAACAGCCTGGTGCAGTCTGTTACTGCCCCATCCATACCAGGGTGACACAGGAGGAGACAGCCCGTCTGCCAGCAATACAGGTGGCAGCACTCTGGCACACACAAGGGGCAGTGTACCTGTAAGCTGCCTCCTCTCCAGCAGCAGCTGCCAGCTGACTGCTTTCTGCCAGGGGCAGGAGAATGGCCATCACCATGGCCAGCAACAGCCACCTACTGCTTGGTCTCATTGCTCAGGGTACCCACAGTGAGCAGGGCACAGCCACAGGTGTTTGGAGCTTGAGGGTTGCACCACACCACCCTGAAGCCTATGTTGCAGGTCTGAAGGACGAGAGCCAGATCCCTGTGCATGACATCCCCCACAAGAACTACATGGGGAGCCAGAGACACAGCCAGCAGCCAGGAGAACAGTGGGACTGGGCACACAGCATGGCTACATCAGCTTCCCTGGGCAGAGATGCAGGGACACGGTGCTGGACAGAGAAGCGTTGTTAAGTGCAACTTCACCAGCAGGTCTCTGCTGGTGCACCACAAGACTGCAAAGGATCTGAGTGTTGTGTCCAAGACAGAACCTTCGCAGGAACTGAATATGAAAAGCCCTGCTCGGGAAAGCCAGACAAATTTTCCAGGATTTTGAGAAAAATCATTAGTCATCAGAGGATGCTGGAGTTTCTGGGAGCAAATTTTCCAAACAATTGTGCCACCTTATATGAGGAGGAGAAAGAGTGGAAAGATGATGGATACCAAGAGCTGTGCCAAGGGAAGACATCAAGGACAAGGAGCTGTCCCAAAATGAAGACAAGAGAGACCAAGAACTGGCTGAAAGGGAGGACAACAATGTCTCAAGATGAATACAGGAGAGATGAAGAGCTGTTCCAGTGGGAAAATTACAGTGATAAAGAGCTGTCATAATGGGAAGACAACAATGACAAAGACACGTCCCAAGGGGAAGATGGGAATGACAGAGAGATGTCCCAAGGGGAATACAGGAGAGATGAAGACCTCTCCAAAAGGGAAGAGAACAATGACAAAAGAGTTACCCAACAGGAAGACAACAAAGCTCGCATATTTTTTCGGCAGATTGTTTCAGCAATTGCTTATGTGCACAGTCAGCGATATGCCCACAGAGATCTCAAACCAGTAAGTTTGAACAGGAGTCATATTTGCACAAATACTGATGAAGACCCACTTTTATATGTCTGAATGGAGCTGGTGTGAGTTGTGTCTTCTCTGTTCTCCTGTACTTAGAGGTCTTTAGCTAACATTTGCTCAAAGTGTTATTTCTACTTATTGCTTTGTACCTCAACTGAGCTGGATGAAGCTGTATCTGAGGAAGGAGCTTCCTCTGGAAGAGAAGTAGAATAGTGCATGTCCCAGTAGGAAAATGACAAAGAGGTCTCCTACAGGAAAGACAGTGTCCCAACAGGAACCGGAGAGAGACCACGAGCTGTCCCAAGGGGAAAACCGGATAGACCAAGACCTGTCCCAAGGGGAAAACAGCAATGATAAAGAGCTCTCCCAAGGGGAAGATGACAGTGAAAAAAATTGTCTCATGGACAAGACAAAAAAGACCAAGAGCTTGTCCCAATGGGAAGATGATGTCAGCTACAACATCTAGGACAACTCCTTGGGCCCAGTGAACAATGAGGACCCTCACACTGCTTCCCAGAGGAGGCCTAGCTGTCTCAGCAGCATGGGCACAGAGGCAGCAGGAGAGGCAGCTGGTGACCTGAGCATTTCTTGCTCCAGTGGGTGCCACAGCCTCTGAGACAGCTCTGACCACAGGTCCCGAGGAAGGGGAGCACCATGCACCTCTTGCTGAGGCACAAGAGGTGGCAATAACAACACCTTCTCTGGCCTTCAGTGTGCAGGTGAGAGCTGCAGGGGCAGAGAGCCAGGCAGCTGCCCTGCACAGCCCCTGCTACTCACTCAGTCCTTCACCTTGCCTGTTGAAAGCCCATGCCTACAGCAGGCAGTGGGCAGGGACAAGGGAGGTATCAGACCTGTTAGTGCCGAAGACCAAGGATGGAACCTTTGCCAAGGAGAAAGAAGAGTGGAATGACCACATCAACCAAGACCTGTCCCTAGAGGAAGTCTATAGTATCCAGTGCTAGTACCAATGGGAAGATGAAAGTGACAAATAGCTGTCCCAAGAGAACAAAGATCATGTACTTCTACAGAAAAGGGGCTCTCTGATCCTGCCCCTTGAGAGGCACAGGTATTTGGCCTGCACAGCCAGTCCACACCTTGCCTTGCCAAATGGACACATATGCCCTCAGCAAGCAGTGGGCTCTTCGCAACGGCCATCCTGCTTCAGGAGGGTATTCCAGGCTCTGCACGGTGGCACAGGCATGGACAGAGGATTAGTGCCCTGTTGCCAGCACCAGGCTGGTCCCCAGAGCTGGCCCTGAGCCTGTGCAGAGTCCTAAGGGAGCAACACAGGGTGGTTTTGCTGTGGACATTTTGATAAAAGCTGATTATTTTGCAACCCAATCTCCCCCCCATGTTTCTTGCCCTTCTCCCCTCACATTTCTTGCACTTTCCCCATACAGTTCCCTTGCCCTTTTTTTCTCCTCAGATGTCCTGTCCTTTTACCCCTATATTTCCGACATTTCCCGCCCCCATGTTTCCCACTTTTCCCTCTAGTTTCTCACACTTTCCCCCTCACGTTTTCTGCCCTTTCTCCCCTCATGTTTTCTTCCCTTTTTTCACTCATGTGTCCTGCCCTGTCCCCCTCACATTTCCTGCCTCTTTAAAAAACTGGCAGACGGGGGTACAAACTGACTTGTGTTTCTTCGCGTGTACAGAGCAAAGCTGCAATACTGCAGTAATGAACCTATTGTCTATTAGTGGTCATCTAAACATATACCTCAGAATGGAGACTCTCGCCTGCCCCGCGCCAGAAACACGCCGTGCCTCGGGCAGGATGGGGTGGTACTGAGAATGGCAGCCACGGGCGGCCGGGCCTTTGGCGAGAAAGCCTGAGGGGAGCGCTGGAAGGCACCACCTCCTCGGAGCAACGACCTCGGCCGCCATCTTGTGCGTGGCGCCAGCCCCTGCAGCGCCGACTCCGCTCCGGTCCCGACGGCTGCGCCTGGGTACACGCTTTCTGGGAAAGGCAGACGCTCTTTTCTGTCTCCGTACGGTCTGGTCTCGGCTGAGGCCACCCGCGTTAGCAACCAGCCGGCAGCGCAGACCTTCCCACTGTGGCAGCACCGCTTCCCCATCTCCCTCCCTCCCGGCATGCCAGTCCCTTCACGCCTGTTCCGGTTCGGCGGCGCGCGGAGATTGGCTTTTCGATCCCGGCGGCCGGAAGCGGGACATTTGAACGGTAACGGTCTCTCTAGGCTGCTCTACTGTTTGGTCGCTGCCTCGGGACGGGGTAAAACTCGGGGGGGCTCCTGGCGGCAGCGCCCGAAGGAACGGGGTGGGACTTGGGGGCCACCTGGCCGTAGCGCCCCAGGGAGTGGGATGGGACTCGAGGGTCTTCTGGCCGCTGCGATTCGGGACCGCGGCTCTCCCGCGCCTATCGCCGGGCAGCCGTGCCTGGCCCGTGAGAACAGTAGCCGCTCCGCCCTCCCCGGGGGCTGCAGCTGAGTCCTTTCCTGTGCCCGAAAGCATGAGCGCGATCTGCGGTCTCCCCTTCCAGGTGCTGAGAAGAGCTGCCCGCGTCCTGCGGGTCGCAGAATGGCCGGAGGTGACTATGAGGAAATTCTCAAGTACTATGAATTACACGGAACAGTCGGTACAGGTGGGCTCAGTCTGTGAATGCAAACAAGTGTGTGTGATGTGTCCGCTCACCTCAGTGTTTATCTGAGAGATTAACTGTTACTTCAGAATCTGTGGGTCATGTTTTGTCGGTGTAATTTTGCGGGGCAGAACTGTGGAAATGTAAATGGAATGTGGTGGCAGCAATTGCTTCTTCCTCTAGAAAAGATGCTACATGCTGTGCATATGGTATTTGCTTCAGAGCGACTGAGATCGTCGTCAGGATGAGAAAGTTGGTCACCATGCGGAGCTTTATATGTCTCTGTTTCAAATTCTAGGTGGGTTTGCAAAGGTAAAACTTGCGCGACATCGTCTCACTGGTGAAAAAGTTGCAATAAAAATCATGGACAAGCTTGCTTTACAGGTAATCCAAAAGATACTTCAGAGTTGGTAACATGCTGTTCCTGTGGCGTTCTCAGGAACATGGGTGCGACCTGTCACTGTGGGCTAGCGGTAGATGCTGTAGATTTGAAATAATTTTAATGGCACCACAAATCCTGTGCCCTCATGTGGAGAGGGCAATGTTCTCTGGCTGTAAAACTGAGGCAGTTACAGCTTTAAATATTAAATAACTAAATAAACTACTGTAAGTCAAACGGAATGCTGATGAGAATAGTAGCTATTGTACATCTGCCCCTTTGGGTTTTACTGACCAGTGTGTGAGGAGGGCAGGTGAGCAGTGATAGAGCTGGTGCTGGTTTGAGTTTGAGCAGTTCTGATGTGCAGGCTTACTGTGATATACAGGCTGTCAAACTAATTGGCAATTCCATACCTTGCTATTGTGATCTTTTAGGATGACTTGCCTCGTGTTAAATTAGAAATTGATGCCATGAAGGACTTGAGTCACCAGCACATTTGTCGGTTGTATCATGTGATTGAGACACCCAAGAAAATATTCATGGTTTTAGAGGTAAGGAATGGTGTTTCTGCTGTGGCAAAGATCTCTGGGTTTAGTCACAGCAGTAGATGGTAGCAGAGTCCAAATGAAACAATTCTTAGAAAATTATCTCAATGGTGAGATAATTGTGTCCAAGATGCCATAGTTTAGAAATGAAGCTGACAATGTGTTCTGTCTCATAAAAGCCATTTTTTACTGTTTGCAATAAGCAAACTGACTTTAATTCCCACCTCACACTCCAAAAATAGCACTAGCAGAATATATGGAACCTGAGAAGTGCCACTGAGTTGTCACCTTTGGGCAGTTTCTGTCGCCTGTGATGGCAGTGTGATATGGCTGTGGCAAGCACTGGGAAAGAGTTGAGCTCTTGGGCTTGTTGGATCTGTTGCACAGTGGCCTGGGGCATGCCTGGTTGCTGCTGGAATAAAGCAGAGGGAAGGAAAGAGAAGAGTGCCTTCTTGCTATCCAGTGCCCTTGTTCATGTTTAGATACCCTGACTGTATCCCAAATGTATTCTTTTTTTCCTGCTTTCATGCAGTACTGTCCTGGAGGAGAGCTGTTTGATTACATCATTTCTAAGGACCACCTTTCCGAGGAAGAAGCTCGCATATTTTTTCGGCAGATTGTTTCAGCAATTGCTTATGTGCACAGTCAGGGATATGCCCACAGGGATCTCAAACCAGTAAGTTTGAACAGGAGTCAGATTTGCACAAATACTGATGAAGACCCACTTTTATATGTCTGAATGGAGCTGGTGTGAGTTGTGTCTTCTCTGTTCTCCTGTACTTAGAGGTCTTTAGCTAACATTTGCTCAAAGTGTTATTTCTACTTATTGCTTTGTACCTCAACTGAGCTGGATGAAGCTGTATCTGAGGAAGGAGCTTCCTCTGGAAGAGACGTAGAATAGTGCACTCCAGCTGAGAGTGGAGCAGACACGGATTTGACTTTGGCTGTTGGTTAGGCATTTTTACTATCCTCTTTATTCCAGCTTATACCCAAGGGGAGTTGTTACGGTTTCTCTCTGTTGTGCAAGCTGTTCTGTTCTGACAGCCAAAGGAAAATGTGACTCCCACAACATAAACAAGTGAGAACTGGGCAGGGGGAGAGATGTACCACTGATCCCGTGGCTTTACTGTCACCACAGGAATTAAGTGTGGGCTTACGGAATGGAAGCATTGAGACCATTTCTCCTAGAAGGGGTTAGAAGTTTGCATGTTCAGAGACACTGATAACTGAGAAAAGCATATCCTTAGGGTACAGGCATTTTACTAGACAGCTCATGAAATCCTTGTCTCCAAAGGACTTCTCCCCAAGCAAAGCCTTCTGTGTACCTCTTGGAAGGATTTGGATTGTAGCTGGAGACCTGACGGATTCATAGGATTGTGAGATAACTTGGTTGGGAAGTGACTTCTAGTGGCTTCTGCTTTTATCTCCTGTTTAAAACACTTCACACCAAACTTCTTCATCTAGTCACATCTTGGACCTCTCGCTAGGATGAGGCAGCATAATGTTGCTGGGAAACCTGTTAAGCTCTTCACTTCCTTTTTTATGAGAAAGGCTTTTTCTTAGTACCGGTCTGAATGTCTCCTGATCCTTACTGACTGTCATCATCCCACCATGTGCTTCTATGGAGGGTCTGACTCTATGCCCCCTTCATAAGAATTCAAAGGCTGCCATGAGGTCTTCACTGAAGCTTTATCACCTACAGGCTGAACAACCATCTCTCCCTCAGTCTCTCCTCATGGAACAAGTGCTCCAGCACCCCGGACAGGCTGGTGTCCATCCACGGAGCTTACCTCAGTTTTGTGTCTTTCCTGTGCTAGAGGGTGGGCAGAAACTTGATGGGCTGTTCTCACTGTGCTGAACAGAGGGCAGCTGGCTTCTCCCACTTTGCCAGCTCTGCTTCTTTTCACACCACCTGGGATATCACTGGCTGCCTTTTCTACCAGGGCAGGCTGCTGCCTCACAGTTTTTGCTTTCTGTCTAGCAGCCCCCCAGGCCTTTCTGAGCAGGTAGGAGCTTGTATTCCCCACTTGGAATATCGGATATATTCATTAGCAACAGGTCAAAATCTCCAGGGGAGAACGTTAGGTAAATTCTGGCTGGTAATGGCAAGAAGAAATAACATGTAAGAAAATATGGTTTCTTGGATACTTGGTGTTATGGAAAAATTCATTACCACTTTCTCTTTTACTAGGAAAATTTACTGATTGATGAGGAACATAATCTGAAGCTGATAGACTTTGGACTTTGTGCAAAGCCAAAGGTAAGGGTGTCAGTTGCTCTCGTAGAGCAGAGCTAAATCAGCTACAGTGCGTACATAAGAATTTCAGGCGTGACTTCAGGGTGCAGTGCAGAGCCTTGCCCTGATTTTGAACTGTTTGTGTAGTTATTGTCCCACTGCTAATTGCTTGGTAGGCCTTTAAGAGTATGAGACAGTTTTGCATTTTCTGAGCAGAATATCAGATTTTGTCCTCTTACACTTCATCTTTCAGATTGCCTTGTGTGTAGAGTACCTACTCCCACAAAGGCTTGTACTGTAAAGATGATGTTGGTGTCCATTTTTCCCCAATAACTTTCAATGGCATGTGTCATTTTCATAAGATTTGTCCATGTGTGGAGATTGTGGATCAAATCCAATAGATTCCCCTTACCTTTACAAAACCCCTGGGTCCACATGGTTGTACTGAGTTGTTTACCAAGTTTAAAGTTGGTTTCTAGGTTACTGCTCTGTTTGTCGTCTTCACATATGAGATGGGTGCTGGTAAGAAGGAATTTGATGGGAAGAAGGTCTTACTGATCCAAAGTCCTCAGATTGTTTTAGCTGAGTCAAGTTAAAGCACCTTGCAGGAAATCAGGAGTATTAGACTACCATCTTGTTGGTACAATGTTATCTCACTCTGATCTGCTTAGAACAAAGCCCAGGCTAAGGAATAACATGTTTTTAATAAGGAAGCATTTTCGTGGTTCTTCATGAAGTTATTGCATTAAATATTTATATAAATATCCAACCAGCCTCGTGCCCAGTAGCTCTTGGATTACTGATTCCCAAGTTCCATCTGTTCTCTTTGTGGTCACAAAGGGAAGTATGCCTATCAAAGGAGGAGCTGCAGAAAAGGCTGCTGGGATAACATGTGAAGGAGCAGCTTGGCATCTGAACATTTATGGGATTCTCCTGGTCTTGGACAGTTTTTTGCCTAGTGAAGCCATATATTATACCAAAGCAAAATATTAGGTGACTGTATATACACAGCACTGGAAAATGAAGCCTCTGAGGCCTTTAATATGTTGTTGCTAGAAGTCACTATATGTGTTAGAGCCAATGCTGCTGTGTCATCAGTTTTCTGTCTTGTTCTAGCGTGGCCTTGATTACCATCTGAACACCTGCTGTGGAAGCCCAGCTTATGCAGCACCAGAGCTGATTCAGGGCAAAGCATACATTGGCTCAGAGGTAGATGTCACAATTGTGGGTTAGGGTGGTTTTTTTCCTGCCCACCGTGTATTTAAAGGTGGTAGGATTCAGATATACTCCCTTAGTGTCTTTCTTCAATGTCACATTGCCTCAGTGGCTCTCAGAAGCTGTGTGACTGAGAGCAGTCACAGCCTGGAATAGCTCTTGACCACAGATTCTGCACCTGGTTTCTTCATCCCTGACTAATCCTTCACTGTCCCCAGGTGTTGCTCTGCAAAAGATAACTTAAATTCCTTCCTTCTACTATGTTATTCCAAGCAGCAATTTGTTCTGTTAATTTTCCAAGTCTTACTGCAAATTTCTGTGCAGTCTCAATATCTCGTGTACTTTGCCTTTGAAATTCTGTATAAAAACCTGCTCTTTGTACTGTGCAGTGTAGGAAAATTAGAGAGAAGAAAAACTGGGGCATTTATCCAACTTTGATTCCATGTCTAGAACATTCTACATGCCCTTGTCAATCCATTCAAAATGGTGCAATTGCAATCTCCTCAAACTTCCCAACTGTCTGTGCTGTTGGATAGTCAGTCTTTTCTCCTTTACCTCCTTTGCACCACTCTCTCTGGCCTCTAACTCTTGCTTTCTTTTTGTTTTCCACAAAGTCAGTGCTTCTCAAACCTCCTTTATCCTATGACTGAAGTGGGAGTTGCAGTATGAGGCACGTAGGCCTTGTCATGTCTATACTGATAAGAACCAGTGGGGCTTTAAAGCTGATTGTAACTGTACTGACAGCTCTCATAATCACTAATACTTTTGAGTACAAAATCCCTTCTGATGAGTTTGATTTCCTTTTTTTCAGCGAAATCCTTGTAGGTTGAAAGTAATGCAGCAATTTGGCAACCTAAGGAGAGGGTAATGGTTTTACTACTGCTCTAGTCTGAGTGAATTGAAAATTGTATGCTTTCACTTGGACTGTAAGAGTTTTCTGTCCAGAGTTAAGGAGCCTACTTTCCAAGAGTTGCATGTGGGCTTTGCCAAAGGAGATAATGTTATCTGTCTCTAAGCCGTTTTAGACAGATGAGCCTTGTGAACTCTCACTTTTATTTTTTAGGCAGATATTTGGAGTATGGGAGTACTGCTGTATGCTCTGCTGTGTGGCTTTCTCCCCTTTGATGATGATAATGTCATGGCTGTCTACAGGAAGATCATGGTAGGTATTGATGGTACTAGAATACACAAGGAACAGGAATCACTAAGCATTATGGGAGATTTTTGCTTTCTGATGCCAGAATCTATTGAGCTGTGCCTTGAGCAAAAAGGCTTATCTGCTGAATTTTGTTATGCTTTGCCACTCTTTTGATAAGTATTTTGTGGATTTGTTTCTGTTTTCCCTCAGCCTGTGCAGTACTCTAGCTTGGTCCTATGATACAGTAGAAAACTGAGTTTCAGAAGAAGCATTTTCTTGCTAGTGGGCTGGACTTTTATATTGGAGTGTTTATCTGTCTTCTCCCTGTATTGTATGGATTTACTAAAAGTACTCTTAAATGTCAGCCATTCTCATGTCTAGGAAAAGCAGGATTCTGCATCTGCTATTATGCTTTCCCCTCCCAAAAGGAGTTGAATAAATAGTAAATAGTATAATTAAGTTACTGGTTCTTTCCCTGTAAACTCCTCTTGATTTGGCTAAACAGTGATGTTCCTCATCACACATGCACCTCTGCCAGCCACTTCTGAGCTGCCATAAAAATCTATGTTAGTAAAGCTTGCTCTGGTAAAGTGAGTGGGATGATGAACGACAGTGTAGAGTAAGGGCTTTGGATTCCTCTACCTCATTCTCCTTTCACCAAGAGTCTGATATGTCTGAAAAAACACCAAAAAACCCCTCCTTGAGAATATTCAAGGACTACTTTGGCAGGAGGCAACTGACACTGGTTTGCACAGGGAGTGTTTTCAGGGTGTATAACAGTCTGAGCTCTATAAAGCACCTGGTCTTTTCATCAAAGAGTGTGGATTTTTAATCTGGAATTGGAGTACACGTGAGTACCTTGACAGAAAATCTATAGGAAGCTTAGTTTGAGTTGTTGGAGAGAACTTCAAAAAATTAAAAAAAGGGAACAAACCAAAAGTCCTGGAAGGGATGTCCTTGCTAAGGGGTGCTTACAGTTTCCTCTGGGACCTGATAGAACCTATCAGCTGGCCAGTTTGAATATGGACAATTCTCTAAGCCACTTAAAGGTGTGACCACCTCTGTGATACACACTTAAGAATAGACAAACTCCCCCCCCCCAAGCTCTCTCTCGTTTCCAGCGCTGGGACAGGTGGCTGCAGGGCCCGAGCAGGGCCCAGTGGGCCCGGCCCAGGCCCTGCTCGGGCCGGGCCGGGCCGGGTCACAGCTCCAGGATGACCCCCGCAGCAGGGCTGTGGGCAGCCAGAGTGGCTCGGAACCCCCCCCCCCCCCCCCCCCCCCCCGCCCCTTCCACCTTTCCACTGCGGCCAAGATTTCAGGGAAAGCCAGGGAAAGCACCTCTGTCGGCAGAGGTCAGGTGACCAACAGCGATAAGCCACACAGCCGCAAGGCCGAGGTGAGATTAACCCTTTTATTGCTGTGAAGAGCTGAAAACCTGAGGGAAGAGAAAGAGAGGAGATGCTTAAAGCTGAAATTCTGTTGTGAAGCTATGATATATCAGAGTATCCCGTTGTAATTTCATGAAGATATGGGGGGTGGAGTGTTCAACTCGTGAGCAAAAGCACCTGCGCCGAGATAGGCAGATGCTGACGCAGCTGTAATTTTATGAGAAGTTTGGACAGGGAGAGATGGACCAGATGAGGACTTTTGCTCCAAATGGGAAAGGAGAAAACCTCAGTTCCTAGAGATGCTCCCAGAGATAGTCCTAACGATGAAGATGAGGAAGACCCTTTGCTCCCAGGGAAGGAGAAGGGCCTCTGTTTTTTGTTTCTGAACGGCTCAACCTTAAAATTGTACCCCAAAAAACTTTAAGAGTGGACCCTCAAAAGCAGTTGCGGGAAAAGCTGCAAGTCGGGGGAAGGTACTCACATACAAACAGAGAGACCTCTTCCTAGATGGACTGAACAATATTTGGAAGTGGGCGGCTGGGTCGTTGTGATACTGTTTTCATAGCATGGGCAAGAAGAGACTTCTCTTTCTAAATGGACTGAACAAGGTTATTATGGAAGCGGTAAACAGACTGAACATCTTAAGGGTTGTCTTTTTACCTTGTCAGTGGAAGAAGGGAGGAAGGTGGGGGGAGGAGGAGAGTTCTGAAGGTGGTATAATTTTTTTTTTTTCCCTCTTTTAGGTCTGCTAATAAACTTCTTTATATTCTTTCAAGTTTGGTGCCTGCTTTGCACTTCTCCTACTTCTTATCTCACAGAAGATAAACAGTAATGAGTATTTCAGACCAAACCACTACAACTATCTAATCCAAAGAGATTGTGTAAAGGTGCTAATGTTCAGATGAGATGCCTTTAAAATTACATGACTTCCCTACTCATATAGTCATAGAATATCTTGAGCTGGAAGGGAGCAATAAGGATCATCAAGTCCAACTCCCTGCTCTTTGCAAGACTACCTAAACTAAACTATATGATTAGAAGTGTTGTCCAAATAACGCAGGCAAGCACTTAGCAGTTTTACTGAGAAACTGTATGAAGTGGAAAGAGCTGGGTTGTCAGTAGACTTGAGCTGCCTTTCCTTCTCTGCTTGTGGTGTGAACTGTGTTGTCTACCCAGAAGCTCAGTGTACATTGAGAACGTATCCACTTATAAGCATGCTGTCATAGGATGACAAAACCCTTTCTGCTGCACATTACACCAAGATGCAGAACCTGCTAAATGATCCAACTGCTTAAGGCATTCACTGAGCAGAGAAGTCAGATGTGAAATGGAGACCTTAATTAAGAATATCAAAGATGATTCTGTATACAGTTGTCCAACATGGACGGGAACTATGAATTGAGTTGTTTGGAGTGACACAATATTTGCCAGTGGAATGTGTTGAAGTGAGCTTGAAACAACAAATGAGGTTTTAAACCTTAGTCTGGGAGTAGTCAAAACCCAATCATGTTGCAGGTGTTAAGATGCGTGCTTGCTATTTCCACTCTGAATTTGTTTTAATTTTATGTGGTTGTGAATTGAAAATTGTTTGAAATGAGGACACCCACTATTGTGGAATTAAATGTCACACATTTTAAACCCTGAAATTTATTGTAGTCTCATCTCAAACCTGTTGCTCAAATCAACAAAGTCAAAATCTGCTGCTTGAATCTAATTAAGATCCTATGACTTACATGCAGTGTTAATTCCCTGGAATGTTCAACGTCTCTTCACTTGTGAATACTTAAATCAGTGTCTTGACTTTTTGGCTGAAAAATTAAGCTGTGATGTAACTTCTGTTAAAAAAAATGTGCTTCTGGTATGACGTTATGCACCTGGTAGATATCACAACCTATGTACCATCCAGTACTGCCTACAGTACAATAGATGAGAATTTCTTTTTGTTATGTCATGTTCTGTAGCAATATACTAAAAACAAAATGTAGATTACCCGTGTTACTTAGTTTCATAGTAAAGTTGTGTTGTAAAACAGCTTGCAGAACTACTCATAAATAACTTACTAGTAGTGTCTGTAAAGATGTAACTGAAATTCTTTAATCTGTGATGTCAAAGCAATACATGCTGTGCTTAGAAATGTAGCCGCATATAACACCAACTATTTTGTTATTAATGCATTTATCTGTAGAAAGAAAACTGCCATTACAAAATGATAGCTATGTTATTTGACAATGACTTTTTACTACTTTTTTTTTTTTCTCAATTTTTGTTGAGAAATAAATGATTTTTGGTGGTGAATTTGGTTTTCAGCTACTGTTACACCTCACATCTGGGAGCTGTTTTCAATTTTCTTCTGATCAAAAATTAAATAAAAACCAACAGTAAATAATTATATTGAAAGAAATCTCACTTGCTAGATCTGTAAGTTTTTTCCTGTCTACTGTATGAGATCAAAAGTTTAGTGTTAGATGTCACGTATTCAAAAAACAGTATCTTAATACTGAGGGTGGTGTACTTTTAGTGTCTGAAAAGTAGTGATTGCAGTGAATCTTCACGTTTTCAAAGTGCTAATATCAGTCATTCATACTCCAGTATGTTTGCACTTCTACAACTTCAGTTCTGAGTTGATATGATGAACCAAGGCAATAGAGGAAGGAGCAGATTAGCTGCAAAAGTGGGTGGAGATGCAAGTGTCACACAAGCAGATTGGATGAAAACTGCAACTGGTGATTCAAACATGACATTTTCCTAACTAATGCTGCTGGGTTTTAGTACTGCCATGACATTTATGCAAGTCACTCTTAAAGCTAAATTCACATGTTCCTGCTGGGGTTTTTTTTAACAAAGTGTAGATGGCACTATTGTCCAAGTAATTTGGTAGCTCCTTTTGAGGTTCAGTGTTAGCTCTAAATCCTCTTCTTTTTTGCAGAGAGGAAAATACAGTATTCCAAAGTGGCTCTCTCCTAGTAGTACACTGCTCCTTGACCAAATGCTCCAGGTAAAGGTATTATTTCTATTCAATAGATGTATAAAGTACTGTTGCATTGGTTCAAAACATTACATCAATGAAATATTTTAAAAACATTCTTTTTTTTGGGTTTAAATAAGAAGTTTAATTATTACAAATTTTGGAAGAAAAGATTAATATTCCCTTCAGCTGAAAAATCTTTGAGAAAAATGTTTGATTACAAAAATAATTAAGCAAAGTTGAAATGATTTAACAAAGTCTTCAAACAGCATGTGTTTGGTTGTTCTTGATGTGCTATAAAAACAAGAGCTGTTTTGTAGTGCAAATATACATTTGAGCTACACCTAAGGCATCTAGCCAATGCTGCATATCCCTGGGAGATCTATCGTAACGGTAGGTTCTATAACTGCTCTTCACAGCTAAGATCTTTGAGCGTGAGCTTCCTTTTGGTGAAGCTCTGAAACAGTACTGGTTTCTCGTTTTGTCCCTAACCCTCCTAACATTCTGTGTAGAAGATGAACTGTTTCTTCACTTTTTCTCCACAATTTAAGTATCACTTTGATTTTTATTGCCCACCAGGTTGACCCAAAGAAGCGGATTACAGTCCAACACCTGTTAAGTCACCCTTGGCTCATGCAAGGTTTTTCTGATGCTGTTCAGTGGCAAAGTAAATACCCAGTAAGTACTCTGGTCAGATGAATACTAAAGCATTTCATATAGTATTTGCTGGCTTACTACCATCCTCATAGTGCATGGTATGAAATTATTTGTTCCAAGGTGAACTTCGTGATGGCTGTGGTCTTTTTCTGATCCTTTTAGCTGTCAAAATATTATTACTTGCTCTTGATTTCTCTTGAGAAGAAATTTAAAATGTGCTTTCATTATATTCTGCAGCTGAATCTGCAGAATAACAGAATTCTCATCAAAACATGAAGTACTTCCACGTATGAATGACCAGCTCCTTCTCTAGTCTGCTTTAGCAATACTTCATGTAATGTGCTGTCTCGGTTTTGGAGACAAAACTTCAGGAGGAAACACTCCAGAGAGAGTGTCTCCTCCAAAGGGAAAAGGGCCTCCCCTTTTCCTCCACCAATAAGACAAGTGGGTCACAGCAAGGGAAAGTGGAAAAAACCAAACTGTTTATTAACACCGAACAAAAACAGGGTAGAACAGGGGAAAAAGCCCTCAAAATACAACAAATTCCCAGAGAGAGAACAGAGACATGGGCTCGGACCAGCCGGGGTCACCCCACAGGCCCACCGGGGCCAATGTGCAGGCGAGGAGGGAAGGGAGGCAGTGAAGTAAGGGGGGAAGGGAAGGGAAAAAGAACAAAAAAACCAACAGAACCTTTTTCCTGCTAGCTGGAACAGAAGAGAAACCCAAAGAGCAGGACAGCACTCCCGGCACACTCATCCCGAGCCCCTGGAGTCCCCAGCCCCAGCCATCAAACGTTCAACTGACCTGCACCAGGGTCCCATGGCCCCTCCCCACAGGTCCATCTTAAAGGCACAGTGCCCCTGGGCATTAAGCAGACGGTTAAGGAATAAAGCGGCTTCATAACATCACCTCAAGGCACCTCAGGATGCTAGATGTGTTTATGTTTTATCTTGTATGCAGTCCTCAATGAAAATTTGAATAAAAATTCAAATTTCATTGAAAGAATATTCATCCTGTCACTCTATCACTTGTTTTCTTGTGTGAGAGACAAAGGCAGTATGGAGAGGAAAAAATCCAAAATAATCTGGCTGTCAGCAGAAAGTGCTGAGAAGTTCATGCATGTTGACAACCAATGCTTCCCATTGCCACCAGATGCCACTGTTACTCTAGGTAAAGAACAGTTTGACTGTGCTCGCACCATCAGTGCCAGCTGGCTCTCATAGAGATGGGCATGGCTCGTAGCTTTGGGTATTTATAGACAGATGAAAGCATAGCTTCCATTCTAGTAAAAATCTTAGCTGCTTTTGGATGGCTTATTTGAATTCATAAGCTCTCACCTGTGAGGAGGCAGGCTGTGAAGTTGTTGAAGTATGACTTCTTCAGTCTGCTTCCTACAATGTTTAGCTGTGATGCTAAACATTTGAAATACAAGGTCTAAAATCATCGTTGATGATTTACTCAGCCCACTGGGTTTCACAACAGTGTCACTGTCAGATATGGATTATGGGGCAACTTGAAAACCTCACACTTCAATAGCCATTGTGTTCTTGCAGCTGGAACATCTTGATGAGGACTGTGTAAGAGAGCTTTCTGTGTTTCATGAGCAGAGCAGGGAGACCATATTGCAATTAATAACAGAGGTAAGAAGTGTATGTGAGTAATTTACAGCAATTAAATACAGTAATAGAGTAAATAAGTTTACTGCTATCAGACCAATACGTATATATTCTAAGTATGATATTTTACATACATTTCAGATTTAAGGAGCCCCTGCAGAACTCTAGAATCTGGCTGTAGCTTGTAACTACAGGCTACTGGTTCAGAAGTTCAAATTTGTTTATTTCTTTTTCTCCTTTAATTGCGATCTTCATGTTTCCTAAATCTTACTGTTATTTCTCACTACGGTAAAATCCTTCTGAATCTCTGAAAGTCAGAATAGACTTGTAGAAAGTTATAGTTGAACAACAGATACCATTTGCTGGGTTAAGTCTTTGCTTTGAAATGGTTCAATAAAGAGTAGCAAAAGAAAAAAAGATAAAAATATTAGAGCAACACCCAGGCAGTCTGCGAAATACAGGGTTTTTTTGAGTTACTATTCAGAGATTTTTAAAAATAGTGAGTATGTTTAGTAATTTTTGACTACAAATGACAAAAGTTGAACTGAGTACTTCTAGAAGAATTGTGCAAATGTTAGCAATAACATTGCAGGCTGCAGAAAAGACTTAAAGCAGGATGTGAACCCCATCTTTTACCTGAATCTGAAAATTCTTCCTTAAAATTGAATTTTCCGCTTCTTTGTACTTGTTAGCAGTGACAATAGTTTTGGGTTTTTTTTAAACACTTGGGTTTTCCACATAACTGTAGCAGAAACAGACTTTTAAAATGAGTGTGATACTTATGATAGATTTGTGGAGTTAATTCTCCTTGTTCTTCAGTTATAGCAAATAATCAGAATAATCTGTCTACAGAGGGAAAAATCCTTCCAAATGGGTTTGTGATATTTGCAAAATGCTTTACTGGAAGACTTCTAATCCCTCATAAGTTATTCAAACTAACTGTGCTATGCTGCAAACCCATCAGAAGTGGTGTCTCTGTTCCTCACACACACAGAGTTGCTGAAAATCATGCAAAAAGTTGGCACTTGGGGAAGAATGGGCAGGAGTTACTTCCAACAAGTATGTACTCTGGCTGAAGTATTGAATAAGCTGAATTATTAGGTTTGCATTCACTTCAGGAGATAGATCCTTATTCCAGCATTTCCATGCTACTGCATGAACTACAAACTAACTTGGAAAGAACAACCAACCTAGTGCCTTTTTCTTGATCTCAGACACATAATACAAATCACTTGAAGTCTGAAACTACACTTATGGGTAATGACGGTTGCATATCAGGTAGAAAAGCTTGTAAAGACATAGAAATTTTCAGAAGGCTGAGCTTGACTTGTACTTGCAATGTTTCCAAAGAGGAGATTAAAATACAAAATACTTTATTTCTTCCTGATCCCACAGTGGAAATATGACCACATGTCAGCAACATACCTCTTGCTTCTATCCAAGAAGGCTCGTGGCAAGCGTATTCGTTTAAGGTTTCCATGTCTAACAGGGCATGCCAGTACCATGATGTCGACAGGCCTTGAGGTAAGCTTGAGTTCAGCAGGACAGCTTCTTGCTTAAAATCCTGCTCTGCATTGACAAAGCTCTGCCTGGAGAAACATTCTGGTGCTCTAAACATCAGGAAGAGAAAATGACCCTGAGTTTAGCTCAGCTGGTTAGAGTATGGTGCTAATAACGCCAAGGTGGTCTTGATCCTTGTATGGCCCGTTCACTTAAGAGTTGGACTTGGTGATCTTGGAGGGTCCCTTCCAACTCAGAATATTCTGTGATGTATGCAGTCAGCCACAGTCTTGGTCATTAAACAGTTCAATCTTCTCATTAACATGATTTAGCAAGCTGGGCTGCTTCTATGGATTGGCTTTACTGGAATAGCCATCTGGGAGGGTATGATGCATCAGGTGCTGCAAAGAATCCCTCCTTGTTAATGGGCTCAAATCCCCTGTTCTCTGGCCTGGGTGATCATTCCAGACCTTGTTCTGCAATGGTTAACTGCACTCTGTATTTGTCTTTATGTATTTTTGTACCTTGTGGGTTGCATTTAGTAAGGAAAATCTTTTGATACATCATGGTATGTTGCCTGGGCGGTATGCTCTGAGACAACATGGGCACTATGTGAGCTGGTGGTCAAAGCAGAGGGAGTCATCCCTTTCTCATCTGTTTCACTTGAAAACAGAATCCTAGGGAGGACTCTGTTTACTTTGAGTCAAGAAATGTGTTGCTGCTGTTTTTCTGATTATTTGAATTCTGAAGCAGTTTTGTATATCTTGGGGGAATTTCTATTCCTGTAGTTTGGTAGCAATAGGGCCCTTCAGAACATGGCTAAAGTTGCTAAACTCCTTGCAATGTTGCATATAAATATGCAGCTATGTGTGACATCAGTGATACTAGTCTATTCAACAAATTCCAAAGCATTCAGTGGAATTGCAGACTCGTGTTAGCTGTTCCCCCTTGAGACAAAACATCTGTGAAATGGTCTGAGTGTCCTGCTTTCTGTGTAGAGGAAAGCACTCAGAATAAATACTTAATGTATTTGATTTAGTTGCTTGTAAATCTTTTCAGTTCACCCATACAGTGTTTTTGAGATGAGAATTCTAGGGTTACTAGAGCTGCATAATAGATCATGAATCGTAAGTGTTCCTGAATATGCATAATGTGATTTCCATGATCGTGGTGGTTAGCTTTCTTCACGCCGATGACTAAGGTGGAGGTTGACTAGCTTCAGTTGTGCTGGTACTGTGAAGCTACTTCATCTCTAGTGATGTCCAAGGTAAATTGGCAAATGCTAATTAACATATGCGTTATGCCTTCCCAGGTGATGGTGAAATTCATGTCTGTGCAATACAGCAATCCACTGGTCCTTCTGCAGTTCTCAGGACACATTTAAGTTGCCTGCGTGTAGCTACTGGGTGAATATCAACTGAATTTGCTGAAACACACAGTTAGCAAAGCTCTCTAATTGGACCTGGTCTAAGGTGAAGACAACCAAACAACAGAACTTTTAACTTATCCATTTCTGAATTTGGCACAATCTTCTACATAATACTGCTTGTTTTCAAGCAGTTTGATGTAGAAGCATATTGCCAAATATTCACGATGCCATGATTACATCTAGAACACAGTAGCCAAGGTGTCCTGATCGTGCATACATGTTTAATGGAATGTGATTTCAACTACAGTATCAGGCTCCTAGCTTCTTGTAGTTAGCAAACCTCTGGTAAGGGCTTTTGAGTAAGGCATCATAGAAGCCTCTGGCAGCTTATCAGAGAGCTCTCTATTCCAGTAGTAATGAGAGATCTGTTCATTGTGATATCCTCGATACGGGGCAGCAGAAACTTACCTGCCCGCAGAACACAGGTTACTAAAATGTCATTCCAGCTTCCTAAAACGGTATCCATTCCAGCCAAAGACTGACAATTTAAAATGACTATGTACAGTTTCACTGAAATTGTATGAAATAAATCCTTGGGAACAGTTTCCTGTAAATAACAGAAGGTGTTAGAAACTAAGGATGCTTTGATATATATCTGCTTGTATGTGGTCTGAACCGTGAAGGTTAGCAACCTTGGCTGAAGTTACAAATACATTGATTTAATAAATGACAACTTTTGAGGGGACAGAGCTAGCCAGATGAGGGGTTCCAAATGCAAGTTCCAATTAGTGTTGTGGATTCAGTAGTCGTATATTTTGGATATATGTGTTTACCTTTATCCAGTCCCTCTGGACATTACTCCATTCTTCTCTTGGATTCTTTCCAGATTATTAGGGCTTTTTGTAGAAAGAGGTTGTGGTCCAAGCCTTGAATTCAAACGTGGGTATTTCTGTGAGTTGCTTCTCTTCTTGACGCAGGTCAAGAAAGATGATTTGGCAGTGGTGCTTTGAGAATAGTTACACATCTGCTTTTGATACAAATGACAAATCAACAACAATATTAAAAGTCGTACGATAAAACTTAGGTCACCGTCAATTGGAACTTCCATTGTTAGCAACTTAGAAAGAAATTAGATTTAGACTTTAATGGCAGTCTTTTCTGACAAAATCTTACTTTTAAATGTGCAGTGGAATCTCAACTGAATATTTCTTTTCAGTCTGAAAAAACTGTGGTGTGTGAAGATATGCTAGACTGTAGCGAAGTACCATGTGCATTTGTATTAATGGAATTTACAGATACAGCTTCACTGTTTGAAGAATCTCTGTTAGAAGAAGTTACTATAAATACACATGGAATGAAGCAGGTGTTTAATACAGTGTTCTTAATCCAAAAGATCTTATTCTCATTGTACATAAAAATTATTGTATATGTAAGTGTTTGGTAGACCCTAGCCTAGTGGAGTTACAAACTGAGTAAAGAAGTGTTTTAAATATATAGCTGAACATACATTGTGCCTTCCTCTAGCTGTAGGTAATTTGACTAAAACTTGAGCTTTGAGCATCTGGAAAATGAGTAAATAAGGATTTTAAAACCAACAGGAAAAAATAAGGTGCAACAAACAAGGTCTCAGACCTAGGCTAGAGCTGGACAAATATCTGAAGAAGTGCAACCTGTCTGTATTGGACAAGAAAATCAAATGAAGCAATTAAAATTTAACAATTAAGCCAAATGAAAATTCCTAGCTGTGCTTAGGTGAGTTGGTGATTAATAGTCTTAAATATGCAAGCTAAGGAATTTAGAAGAACTGGTAAAGAAGTGGCAAATTACTTGCAAACCTTGTGAGCAAATTATAGTGGGAATCAGAAATATTGAAGAGTTTTTAACTACTGCTCTATAGTCAAGCATTGTATGGTATTTTTAACCTTCAGAATTTCCTTGTCTGTAACGTTCCTGAATGTGATCAGAATACATCAAGGGATAACTTTTTTCTTTTCTTTACATCTCTTACAGCATTCGAGGCCTGATGCCCAACTGGAGGATACAGAATTCACAGTGTCAACTCCAGTGACAAGAAAAGTGGCATCAAAGAAGCATAACAACAAAGAGAATGTTGAGACAGTGTCAGCTTTCAGAAATGAAATGCCCTTTGCACTTCCTACTCCAAAGACTCCTTTTGCAAAGAGTCAGATTGAGACGCAGGTACAAGCTGCTCCCCTTAGGGCACCTGCTTTCAAAGGTATGTAGAATGTAACTAATGAAAGCTAAGAACAAATATGTTGCTTTGGAATCACTGAAACTCAAGTATGAGCACGATACTTGTTCATCCAATACATCTGTTTCGGGAACACTAAACTTTTTTTTGCCCTATGTACCACTCTGGTTCTTCTAGTACATCTGGTGGGGTGCTGCGAGAGTTTTAACCATCCATTAGGGAATGTTACTGGTGTGTTACTTACAGGAGTCATTGCTGCTCTCAATTATCATATGTGAACTCCTTTTGGTACACCCTAACATGGAGCAAAGCACTGTGTTCTTAAAGCTTGCACCTGGTTCCAGTTTTCCATGAAGGTTGAGATTACAGTTTCCTCAACACTGTTTTTCCTTTGTGATTACCTTGAATGAAAATAAAAGCATACTTTTAGTTAAATCTGCTTTAACTGCTGCTTCTAAGAGAAATCTAACTTTTGGATTTCTTAAGGTTGCATATCAGCATTTTCACAGGAACAGTCTAGTGTAGCAGTGAAAATGCTTCTGTTAACAACATGTAGGTCTTGCAGCTGTGCAATAGACCACAGAAATCTGTCTAAATTATGTCAGCTTTTCTGAGTTACCAGAAATTTCTGTAATCAGCCTGTCTAGTCGTGTACATATCCCATATGTACATTACCATTTGCTTCAATGATTACCATAAAAGTTTTGGTGTTGATACTACAAATTCTAACTCTGTCCTTCAAATGCCAAGGGCTCCTTGCAACAGGAGACTCTTTAGTTTCAGGTACTAAGGAGCATTGTTCAGGCACAGTAAGTCTTTGCAGGCTTCAAGGAATAAGGGATCTTGAACATACTGCTGTTTAATGAGATCATTCATAAAGAATAGCAATACAAAGACTAGTTTATGAGTTTGCCTTAGGATTGTATATGATAACTTGTAACATCTGATGTCTGTGTATATTTAGAAACAGAAGAGATACTGCTTGAAATGGGAAATGTAGAAACACTTTCAGCTCATTTATTCAGTGACATTTCTGAGGATTTAACAAAGAAAGCTAGTTCTTTGATGCCTTGAAAGATCTTTGATTCAGGAAATAAGAAAGTGGGAGTATCCACTGGAAATTTTGAGGTTGTTTGTCTGGAGTCAGGTGCAATTCTGTAGAGAGCTGAAACTTTGAACATTGAAGTTGGGTTTAATTGTGACAACTTTTTTGCTGACTGTTTCACTTGGTGCTGTCTCCTGCACCTTTAAAACCATGCTCTGCAGCCACTTTTTAGGCTGCTGTGTAGTATGAACATTGTGTATTCAACATGACTATATAAACTTACACACTTCACATAAGGGAATTGGATCAGTGAAGAATACAACTACTCGATGCAGTGGATTGCTCAGTATTTATTCATGGACAGTGGCAGAGCAAGAAAGCAATTCTAATCCTCAAATTTCTAATATTGAACTGCATTGGTTACTCTTAAGGTTTGACTTGTAGAGCCCTGGGGAAATCAGTCACTGTTTTAATTTGTAGAGTAGAGGTAGTATTAAAAACATATTTTATAATTCCCAAAATATAGACCTGAGATAGAAAAGGGGGTCTGGTGTTAGAAATAAATTCTTAGTAATGAGACATTGTCACTGAAGAAAATCCTTTTATGCAAAGACATACCTGGTTTGGCTTGGATGTTTTCTTTCAGAGAGTCCGTTCACTGCAGTCACCCCAATTAAGAAACTCACAAACCCAACAAATGCAGATGAATTGGCAGCAGCTGAGATTCTTCCCGAAAGAAGGTAAGTGTCCAGTTATTTGTGTACATTCCTGATTTAGAGCAGGACTACCTTAATCCATATGCTGCCTGAGAAGCCTTGTTACAATAGCAAGCTGCTGTTCCTATTCTCTTGGTGAAAACCTTTCTAAAACCTCTTTTTACAGTCACTAGAAAACAATGAAGCTAGAGAAAAGTTTTAAAACTATGTAACTCAATATCACCTATTTTTAATAATGTAGCTGCCTTCTTATTCCAAATCTCCAAAGGACTTCCATTTCTAGATACATCTCTATGTTTGAACTTCAACAGACTTTCAAACAGAAACTTCTATAATACATTGCACTTGATTTCGTTTTCTTTGTTCTGCCATGTCTGGTAATATTTTAGTGACATCTCTGAAATAATTAGTTTTTAACACTGAGGGAAAAATAATAGATTAATTTGTTCATGTAACAGGTGTCAGTCAGTGGAATTAGATCTCAACCTTGCACTTGTGGATAGCAGCCAAAAGAAGAGAAAAGCCAAAATACTCGGAAGTCTTGAAAGAGGCCTAGATAAAGTGATCACAATGCTTACACCAAGCAAGAAGAAACGATGCACTAGACACTGTCCAAGGAAACTTAAGGTATGGTTGCTGCAAAGGTCTTACATAAGAACAAGTATTATTATAATATTAAGTAATTATATTTATTATATATTAATAATTATGTTGCAATAATTTATTATTAACATCCAATACCTTCAGAAATGGTTTTGTGAAAGCTTCTGTGACCTGTCTTGCCTGAATTCTACAGTAAAGTGTTCCTACAGCATCGCTGATAGCAGGACAGTGCTCCAGTTATCACATTCAGTTATCTGTTAGTCTGAGTTCGGGCAACAGATCCAAGGAGGAGTTTGGCCATTGCTCCTTATAGCCCATCTAAACCAAATGTGAAGGAAGCAGCATGGTTTTAAAGGAGCCCTACCTGACAGTTTTAAATTATGTTATTTCTATAGAGATCCCCCAATAAAAACCTGGCTTCTTTCTACTGGAGAAAAGGCTACTATCTGCACGAAGTGCACACAGGTTGATGGCCTCTTGTGACAAGCGGCTGAATAATAAGATACAGCTAACAGGCTGTATCTATCTTATCTAACATTTATTAGAGGGGCTGAAATGAAAATAATCATGGCTTTGGGACCCTCCACCTACAATGGATACCACTGAGCAGGAGACACCTTGAGCCCTTGTGACCCACAAAGGCAGTGCTCCAATTCAACTTCCACACTCCAACATTCAGACCAAAACCAGATATGATGCTTTAAAGGTTTTAGATGTCTACAGGCAAGGTTACCATAAAAGGAACCACTGAGTACTTGCAGTGGGTGACTCTCTGTTAAAGGGCACTGAGACACCCATCTGCTGGCCTGATAGTCACAAGAACTTTGCTGCCTACCAGGTGCTAGGATCTATGATGTTGCTGAGAGGGTACCCCAACTTCTCAAGAGCACGGACTACTACCTCCTACTACCTTATCATGTGGGTTAACCAATGATGCTGCAAGCCAAACAACAGACAGGATCAAGGAAGACTATTAACACCTGGTGAGGCAGGTGGAAAACATTGGTGCCCAAGTCATCTTCTCATTGTTAGAGAAAAGGGGACAACCAGAAGCAGATGCATAGTGCAGATCAACATCTGTCTTCATGGCTGGTGCCATTGAGAAGGCTTTGGCTTTTATAACAATGGGTTGTACTTTAATGATTGTAGCCTGTTAAACAGAGATGGGATGGATCCACCTGTCTAAAGCAGGCAAGAAAATCTTTGGCAGCCCCTTGGCCAGTTTGGAGAGACAGACTTTAAACTGAAGGACTTGGGAGTGGGATTCAAAATGCTTGTGCCATTGCTTCCTCCTGGTGATTAAGTGACACCAACCAGTGTAGATGTTCCTTGGCTACCTCTCAAGATGAGGATCAAAGGGCAGACCACACTGAGGGTATGTATGGCTGTGGTTATTGCTCTTACACCCCTTCTGTGCAACCCAGTTGCTTGATTATCTCTATGAAGTGCCTGGACACATACATGCACAGCATGGGCAATAAACAAGAACTAGAAATCTATGTATGGTCACAGGGCCATGATCTCATTGTAATGACAGAGCATGGTGGAATAGATCATGTGACTGAAATGTTGTCATGGATCGCCAAGTCAGTATGATGAGGTAGTGGAGTTGCTCATTATGTGAGAGACCAACTGTAACGTATTGAGCTCTACCCAGGGTCAGGTGAATGAGTTGAGAGTTTATAGGTGAGAATTTAAGGGAACGTTTTAAATAGGTGACACTGTTGTGCGTGTTTACTATAGTCAACTTTATCAGGAGGAGGAAGTTGATGAACCTTTCTGTGGACAGATGGAAGTAGCCTTGTGGTCACAGGTCCTATTTCTCCTGGGGGACTTCAACCACCCCGATATTTCTTGGAGGGACAACATGACACAGCACACACAGTCCAGGAAATTCCTGCAGATTACTGAAGATAACTTTTTGACGCAAGTGGTGGAAGAACCAACAAGGCAAGGTGTGTTGCTGGACCTTGTACTAACAAACCAGGAGGGACTGAGTGAGGATGTGAAGGCTGTAGTGACCTTCACTGTAGTGACCATGAGATAATGGAACATGGGATCTGTGTGCAGGAAGCAGAGTGGTAAAAGCACTAGAATCCCAAACTTTTAGAGAGTTAACTTCAACTTCTTCAAAGATCTACTTAGAGGAATCCCATGGGATGGGGCTCTAGAAGAGAAGGGAGTCCAAGAGAGCAGGTCAATATTCAGGCATCACTTCCTCCAAGCTCAAATCCATCATATCCCTGTGATAAAGAAATTAGGCAAAGGGGGCAGGAGATATGCATGAATTAGCAGGGACCTTCTAGCAAACCTCAAATGGAAGAAAGAAATGTAAAAGATGTGAAAAAAGGGACAGGCCATATGGGAGGACTAGCAACATTGTCAGAATACGGAGGAATATGAGTAGAAAGGTTAAGGCCCACTTGGAATTGAGTCTGGCAAGGGATACCAATGAAAACAAGAAGGCATTCTACAAGTACATCAGCAGCAAATATAAGATTAGGGAAAACGTGGGGATGCTGTTGAATCAGGTGGGTGTCCTAGCAATGAAAGACACAGAGGAGGCAGAATTACTGAATGCCTTCTTTGCCTCAGTCTTGAAGCTGGGGGTCTGGGTGATCCACCTGGAGGCTGTCATTCAAGTGGGAATTTGATAGGCTGGAAAGTTGGGCAGAGAGAAACCTAATGAAGTTCAACAAGGGCAAGTACAGGTCCTGCACCAGGGGAGGAATAACCCCAAGTACCAGAACAGATTGGGAATGACCTACAAGAGACCAGCTCTGTGGAGAAGGACATGGGGGTACTGGTGAATGACAAGTTCACTGTGAGCTGACAGAGTGCCCCTAGGGGCCAGGAGGGCCAGTGGGATCCTGGAGTGCATCAGGAAGAGTACAGCCAACAGGTCAGGGAGGGGATCCTGCCCCTCTGGCCTGGCCAGGTGAGGCTACATCTGGAATGCTGTGTTCAGTTCTGGGCTCCATACTTCCAGAAAGACAATGAGTTGCTGTAGAGGGTCCAGCAGAGGACATAAAGATGGTAAGAGGCTGGAGCATCTCTTATGAGGAGAGACTGGGAGCTGAGCCTGTTTAGTCTAAAGAAGAGAAGACTTAGAGGGGATCTCGTCAATCCATAGAAATACCTCAAAGGGTTGTCAAAGGATGGTGCCAGACTCTCTTCAATGGTGTCCTGTGACAGGATGGGGAGCAGTGGCCATAAAATAAACCACACCAAGTTCCACCCCAGCAGGAGGAAGAACTTCTTTACATTGAGGGTGGCAGCGCACTGAAAGAAACTGCCCAGGGTGGTCATGGAACCTCCGTCTCCGGAGGCATTCCAAGTTCACCTGGACACATTTCTATGTCACCTGCTCTAGGGGACCCCTGGCAAGGGGATTGGTTTGCATGATCTCCAGAGGTGCCTTCCAACCCTAGTGATTCTGTAATTCTGTATACATCACTCAAATGCAACTTATATACTTCAGAAGCTATACAAGGAAAAATTTGTACTTGAATCTGTAGGCAACGTGTTTGAAAAATGTAATTACCATGAAAGAGGGCAGGTTGTTTACCAAGGCATAAGCGATTGTGTAGAAGCCAGTGATGTGTCCCTTCAGCTAACTGGCTGCTGGGATAACTACTACATACTGAGAGCTGTCTGTCAGTCATACAAGTTCAGGACACGATGTTGGTCAGGTTTGTTGTACAAACCTGACCAGCCAGTCAGACAGGAGTGTAGACTGTGCAAATAGTCCAGGAACCTGAGCAACTGGAAGCTGGCTATTCTGTCACTAAATGCCTTTAGCCTCCGCCCTCAGTTTCTCTTGACTATAGTATATGCAAAATTTCTGAGGCATGTCTAGAGACACTGGATTACAGTACAGCAAGACAGTGTTACAGCAGGTATGTCAGGGAATTGCATACATTTAAATCTGAATAAGGACCACAAGAACCACTCTTCTACTGACTTTGCATCCTCAACCTATGTTCATTTTTCAAGCTGTTTTTCAGTCTTGTCTTCTCTTGGCTGCTTCTGTGACTTCAGAAACCAGACAGGACATGTTGGCATGTTAAAATTGTCATACACTTTCTCCCGCTACCTCTGGGCATCTGCTAGTTGTTCAAGAGGTCACTTAGTGCACAAGACTGTTATATGAAGTACTAGGTGACTGAAAGCCCCTGTAACAGTAAATTTAAAAGTAGTAAGTAACCTCTTTTCTTTACACATGAAAAGTCGCATGGTGCTATGCCCGTTCCTTGGTATCAGAAGTACTCTGTCTCAGCTTAAGGCCATTTCCCAACTCGAGCATACAAAAGGGTGATAGTTTGGGGATGTTGAAGCATTTGTCATTATGGTTAGCTGTTCTGAAACTTCCTTAGTGAAAACTTTTTACAATGTCTCAGTTTTAAAAGAGTTTTTTTTTATTATTATTATTATTCCTTAAATTGTTTTAACAAGCTGACTACTTTTAGGCACACTGTAACATTACCACCACTCATCTACTGAATCCAGATGAACTGTTGAATGAAATAATCATTGTTCTTTCAAAGAAGCATGTGGAATATGTTCAGAAGGGGTAAGTGTGAAATGTGATGACTTCAACTCGTATTTGACTAAATGGTCACTAGTCCAGTCCTTTAAATGTCAATTATTTAAACTTAGTTTCTTGACCCCACTGTAAAATAATCTTTATTGAAATAATCTTTATAGAAAGTGTACAAAATGAAAGTGTTCAGAAATGAATGTGTACAATAAAACCTGCTCACACAGTGCAAAACTATGTTAAGTGTGTTCTACCAGAGCTCTTTCACCAACAGGTGTAAACCAATAGTAGTAAGGTAACTCTTAGGAAAATTTTAAATACAAAAAGTTGTTTTAGTTATAGTCACATGACCAAATAGGATAATTTTGGAAAATAGCGTGGATATCTTTTAGCTCTCGTTCTTGGCAGTTAAAAACATTAGCCTTTAGACAAGAAGTCAGTGCATTTTAAAAGGTGTGCAGAAGCCACACACCTTTTTGTGGATTATTTGAATTTGTACAGTTTACTAGCTAAACTAAGCTACTGATTGGTTAGATTGGTTCTTATTTTTGATCAAACTGAATGACTATTTTCTGAACTCCCAATGCATGAAATAACCATTGTGCTCACTTTTCAATATGCATTTTTGCAAGTTCTTGAGTATTTCAGTGACGGGTCTTGGTAGAACATCAGAGTATACATCAACATCTGACGTATTTCCAAACTCATAATCTGGAAGGATGCTGGATTGCACAGTAGCACCTGCTCCCATTGTAATAATTCAAACTCTGCATTCAGTTTTTCCTATTTTCACACCAGCTGAGCTGTAACCAGCACAGATGAGAGTTATCTTGTCTAGGAAAAACATGGGAAATTTCCATCAATCCAGCTCTGAGGATGGGGGTCTTTGGCTAGCAGAAGTTCCTGTGGTGCAGTAGGACATTGGTGCTCCATACTGGTTCTAGGGCATAATCATAAATATAGTGCCCTGAAACTACAGTATTCACAAAGCTCTCAGGTGACTAAACTGTGGACTGTTTCACAGTATTCTGAACAGCAATGGGGTATTTTCTTTAATGTGCTTTTATTAATTTAAAATTGCATTACAAAACAAATATGAAATGGTTCAATGAGTATTCTGTTTTCCCTTCTGTTTTACAGTTATACCCTGAAATGTCAAACACTGTCAGATTTTGGTAAAGTAACTATGGAGTTTGAGTTAGAAGTGTGTCGGCTCACTAAGCCTGAAGCAGTGGGTATCCGACGACAAAGACTTAAAGGTGACGCCTGGGTTTACAAGAGACTGATGGAAGACATCTTATCTAGCTGTCAACTGTGAGTGGCAGAGTCTTTTATCACGATGTTTTAGAAAGGTCTTTTCAGAGAAGTAATTCTTTGTCACAGTCACAGCTATATGTGAAAAATCTGTCATCTTGGGTTTTTAACCAGCCCTCTTTGTACATATTCCTTCCGTACGCTTCCTTTAATATTAGGTTTGTAATAAATGTTCTGCAACTTTTCTGAAGCGAAATTCTGTAAGCTGTTCCCTTGCTTGCATATTTTTCACGTATCTGGGTTAAAAAAGTACTGGTGTTTATGTGCTGAAGCTCATTGTGGGATGTCTTCAGTTATCAAGTGCATGGTGCACAGTAATAATCATTTGCATAATTCTCTTTCTGTCGCTGCTTAAGTAGGATTTATTGAGATCATTAACTAAGTCACAGCTGTGGTTCCCAGAGTTACACTATATGCTCAGTGTTGTACAAAATAGGATGGGCTTCAATAAATGTGAAGTCAAGAGAGCTAGAATTTAAACCGATCCCATATAAACCATTGCGCTATCTCATTATGAAGCCTCAGTGATGCTTAACAAGCCTGTGCACTTTCTGATGCTCTTGTGTTAACGTGATGATATGAGGATCTCTGAAGAACAACACCACCTTTGAACTGTTGCGAATGGAGAAGACATTTGTAACCCAACTGTCTACAAGGAATTCAGTGACACATTTAAGAGAACTGAAGCACCAGAAATAAAACTTGAAATATGCAGAATGAGCGAGAACATCTAAGAGTTGGTTGGGGGGTTGCAATCATACCTTAAAAGTGGTGCATATCTCCCTATGCTCGTGCTGGGTGTCGTGTGGAATGTTTATTTCTGTCTTTAGTTGTGCTACAGCAGGAACCATACCAGGCTAAGCCCAAGCAACAGCAGTGGGAAGACACATGTTGAAGCCTTTCTCTAGGCAAAGACATCCAATAACACCTGGACAAGTTGATGGTGTGCTGCAGCTTTTTCTTAAACTGGAGTTAACTGCCATATGCTGCTTGTAAACACCATGTTATTGCCCCTTAACTAAAGTCTGTGGCACATCCACCCAAGGGTTGGGTGGATGAGAGAGCTGAGTATTGCTGGAAGCTTGCAGTGACAGACATGAGATATGGCTGCTAATGAAAGCTGGCTGCTTACTCTCTGTGACGATTACCTCAGGAACTGGAGGGTTATTTTGTCTGTATCAAGATAGAGGCATCCATCCATTTTTTTTCCAGAGCCAAGTTGTCTCTTTGCTTTGCATAGACAGGTAAGGGAACAGGAACATTTTTAGCGGGTTTCAAGAAAAAGTAGATATGGTTGCAAGGAGGGAGAGCAGAGAACTGCTGCTCCTTGAAACGTTTCTGGTCACGAACCTTTCAGATGCAGAAGGAACTAGTAGGAAAAGCAGGACAGCATGAACAATGACACAAACCCACCTGAGAGATGGTAAGAGAGGTAGTAACGAGAGCCAGGGGTGGTTAGTCACAGTAATTGATAAGAGGGTGTGGAACGTGGTCATGTTCACTTTGGAAAGGTTATCTAATCAAGGACCTTGTCAAATGGGATACTAGGGAAAAGTGGGAAAGTCAGAAATTAAAATGGAGGGATGCAAATCTGACAGGCAGTCCTGTGAGAAGAGTAGGACTTGATGATTATGAGTCCCTTCAACTTGACACATTTTATGATTCTAGTCTGTGACAGAAGGACTTCAAAACAACCCTGTCAGTCACAGCAAGTGCAGGGGCTCTGGGGAATCTGCATCAAAATGGAAGTTTGCACTTGGTAAGGCTGGAATCTTGAGAGTCTGGGGTGTTGAGAGTGCTGGTGCGATGGTGCCAGCTGATGGGGCAATGCACAGGGGTCTCAGCCTGGTGCTGGCTATATCCCCCCCAACCCAGGTGTGTATATATATTCCCCAGCAAATGAGCAGCTTTCCCCAGCAAATAAGCAAGTAAGCAGGAGGCCTCAGGTCTGGGCAGGGGTGTCACACAGACAGAGAGGGTGGGTGCTGGTTTTGAGGGGGACACAGAAGCCTGGAGTGTGCCCATGGGCCAGTGTGCAAGTGGTACATGCTTGCAGTGAGCACCAAGCTGGACCAGACGGTGAGCAGGGGACCCATATGGGGTCAGTGGGCTAGGGTCCAGAATAGGTTTCTGGGGTACCATTGACTATGCCTTGCTGTAGTAGGTAACTATGCTTTTGACATCCATTAACTGCTAGTACTGAAGTGTAAATGGTGATGCCCATACCAGCGCAGGAGATCTCATATGCAGTGTGTGACTGACACATGAATTAAAGATTTGTCTTGCTGAAAGCATAGCTAACTTATTTTTCTAATAAATTGGTACTTAAAACTTCATATCAGCACTTAAATACTTCTAGTATTCCCAGCTGCAACATAACACTCCTGTTCCAGTTTGGCCAAATCTAGAAATACATCCTCTGAGAGAAGGCAGGCTACAACCACCCCTCCCCCACCAGGTTCGGGAAAAAAAAAATTTTCCTCGAAGGAAAGTGAAAGAGATAAAAACTATTTATTTAACAAACACACAGGAAAAGGAATAATGATGCTAAATAATAAAACCTTTCGCTCTGCTGAAAGAAACCTAGGAAAATTTCAGAGTCCTTCTGTAGATCTCTCCCCCTCCTTGGAGCTGGGATGGCGTGGTGAGCCCACCTCCAGGGCCAAGGCCTCGGTGGAAATTCCTCCCAATGTATTCTGATGTTGAAACAGTCCAGCAGAGAGAAAAGGAAAAAAAATGAAGTCCCAGGAAAACAAAAGTTCAACTCTCCGGAGGAAAAGGAGCTGAGGAAAAAAAACTGCCGAAAGCTGGCTGGAAAGGAAAGCAAGCCGGGTGCTTCCCTTCCTTCTCGCTCTCCTCCCGCAGTTGAAAAAAAAAAGTCTCTATCTCTGGGTGACTTTGAACAAGCTGCAAAGTGCTTTGAAAAAGTTTTGCTCAGTTTTTCCTCCCCCCTCTCAGGCTCAGTTTAAAGGCATAGAAAGGCACAAAAATTAATTTCTGGGCATAGGGCAGCGATATGGGATACACATCATGAAGTCACTCCAAGACAACTCCTTTTTGGTTTCTGCGTGCTGAAATTTGAGCCTGCTACATATCAGATATCAGCTGGAAATCAGCTAAAAGTGTCGGTGGAGCAGCCGAGGGTTGTAGCTGATTTGACTCCGGGGTGCTGCAGTATCATGTGATCTCTGATTTTCCTTGCTTTCTCATTTCAATACAAACTTCTCCCCAAGAATTTGGCTTCTGCCCAGAATTTGATCAGAATGAAATAAGGTAGAAGATGGAAGGGCTGATAGAAGGGGGCATATTGATAGCATGACGTTTTAAATCACCAATCACAATCATTAAGCCCAAGGGCTGCAGAATTGAAACATTACTTTGCATTCCTTGAGTTTTACATTCAGGAATAACTACAGAAGTATCCTGGAAAACCCAAACTGCCACTGCTTAAAAGCACATTCTCAGTGTGTAACTATCTTCTCCCTGTGGTGACAAAACTGATGTTGGGAACAGACAAGAAGTAATTAGGATGTCTTGTTCATTCTTTTAAAGCTAAAGATCACTGATATGATTCACATTGTCTTACATGGTCTGATGTATGAAAAAAGGTTCTTCATAGGCTACTGTCCTGAATTTTTTTACTAATATTCCTTGCTGTGAATGCATAACATTTGGTGATAGGAATTAGAAAACAGGCAAGAAACAAGAATCATGTGTGCCTTTTTTTTTTTTTTCCCACCAAACTGCTGCTACTCTATCAGTAATTTCTTTTACTCACATCGCTGGAAATCTATTTCAGCTGACCTCATGTGGAACTCAAAGGCAAAATCAAGGATTAACAGATAAAGGAGCTATGTGAATCTCACAAGCAGCAGTCCTCCCAAAACTGCTGTGGTGTGGGACATTCTTCCATGGGGTGCAGTCCTCCAAGGACAGGCTGCTCCAGTTTGGAAGCAGGGGCCTCCTCTCCACCAGGTCTCCCACAGCATCACAGCCTCCTCTGGCGTTGGCACCTCCCCCACAGGCTGCGGTGGATTTCTGCATCATCCATGGATCCCCATGGGCTGCAGGGGTACAACCTGCTTCACCATGGTCATCACTACAGTCTGCAGAGGAATCTCAGCTCCAGCACCTGGAGCACCTCCTCCCCCTCCTTCTCCACTGACCTTGGTGTGTCCATGTTCTTTCCCTCACATGTTCTCACCTCCTCTTCTCTAGCTGGAATTAAAACTGCGCCACCACCTTTGGTTTTGATTTCTTAAATAGGTAAACACAGAGGCATTACCATCATCTCTAATTGGCCCACCCTTGGCCAGCAGCATGTCCATCTTCAGAGCCATCAAGGACTGGCTCTGCCAGACATGGTGGAAGCTTCTAGCAGCTTCTCACAGAAGCTACCTCTGTGGCCCCCCACTACCAAAAACCAGGCCATGCAAAACCAACACAGGGGAGAAGGAAGAACGGAGGGACAGCATTTGTCTTCTTGAGTCATGGTTAGGCATGAAGGAGTCTTGCTGTCCTGGGTTTGGCGGAGCACCTTCCTCCCCATGGAAAGTGGGGAATTAATTCCTTGATTTACTTTGCTTGTGTGCTTTATCTTCACCTGTTAAACTGTACTGATCTCAAGCCAAGGGTTTTAACTATGACCCTTCCATTTCTTTCCCCCCTCTCACTGAGAGGGAGTGAGCAAGTGGCTGCGTGAGGCTGAGCTGTCAGCTGAGATGAAATCATGATAATTGTCCATGGACGTTGTCTTGGCGTTACCATTAAGCTTAAGTCTTATCTCTTCATGATACTACCATTTGTCCAAGTATATGTGTAATTACAACTTACCAGTGTATGATCTTTAAGACTGAATTCACCAAACTTTGGGGCCTTATCTTGATTCTCCATTTCATCATCCTGGTGTTGAGGTGATCTTGGTTCATCTTCCTTTAAAAGCAGGTGATCAAGTGGTCCCTATTTTTCTAAGTCCCTGTATGGACTTCATGCAATGGCAACACTCTTTGTTCCCTTTCTACCATAACTATTGCTCCTAGTACTTTGTGCTATGGATATTCATGTTCTTTCTGCTGCACATATTCTCAGTTCCTCCTTTCTGTTCCTATCCAATCATCTTCAGGTTTGGGCCCATCATGACAAGAAAGACACCTGTCTGTTGATGAGGCAGCATCAGTGGCAACTGAGGTAAGTCTAGGGGTGAGAGTTAGAATCAGCTCTAGAATCAGGGGGTTCCTGAGATTGGGGATACCTGAGCAGCAGCCCCCAGCCCCATCCAAACCTGGAAACCCTTGGCAGCCAACCAGCAAGGGAGATTTAAATGGCTCTAGGGAGTGTGAATGACCCAGAACCAGCAGAACAGGCATGAGTAAATGGGGTTGTGGCATGTCAATTTCTACGGACGAGGTGAGCAGAAGGGCTGCTCTTCAGCTGTCTGGGAACAGCCAATAGAGGCAGGAAATAGACCAAGTAGTTGGTGAAGGATGCAAAGAGATCTTTTCAGCACCAGTCTTAATGTATCCTTTCTCAGGTATAGTTTTGGCATGCCCCTTGTAGCTGCTGGAGTCACTGCACCAGCCATATCAGAGGCCTCCAGCCAGCCAGACCTACTGATGCTAAATGCAGCTCTCCACATCTCAGGTTATCAGGAGTGCTGGATGCCTCTCTGTGAGGCTGAGGCTGACAACCATTCCTTTTTTGGGTGTGCTGTTGTCGATGTGCTGCATCACCAGGTGAAGAAATGAGGGGAGGTGAATATACAGTATTCAAGAGAATGAGAGAGTAATGAATTCTCAGAGGTGCTACAGTGTCAGGAGTCTTGGACTTCATTGTAGTAGAGAGCCAGATGGTTTCAGAATGCTGTCACATAGCTAGTCAATGATCTGTTGAACAGGAGAGCTGGAAGCTGATCACTGCCTGATCTAGGAGAAAAGCTCCTCCTCCTGAAAACATGACGAGGACAAGTAGGACTGGCACTTTTTACAATGGGTAGGAAGGCCTGGAACCAGAAAGACAGTCAACTGATGAGGTGGATGAAGGAACTTCTGGCATGGAGGGGCCAACTAGGGCAATACAATCTACCTCTGTGTCACATCCTCATTTGTTAAGAGGAAAAGAAGAATAGTTCTCATGACTCCCTTCTAAGGGGAACAGAGGGTTCGATATGGAAACTAGACTCAATTTACAGGAAAGTGTACTGTTTTCCAGAAGCTCAAGTAAGGGACATTACTAGAAAACCCTCCAGTCTACTAAGGCTCTCTGATTATTATCAGTTACTGGTTCTTCAAATCAGCAATGATGAGACAACAAAGAGAAGTCTGAGGGCAGTTAAAAGGGATTTCAGGACCTAGGGATAATTGGTGGAAGAGCAGGACCAGAGGTAGTGTTTTCCACGGACCTTCCAGTACCAAGGAATAATACTCAGAGAAACAATATTCAAAGGAACAGGCATATCATCAGATCAACACTGGGCTTTGGGGCTGAAGTCATTAGAATAATGTTGGTTTTTTGACCATGGGATGTCTGTTCAACACGTGGTCTTCTGACACCTGATGGGATGCACCTTCAGAGGGGGAAAAAGGTTTCTAGCATAGGAACTAGGAGGACTTGTTGATAGAGCTTTAAACTAGTTTGGAAGGGGGAAAGTGTGGGGTATGCCCAGCCCCTGCCCTGGAGGGATCTCTGCTGAGATAAGAGATTTCGCAATCGCCCAGCAGGACTCCCTGGAAAGGCAACCACTTTGGTCACATCGAGAAAAGACAGACCCACAATCCTTTAGGAGACACTATGCAGATTTCTTCGTAACCCATTGGCCTGTACCCATCCCAGATCCTCTGTAATCCATTGGTCCTTTACTGATCCCCTGTATCACTATAAAAGCAAGCCCTCTGGGCCCCTGTGGCTCAGAGAGGGTTCTCGTCCCTGGCTCTCCCCTTTGCCGGAGGGCACCCACAATAAAGCTACCTCTGTGTGGAACCAGCCACACGAGCCTTCTCGTCTCTCTCTCTGGTCTGGCTTGGCCTGGAGGCTGCCTTGCAGAGCTGAGCTGGAATCACAAGCTGATAATCACTAAAGACCTGACAGTCTCTGCAAGGGTCCTCCTGCCAGCAGCTGAGGGAAGACGCTGGGCCTCGGGAAGGCGATTCCTTTCGGGACCATCTCCCCAGACCGGTCACCTCTTTCTGGGTCAGAGCCGCTGACCCCCATCACCAGCTGTAATATGAAAGGGACAAAACTGGGCTGGGTAGTGAGAGGCAGTGGGGTGATGCACCTAAACTTGAGGAACTGAGTGCTGGTGGGAGGTGTTGGCTACAACAAACCACACCTGAAGTGTTTCTGTTCCAACACACACAGCATGAGGAAGAAACGAGGAGCTTGGATCCTTGGCCCAGTCCAGGTGATTTGACATCACTGGCATAAGTAAAACCTTACTGGGATGAGTCCTGTGATTGAAGTGCCCTATTGAACAATTACAGACTCTTTAAGAAGAACAGGCAGGGCAGATGAGGCTGAGGGAGGCACTGTATGTAAGAGAAGGGTTAGAATGTAGGGAGGCCACAACTGGCACAGTTGAGAGCCTCTGGGGAAGAATCAAGGGGCAGTCAAATGATGCAGATGTCTCTAAGGGAGTCTACTGTAGATCTCCCGGCCCAGACAATAACACCAATGGAACTGAGGGATGCACCCCTTTTTTGAGGAACTAAGGGATGCGTCCAAGTCAACTGTCCTTGTACTTCAATCTGTCAGAAATCAACTGGGAGCATCACACAGCTGGTACAATCCAGGCCAGAAGATTACTAAAACACCTGGATGACAACATCATATACAAGTACTAGGAGAGCTGACTAGGAAAGATGCCCTCCTTGATCTGTTGCTTGTTTACAGAGAGGGTTGCATGAATGACATGATTGGTGGCCATCTTTGCTACAGCAGCCACAAAGTGATTGAGTTTAAAATCTCTGTTGCTAGGAGGAAAAGTGCCAGAAAAATTTCACCCTTGGACATGAGGAGAGCAGACTTTAGGCTGCTCAGGGAAATAGTGAGCAAGATCCCTGGGAAAATTCTTCCAAAGGTGCTGGGGTCCATTACTATGGGTCACATTTTAGGCATCACCTCCTAACAGCACAGGAAGAGGCAATTCCAGAATGCTGAAAGTCAAGCAGATGAGACAGAAGGCTGGCTTGGCTGAGCAGGGATCTTCTTTTGGAGATAAAGCAGAAAAGGAAGGTGTATGCCCAGCAGGAGAAGGTTGGGTGATGTGGCAGGAACACGGAGATGCTGCTCTGCAGGGAGAAAATTTTTGCAGCCAAAGCTTAACTGGAGTTGCAACTTGCCAGAACTGTGGGGGATGATAAAAAGAGGGTTTTTAAATACATCAGCAAAAAGCAGTGCAGAAATTACATTGGCCCATTTCAGAATGAGGATGGTCACCTCACAGATAGGGAGTTTGACAAGACAGGGATATTTAATGTTTTCCTTACATCTCTTCAACATGGGCTAAGGGAGTCCCAGTGCCCTGAGCTGAATGACCATGATTTGAGAACGATAAACTCACAGTTGATCCTGAAGTTGTAGGGATCTGCTGCACCAGCTGGATCCCTATAAATCTATGGGGCCTGATGGGGTTCATCTGAGAATACTCAAAGAGCTGGCAGATGTCATTGTGAGGCTTCTCTCAATATTTGAACAATCTTGGGAGTCTGGAGAGGTCCCAGTTGAGTAGAAGCTGTCCTAATTTTCAAAAAGCGCAAGAAGGATGACCCTGCAGTACCTGATAAGGTTATGGAGAAGATCATTCTGGGAGGTACTAAAAAACGCCTGAAGGACAACACAGGCATAGGTCACAGCCAGCATGATTTCATGAGAGTTAAGTCCTGCTTATCAAATCTGATTTCCTTTCCTTGACAAGGTAATCCACGTAGATGATCAAGAGAAGCCAGTAGAAATAATCTTTTTGGATAAAGTAAAGCTTTTGATACTGTGTAGGAGACTTAAAGATCACAATTTCCTCAAACACCAAGATCACTGAAGACTCTGTCTACTGTAGCAAACTGTGCAATTGTTCATCTGTAACCACCAAAACCCACTCCTTCCATTCCTTTCCCCACCCACCCTTCCCCCTCCCCCATTCTACCCCACCCCAAATATGCCTGGAATTTGAATTGTGAGTTAAGCCACCTAATGGGAACTAGAGATAAGACAAAGGTGGTAATATTGTCTGTTTATGTCAGGCCTAAGGAAAGGTAAACCAGCCTTTGGGAGATTGTAAAGGAAAGTGCAATCAGCAGCTATGGTGAAAATCAGCTCTCACAGGTTTGTCAGGGGAATACCATAGCCCACTGACTAAAGACAAGAAACCCACTGAAACAAAAGAAGAGAAAGACTGCGCATGAGACTAATTAGCAGCAGAAGAAAAAGAATAATTTAAGCAATAGAATAAGAGAACTGCATAGTCAATGAGAATTAATTCTTTGTTGCTAATATGTATAAATGGTGAGAAGTTTTGAGCGACCTCAGGACCCCTACAACTAAGAAGCCCAGGGTGAAGAGGACCGATGGAATGCTGTCTGGATCCACAGGGATGGTGACTATCTTTCCACTTCATCTGTCTCTTTCTCTCACTCTTTCTCTGCCCCCAACTCTCTTTTCTATCTTTTTTTAAAATCTGTCTCTAACTCACATTTACTGTTAAATAAAATCCATACTATTAACTGGTCTTGTTTGCACCTTAATTTGGGTAGAGGCATCTCTCTCTGATAATCAGATTGTAACATACTGCCTCTCACAGGGTCCTTCTAGACAGCTCAGCCCACAGCTGGATAAATACATCATGCGTTTATCATGTATCATCAGGGTGAGCAGCTGGCTCATGGGTCAGGCATGAAGTGAATGGTCTAACATCAGGCTAGTGATGGGCCACTAGTGGGGTTCTACAGGGTTCCATCCTTGGCCCAGTTCTCTTCAACATCTTCATAAACAACTTGGATGCAGGATTCAAAGGCATACTAAATAAGTTTGCAGGTGATTCAGTTTACAGGCTCCCCAGGAAAGTGGTCACAGCACAAGACTGACAAGAGTTCAAGAAGCATTTGGACAATGCTCTCAGGCACGTGGTGTGATTCTTGGGACTGTCCTGTGCAGGGCCAGGAGATGGACTTTGATGATCCTAGTGGGTCCCTTCCAACTTAGAATATTTTGTAGATGTGCTGGATTGTGTCCAGAAAAGGGCAATAAAGCTGGGGAGAAATCTGGAGCAGAAATCTGATGAGGAGCAGCTGAGGGAGCTGGAGGGGTTCAGCCTGGGGAAAACGAGATTTGGTGGGGACCTTCTCATTTTCTACGACTCCCAGACAGAAGGTTATAGCAAGGACTGGGTTGGGTTCTTCTCCCTGTCAACTAGCTGCAGGACCAGAGGAAACGGCCTCAAGTTGCAACAGGGGAGGTTTCGATGGATATTAGAGAAAATTTCTTTGTAGGGGTTGTGAAGTCCTGGCACAGGCTGCCCAGGACAGTGGTGAAGTCACCATCCCTGGAAGTGTTCCAAAGTCATGTGCATATGGCACTTGGCGACATGCGTTAGTGGTGAACACAATGATGCTGCATTAACCCTTTTACTGACTTCATCTTAGAGATCTTTTCCAACCTTAATGACTTTGTAATTCTGTGATCTCTAACTTAATATGCAAATTTCTGTAGAGCCTTCTACAGTTTGTGTCAAGGCCATTAATAAAGATATTTAGCAAGAGTAGTCCCCAGAACAATACTTGAAGAACTGTAGAGGGATTCCTTGTGGAACAGGGGCATATGATACCCCTGGAAAAATTGGACAACCCAGGGTTGCTGAGGAAAAAACCCTGAACTGGCTCCTGGCTGCAGGCAAGCCTGGAAAGCACCTGGCTGCAGGCAGCCCTGAAAGTCCTTGGCAAAGCAATACACTGGTCGGCTCCCCCACGGATTAGAGGCTGCCTAGAGGGACTGGGCGTGAATCTTTGCAGAAGTAGATATAAGCTTGTATAGTTAAACAATAAAGCGGAGAATCATGCTCAAATCGTATCGGTGCATGTGTCATTACTCTGGCTCGCTCTTCAGCACTCGGGCCTCCCCAAAAGAGAACCTACGAGAAGTTCTACCCTCCACCTTCCATCTCTTTTACTCCCTTATCTCAGTAATTCATGGAGTAACCTCTGTCCTTCTGGCAATTGCATTTACTATCTATTGCAGTATGAAGTGCCTTTTGCCTTTTTGTTAAGATTTATTAAGAAAACCAGTTCACAAAGGAGGACTGGAGTAATTTTGATATCTTAGCAAGCTGTGTGGCATGTTGATATATTTTGAGGAACAGACAGCAGGGAAGCCTTCCTACTTTACCCCTATGGCTCACCAGTTCACATGTTTAAATTATTTTTCCATTCAAAGCTTGATGTGCAGATCCTTTTTAAAGACTCTGCTTTAAAATTATAACAAGGAAGACATATTTCATAGAGATTATCACTCTTGCTGCTTTTCTTTCTCTCCTTTCTTCCAAACTTGTCTATCTGGATGGCTTTGCAGAAGAGTGGGTGGGTAGATGGTTCAGGTGCTAGGGTCAGAGGAACTCAAATGAGAAATTGCAGCTGGTCTGGTTTAAGATGGAAACAAATGTGTAATCTGAGCAGACAAAAACAGAATTAAATTTTGAGAAGGGAAAAGCAAAATACATTTACATATTCAAGTCAAGCTAATTATTGAGCCTATAGAGTGAGAGTTTTGGTGTAGATGCCGTGCAAAGGAAAACCACACAGACTTAGCTATCCAGACCCGGTCAGGCTTGAGGCTATTAGACTGATTGCTTACCTTTTGTTTTACTAAATTAAAGTCAATATATTAACTAAGGGAATTACAATACTGACATCTGTAATTTATGAAAACAGCAAGGTGAAAAAATAACTGGGGATGTCATATGGAAAGCTCTTTCTATGTATAAATGCAGCCAATTTTTGTTGGGAGACATTGATAATAAAATTTTAGTTGTTTCATTATAATATATTTCGTAGTAACTGCTGGTTCCTAAAACTTTAAGTTCTGGGTGTTTGAGAGCTATAATAGCAAACAGGCTTCAAAAAACTTTTGCATTACACCCTCCTGTCCCTAAAGTCTGCTGAATATTTGGGAGATGTTTTGCACGACCTCAGAACACCTCTTTTTACATTTACATCTGAGAGTTGCCATCTGTCCCCCACGGCACATCCCACCCTTCTGCAGGTGCAGGCATTGCATGGAACTGCATGGCACACTGATCTGCTAATGATGGTGCAAGAAGAGACACCTCACCGACAAGTCTAGCTGGGGCTGACAGTTATGGAGGCACTTACAGACAGGACTGTGTTCCTTTACATTTTGAGCACAGGAGCAGGAGCGAGATTCTTCCCTTTAGGAGTGAAGGTAGCTGCACTGTTCAGAGCAGCAGGTTACAGGATGGTATTGCCCCCACAGCTGAGGTCCTACCTGCAGCACTAGGAGTCAAGGTGGGATGAGCTCCAGGTTCTTAGTGTTTCTCTGGAATCCAGGTACAGAGCTGGTGAGAAAAGCAGGCAAAACACATTGTCCTGTTCTTTATGAAAACTGGCTAGCACTCTCAGCACAGCAGCTGCTGCTGCCAGATCCCAAGTACCTTCTGAATTGTAAAGGCCATCCAGGCTCACCTGAAGGCTGTATTTGGCTTGGTGAATAGGTACATTTTGATCAGTCAGATCTTAGTGTTTAAGTAGACTTGAATAAAGAAACTCAGTAAAAACCTCTATTTCTGAGAATGTGTTTTGCAGTGGTTAAAACTTAACGCTCAATCACTAAGCTAAAATCTTAAGAGATTAAGCCAACTTTCCCTACATCAGGGATATTGGATAGACCATAGTGACTTATTTTGCATATTCTAGGTGAAGGAGGGATGACTGCATATTTCGATAGCACTGTTGCAGTTTGTGAACAAATTATGCATCATTTACACAGGCACTTGTCAGGTTAGAAAAGTATATCTGGCAGATTTTATTTTTACCAGTCAGCTCAGGTTAAACCATGAAGACTTGGACACCCTGTGAACTGTTTCTTTGGTTTAATATGAGGGCTGCACTTCATTAGAGAAAATAAACTCATCTACTGCCATTTTTTGGTTTTATCATATTAGTGTTTTGGCAGAGAATTTATTCAGTTTCCAATATTTAGTTATTTATGTGGTACTAACTAGCTTTGCTACATTCCCTAGAGAAACCTCCATTAAAACTCTTAATGTGACACCACATATTTTTAGTAGACTAGAAAATAGTTGCAATTTTAATTTAAATTGAAATGACTGCGTAATGGCTGGACAAATCACTCTCCAATCCCTAGAGCTCTTAATTGTAATTCTCCATTGTTTCTATGCATAAATTTTCTTTTTAAGTGCTCATTCTGAAATACTTACTAATTTTTTTGAATGTACTGTATTCATTTAATAGTTTTTTTATGGTTAACAACTTCATGATTAAACTTAAATGTTAAATATAAAAGGTGAAAATGATATGCCTAATCAAGTGTTGGGAAAATGAACTGTGTTTCTATCTAGAGATGACATTAATTTAAGGACCCTCTCTTTGAGGAAGGAAAGGGAAGGGAAAAAATATCCTACTGGGAGTAATGGGCAGAATTCATTGTGTTTCTGTAGCAAAGGAACAATAATCATAATGAGCAGCTCTTCTTTAGCCCTTCCTACTGCTGCTAGTCATCATCACAAGAAAGCAGCCCTTTACAGAACAACTCCCCCAAAAGAAATTGAATAGTTTGTATCTTGCATCAACAACATTCTGATTTGTTTTGGGCTGCACAGACCAAGGGGCAGTTCCTACCTCCTGGGAGCTGGCAGCTGTCCCAGTCCAAGACCTTCAAGGGAAGCTGTCACAAGGTCTTACCTCATTTTCCAAAGTCCACCTAAGACATACACCTGCCAAGCCCTGTCCTGAGCATCAGCTCTTGGAGTGTGAGCTATCGTCATTGGTCACATTGCAGACTGTGGCCTTTCTCCACTCTCAGCACTACTTTTTTACCTATAGGAAATTTTCCTTCCACACAGCCTGCCTCACAGGCTTGTGGCCCTTCTAACCTGTATCATCTTCTTTCTCCTCCTCCCTGCCTGTTCCACCAGTTCCCCCTTTCTTCCACGACTTTTGTACCTTCTCAGTTTGTGACAGCTCTTAGGTCCTTTGTCTCCCACTCAAAGCCTTCCTGTGAAGGATGCTCTTGGCCTCCCTTCCTCAAGTGCTCATTACATCCCATAACCTCTCTCAGTCTTTGGCTGCATCTCACAGATTTCAGTCTTCTCAGGCTCCCCTTCCTGTCCACACCCCTTGTCCAGGCTTGAGTGTTCTGAAGCGATTGCCACTTTTCCTGAAGACAGTATAAACAAAGTGAGTTAATGACCACCCTTTCTAGGACAAAATTCTCCCTTTTATCTGCTGGTAAAAAGAGAAAATTCTGTCTTGGACAAACTGTTGGTTTCAACAGCAAGATGAAGTTAAAATTTCAGAATGCATCACAATCCCAAGGAAGAACTATGAGTCATAAGAAACTCTATAAAGAAAAGTAAATCCCCCAAGATATCTTACAGGAGACAATTTCCATTTCCCACTGCTGATTCAAAGCAGTATTCATAGAACTAAAAAAACATTTGGGTTGGAAGGGACCTTTAATGGCCATCTAGTCCAACACTCTTGCAATGAGCAACAACATCTTCAAAAGTTTTATTTTGTGATATGTGCCACCATGCTCATAAAACGATGTGTGAACACCTGTCTATCCCATCAGGTGGCAGCTTACTCATACATGTGGGAGAGGAGATGTTCATTGCAGGGGATTTGGACAAAATGACCTTTAATATCCTTTCAGTTCAAACTCTTCAGTGATTCTATGAATTTATGAATGCCAGTGGAATTGTCAAGCTGTGGTACAGTAGCAGGTTTGGGACCTCCAAGTCTGGACCTCTACCTCTCTTGACCTCTACCAGACCTTCCCCTGTAGTACAGGAGCTGGATGTCCCTGCAAAGGTCTGACCAGAGACAGGATTCTCCATATTTGACCTCAGAGAAGGTCACCATCAGCACCAGGCAGTATACACATGGTGCTCAGGAAACACCAGGGAAGTTTTAAGGGTTTCATGAAGCTGAGGAGCAGTATAGGAAGCAAGCACAGAGACTGACATGATTCGGTAAAGTTGGCTCTGCATCAGAATTCAGATTTACCCTATAAAATGGTGCTAGCATTTGTGAAATTCAAGTTTTCATTTGCAATTTGTATGCATTGAAATTAAATTCCCCATCAGACCCAGTTTTCTTGAAAACCTATAGCTATCTGGGAAAGGAGGAAGCAGAGGAAAATATTCAGCCTTACTCCAGTGTTTATTTTCAGGGTTTCAGCTTCACAAGCTGGGAAAATTTAACTGAGTTGCTGGATATGTTGACCTCGAGTGCTAGCAAAGGGAAATTTAGCCAAGATAAAGCAAAGTTCCCAAATGGGGAGCAGTAAAGTGGCTTCCTGCTGTTGGTAGCAGCATCTTCATTTTGAAACATGGAGATCTGCACTCAAATCTTCTGAACTCTCTCAATATCACTATGCAGCAATACTTTACAGCCTCCTCATGCAAATGTTCAGGATGATACAGGTTTTCTTTTAATTAAAAGCTCAGCAGCTAGAAACTCATCCATTTTTAATTAATTGCATAGTAATAGATTTTCGGTTCTGATTAACTTGTGGGATAAAAGACAGTTTTAACATTGGGATCTGGGCTGCTTAGAGAAAATCCTGTTCAGTACCTACAGAAAAAAACTGTAAAGCAAAATGAACAGAACACCTGTGATGTGTGAATTCTGAAAGGCCAACTGTAAACCTGTATGTTTCTAGCTGAACCTCCTTATATCATAATCCTTTGATACAGACTATGACCAGATCTGAGACTAAGTAGACCTAGACTTCTCTGGACACTTCAGACAAAGAGGGGGTCTTGCCAAGGCTTGTGGACTCAACAGGAGAGACCATGACTTGATGATACGGTAGTCCCTTGTAATAGATGAGTTATTATTGTTGAGTTGTTATTTAGATACTTTTTTAGATAGTTTTATGTAGATATCAGCAATGCTTAGATATTGTTTTAGCAATAAATTTAACCATAATCATCCCCAAATTAACTGTTTCCCACTTCTCATGCATGGCTGAGACCCTCCCCTCAGCTGCTCAGCCACAGCACCACTACACAGACGTACTCACTTTTAGAGAATAGTCCTATGCCAGGTGATTTTGATTGTGTGTGGATGGAAAGAAAGGACATTGCACTACGAGGGGACCTGACAGGATGCTGGGCATCCCAACATACTGCAGCACAGGAGTCAGAGGAATAATCTCTGATGCAGAGCCCCGAAGGGCAGCAGTGAGGCACAGGTCCAGAGAAGGATGCGAGACTCAGGGGCAGTAGCAGGGACATTCCTCCTGTGCCCTCCTGGGAGCTCATGGTACAGAGCGGGTGTTGCGGGCTTTCTCCTCCCTCAGGGGCTGGCAAGTGTTTTGGGGAAGACAGGAGAAGAAGGCAGTGTGCTGCAGCTGAGAGCAGGCTCCTGGTTTTTTGTTCATGCAGAACCCTCTGCTCTCCCCCTTGGCAGGCACCAGCTTGCAAGGAAAAGTCTTGTGCTGGAGAGCCTCGGTGGGGAAAGTATCTGAGACTAGGGAGAAGCTGCAGAGTGAACTGACTCTGAAGCAGAGCACTGCGAAGGGGCCAGCAGTGCTCAGTGCTTTGGGCCAACCTGATCACAAAGCTGCACATCCAAATTGCAAGGGCTTTATGGATGTGTGAGTTCTAAGTCTGGAGAAGAGAACTGCAAATGCACTTAAGGTGCAGAGTGAGTGATTTCTGTACCCCAAAGCCTGGAATCTTTGGTTCATAAAGCTGTGAGTCCACAGCCACCCAGCCATGCTTATGGCATGGGCTGCAACCAGCTGAGCTTCCATGAGGCTTTGGGAACAGGGCTGAGGCTCATGGATACCCCATCCCTGGAAGTGTTCAAGACCAGCTTGCATGGAGCTAGTGGCAAACTGATCTGGTAGAAGCTTTTCCTGGCCATGACAGGAGCATTGGAACAAAATGATCTTTAGTGTCCCTTTCAATCCAAACCATTCTGTGATTCTTTCATTAACCTTGGCTTACCCCTGTCCTTCATGAGTCAGGGAATGGTGAGCATTACCTGCATGCTCATCACTGGGCCTCCAGTGGGATGGGAAGTGACCAAGCAACATGGCAAGCTGTGGTAAAGGGCTGTGCAGGTTACTACACTCCTCTGGTGTGTAACACTCTGTCCTTGGCAAGGGTTTTCCCCTGTGAACTCTTAGGGACCAAGCCTGTCCTGCCCAGGTAAGGAGCTGCTCTGTACACCTGATCCGGGTGCTTGGTTTGCTGATCTCCTTTCCCCACAAGAAGTCACTCAAGAGTCGCCAAAAATCATTCTCCTTGACTTTGTTTTCGGCATCAGGGCAGGTGTTTTGTTCAAACTGAAGCAAAATGCATATCTTGACTTCCAGTGATCTCCCTTATAAAGGAGCTTGTGCAGTAGCAGGAGGAGATAGGTCATTTCAGTGTAACAGGGGGTGATTTTAAAAAAAAAGTAAAAACAACGTAACATTTAAAGGAAGCCCACTCTGCAGCAGAGAGCCTTGCAACCTGTGTCGGCTCTGGAGATGGCTTTGATGACGGTGTAGTGGGCAGCAGTTCCCCCTCTTGGAGGTGCTGCTGTGACAGATGGGGACCAACATATCACAATGTTAGAATCTAGTCAGAGGAAAAAAACTGGGATGGTGTCTCAGTCACCCGGCTTGTTTTCAAGTTGTGTGGCTTTTTTCAATATGCTGTGGCTTTGCAATTTTCCTGAATTTTTTTTTGAAACTACTTTATAAACTCAAGGACTGGTGTGGTACTTCTGCCCCCTTTTCATGTTTCTGAGTTGGAAATCTTGCTAAAAATGAGGTGGCTGACACTGTTGAAATGTAAATCATTATTTAGTGGGAGAATATTTAATTAAAACCTTAGTAGAGTAATGGCTATCTTACTATACTCTTCCATGGACATTCCATACTGGGATGATCCCATCACAGTCAGATGGACTGAATGGACCTGTGTGGCTGCTCCTACTGTTTTCCTTTTCTTGAGAGGAGTTAATCTACTCTTCATGTATATGGTTTCACTCAGCAATGGCCATAGAGAAAAAGCTAATTCTTAAAAAGACAAACCCAAGAACTTTTACAACACACACACCACACACATGCACCTCCTCCACCAAGATGTAACAAGAGTGGCCATTGAGCTTTTGGTGTATCGAACAGATTTGATTAAACTTGATATCAAGGACTGGGTAAGGTAAAGACATTAAACCGATTAAGTAGGGCTCACGTGGTCATGGGCAGGTCACAATGGTCTCTGGGTTGCTGCTGGCATGGCAAGGTTTATTAAAATGATAAAGTTACAAGAGGAGAGGATCCTGCTTACTATGCACAGAACAGAAAGAAAAAAAAAAGGTTAATCAAAAAATCATAAGCATATAAATGAGCAGAAGCTCATCCTGAAAAGCAATTACTTTTTATTTGTCCTATCAAACGTAAACAAAATAAAATAAAAATCAAAACAAAAAACCCTTGCAAATACATCCTCTTTGGTGATTTTAATGTATTCAAACATTTAATGTTAATTTAATCATAGAAAGGATCTTTAAGGATACACCTAGTAAATAATTAGTAGAACTCCATTTAACAGCAGTGTGCCAAACCTGTCCCCATGGATTCCAAGCAGTGTGTTCTATTTTCTGCAACCAGAGATCTGAATAACATTTCGGATGCAACTCCTCCAATCTCACGATTGAGCCCTCTTCTGAAGTGACTCAGCCAGGCTGTTGTCACACTTGAAACTATGAGAGATTTGCATTTTCCCTAAGGTTTTGAACATTTAACAAGGGAAAACTAGCATCTTTGTATGCTCTGTCTGCTCCTGACCAGTTGGCTTACACTGCCTCAAAGGTGTGAGATGTTGCTGGTTTTGTCCATGCAAATGGTTTGCAATGGTCTTTTGGTTCTAGGAGGTGTATGCAGGGCAGAGAGGATTTGAGCTCCAGTCTATTGAAAGGGACCCTAGATAAAGTCTCTTTGGGATAGCCCACCTCTCTGGACATGTCAGTTGTTGGGAAAGACAAAGATGTGGAACCATTCTGGGTGTCTTAGGATAGAAAAATGGTCCTTCCCATTGCATCTGTTGTTTGGCACCAGTGGAGGACAGGGCACATACACATGGACCATATATCACAGCAAGCCCAGCAAGGGTCTGCGCTGAAGTGCTGACTGTACACTGTCCAGAGACGTTCAGTGTGTGTTTTTGTGAGTGTGCAAATTGACACTTCTCCATCCTCACAGTGTCACACCCCAGGTAAGACCACCTCTGTTTAGCTGACTACTACAAATGCAACTCCAGTTATTACCTCCTTCTCTTGAGAGTTTTTTTACTCTGACTAGATTCTAACAAGCCAGAGAAGGTTTGAGGTTTCATGAAGTTCAAAAAAGTGAAAAGCCAAGTGCTCCCCATGGAGAGGAATGACCCCAGAAACCCAGCTGGAAAGCAGATGGCAGAAATAACTTTGGGGATCCTGGTGAACACAAAGTTGACAATGAATCAGCAAAGAAGGCAATGGCATCCTGGGCAGAGTGTCTCCAGAAAGCTGAGGGAGGCGAGCCTACCTTTATACTCAGCGCTGGTGAGACACATCTGGAGTATTGTGTGCAGTACTGGGCTTCCCACAAACACAAAGGTGATGAAGGGATTGGAGCATCTCTCCTATGAGGACAGGCTGAGAGAGTTGGGATATTCAGCCTGGAGAAGAGCAGGCTCAGGAGGATCTTATGCATGTGTATAAATAAGTCATGGAAGGAATGATGATGAGAAAGCCAGGCTCTCTTCAGTGGTGCCCAGTGACAGGACCAGAGACCATGGGCACCCATGTAAGCACAGGAGATTCCTCCTGAATATCATCAAACCCTTCTTCACTGTGAAGGTGTCTGAGCAGCATCCCAGGGAGACTGTAGAGTCTCCATCCTTGGAGATGTCTAAAACCCAACTGGCCACAGTCCTGATGGCCCTGCTTGAGCAGGTAGTTGGAGTGGATGATCTCCAAGGTCCCTTCCAAACCCCAGCGTTCTGAGATCCTGTCCTAAATTTTTATGCAAAGATGAGTTTACAGAAACTTTTGATTTTTTTCTACCAAAGAACTAAGCATGAGAGATTTCTAAGGTAATGGAAGAACCCTGACACAGATGGAGATGGCTGAGTCTGCTGACAGAAAGTATATGTGGACAATATTTGGTAGCTCTATGAAACCAGTGTTTTTTCCCTCTCAAAACAAAGTATTACTAGGTATCCTGAAAAACATGAAAATCTGGGACAGAACCCATGCTACTCCATGTCTGGTGTTCCTGGGCACACAGACATTTATGTTGGAAAAAATGGGACCTGTGTTTTGTATTGTTATTCTGGTCCTTATTTGGAAACTGTTCTAACATTTTAAGGGAGGTCTAGGTATAAAATGGTTTCTATCCTCTGGATGAGCTTGTCAAAGCAAGAATGTCTATTTCTTCCCAATGCTGTGAATGCACTTGTTTGTCTGTCCTCATTCTGCTGCTAAAGGGAGGCTTGTTTTCTGTTTCAGTTAAATAGATTGGCACTGAACAGTGGATGTGTCCTAAGCCATGGCATTTTTTTCCCTAGAAGTATTCTGTAAGTTCCCAGAGAATAAATTAATATTGTGCTCTGACACAGATAACTATGCATCAGGAGACGTGCACTTCAGTTACTACCATTACCACATGCAGCTGTGTCATGGTTTAGTATAGTTTGTGTTTTTAGTAAAGAGGGCTTCAGCCACGGAAGTGATTTTCTTGCAAAGAGGTGCTTACAGCTTCCGCTATGACCCGACAGAACCAATCAACTGGCTAGCCTGAATATTGGCAACTTTTTAAAGCCAGTTACGAAGCTTGACACGCCTCTGTGATCCACATTTAAGGACGAACAGAGCCCGGGAAAGCTCTCTTGCTTCCGGCTTTCGGACAGGTAACTGCGGGGGGCGGTCTGCAGGCGGCCCAGCAGGGCTGGGCCGGGCCCTCCTGTGACCCTGCTCCATGCGGGCCGGCCCTCCCCCAGTGCAGCTGAAATTCATCTGCTGCCCTGCCTGGCAGAGATCATGTGACCAACAGCGAGAGGCGAATTCCAGCTGCGGGGCCCGGGTGAGATTAACCCTTTTAGTGCTGTAAGATTCTCCAGAACACATGAAGCCTGCAGACATCAATTTTCTCCCAGGTCAGAGGAAAGGGAAAGGTGAAGGCAAGTGAAGAAAACACCATAAAGACACCAAAGTCAGTGAAGAAGGAAGAGTGGAAACCCTGAGTGAGGAGAAAGAGGAGATGCTTCAAGCTTAGAAGCTGAAATTCTGTTGTAAAGCCATGGTGATGGACTATGAGACATCAGAGTACCTGTTGTAATTTCATGAAGCATGGGGGGGGTAGAGCTTTCAAATTGCAATCGTGAGCAAAAGTACCTGTGCTGAAATGAGCAAATGTTGAAGTAGCTGGGATTTGATGAGAATCTTGAACAGAGAGAAATGAAAGTGATGAGGACCCTTGCTCCCAGGGAAGAAGACCTCTGTTCTAGAGGTGAAGATGCTCCCAGAGATATGTGAAGAGAACCTTTCCTTCTGAACAGCTCATCCTTAAAATGGTACCCCAGTAGCTCAAGATTGGACCCTCGAAAGCGGTTGTGGGGAAAGCTGTAAGACGAGGGAAGGGACTTTCACATGTGAGCAGAAAACCAACCCAGGCAGCTGTCTTGCTGTGACATTGAAGCCATGAGAGAACTGTTTCTTGTGGAGATGTCTCCCTAGCATGAGCAAGAGAGACTCCTCTCCCTAAGTGAACTGAAAAAGATTATTATAGAGGTGGTAAATCGACTGAAAATCTCAAGGGTTGTCTTTTTACATTGTCAGTGGGAGAAGGGAGAAAGGTGGGGGGAGGAAAGTGTTCTGAAGGTTTAGTCTGACTTTTTTCCTTTCTTTTAGGTCTGTTAATAAACTTCTTTATATTCTTTTAAGTTTTGTGCCTGCTTTGCTTTTCTCCTAATTCTTATCTCACAGAAGGAAAATAAGTAAGTAATGGATATTTTGAACCAAACCACTACACTTAATTGGTGTTTCTGCCCAGTTTACGAACTGAACCTGCTACAAGCTGCTGAAATCTTTCAAAAGCAAACCAAAAAGCCCTTACAAACGAGGCTACTGTTCAGGATGGCACCCTATGCTCTCAGAGGACGTATCAAGTCTGCATTCACATGTGGCTGTAGACATATATAAGGAATTCTGTACTTGTAACCCAGTCAGCAATCCTCATGAAAATAAACCAATATATTTAAGATCAATTAAGCTAGATTTGGAAGCCTGCAATCTTCTAAGCTTGTGGTACATGCAGAAAGGAGGAGCTGGTCAATCATAGTCAAAAGGTTAAGCCTTATGTCTGAATCCCTGACAATACCAACGTGAATTTTTTTAGACAGAGATAAAATGAATTTGGCTGTAATGGAATAGAAAGAGAGAGAGAGAAAAAAAGGACACACCTAACAAGCCTGAACTGCACAGTGTTATGGATAGAGATGTCCTTGGCTTTTAAAACTGTTCTAGAAGAGGGATATAATTATCTGGTAAAAGCTATTGGTTATCATTTTCTATTAGTTCTATAGGACACTTCCATTATGGAAGGTCACTTTTCTCCAGCTACAATATTGCATTTTGTACAACAATGTACTCATAGGATGTGACATTTGCTGTTCTGCAAAATAAATTACAGTTCTTGTCCTGTGGAAGCAACTAAAAATAGGCAAGCGAGAGCAGACAGTTACCTTGCAGCATATGCCATCTCTAAATGCAGGCAAAGACCTCGACATTACAGGATGAGAGTCTGAGCACTCATGTGCACAGCCAGTACCATCTGACTTGCTGATGCACGTTTTTATCTCGTGAGGGGGCCATGGCGCCACAGTTATTAAATACCAGTTTCCAGGCATTGTAGCAGCTTTGTCCTGTTTTATAGCAGTGGTAACACGAGGCAAAGTCATTTGAGTTTATTTTGATGAAACTTGGCATTTGGTTGGCTGATTGCTTACATGCAGAAGTAGTTTCTTGAAATGGCTGTGATGACTCAGCAGTGGTATGTATATGCTGTGGGCATCTTGAAGGCAAGTGTGTGATGTGACTTGGCTCCATCTCATGCCTGACTTCCATGTGTTGTTGCCTGGATTCAATGCTGAGCTCCACACCACCGTCCCACTTCACAGAACTGAGGACTTGTCAGAAGTTTTCAACTTTCTAATCCTTATCTCCAGAAAAAGCACTACAAATATTTATCTGTAGTAAGCAGGTAGTTGAAGGACTTTCCCCAACACCTATTCATGTGTCCTTGCCTAGAAAGAACAAAAGTAAGTAAGTAAAAAGAAGAAATGTCATCTTGCTTGCAAGACTAAATGGAATATTTGCTAGGAAGTGCTTGCAGATACCTCATTATCTCTGAGGAGGCAGTTTCTAATCTTTGGTCGTCTTTCTTTATCATGTCTGTGTCTCCCACCCCTGCCATATTTGAGCCTGTATATCTTTGCAGCTGTGCTGGTGGGCCCATGCCTTTTGTGAGGCCTTGCACAACATCACTGTGCTGCACACAGTAGATACTAATTGCTGACTTATTACAGATGAATAAAAACTTGCATTAATAGTTAAAAGTAGAGTATTAAACCTGTTCTTTACTCAGCAGTGATTGATGGCTTCTATTACACACCATTAGATATTTTATTCTTGTTAAATGAAGAGCAGCCAACTTTGTCAAGTATTTTTAGTTTTCCCCTGGTCTTATTGGCTCCATCTATTTTCAGGGGTGTTCTGTAAATGGCCACATATGGCTTTGTGTCTGTAGGAGTGATGACCGTACAGCTGGCTTTCACTGCCCACCAATTTACCAGAGCCCCCTTTATTGTGAGCCTGACAGCACCAGGGAGCTTTGTAGAACTAACAAAATATATCTATTTTCTAATTGTCTATTTATCACCTTCCATGGATTGGTGGGCCTCTCATCTGAAAGCAAAGGGGGGACAGCCTTGAACAATTATCCTTGTCAGGGCAGTTGCTCACTTTAAATTAGGGTCTCATTGCTAAATAACTAATTTAGTCCTGCTATCAGACTGAAAAAGTATGTATTCAGTGCAAAGTGCCAACTGGGGAATTGATTATTTCTCCTCTTACTGTGCATGATTAAAGTGCCAGGACAGCAGGCGGTAGGTAGCTCCCCAGAGGCCAACAGCTTCCAGCAGGGAGGGTCCATGCCAGACAACCAGGCAGGGGATCCATGAGGTGGCCAGGCTCTGGGAGTCTTGGCATGAACATCAGGTGCTTGGGATCCCTGCTTCATATGTTAGAATGAGAGAGAGTCACTACTGCTGTCTCTGATGTGGAGTTGGATCAGGAGGGAGACAGAGAACAGAGGTGGCTTGGGAACCAGAACAGAGAGAGGCTGTGGGGACTGGTGGCTGTGTGTGTTGGTCCCAGATTTTGTCCCCTTGAAGCACTTTGCCCAACCTTCCTGTCCACTGCAAGACCTTTTCCCACCAATATCCCAGGAGAACAACTGCAGCAACCTGCACTAACTGCAGTCTCTCCAGTGTGCCGAGGCTGCCCTTCTCCATCAGGTTCACTCCTATCACAGTAGTGTGGCTGGACCAGGGTTTGTCACTACAGATGAATAAAGCACACAATCTGAGCACCAGTGAACCTTTTCCCCACCTACAGGACAGGTCTAGACTTGCTCCACAGCATTCTATAGGATACTGAGGTGCTCTTCCAAGAGCTGCTTGCTGGGTGTTGGGGTTTTAGTTTAGTCCTAGTTTTTTTCTGTTAAAGGAATTCCACCCCCCCCCCCCAGTACGTTGCTAAGGGAACAAATCGCTGATCGTTGGATACTTAAGAAAACAAAGAGCTACCCCACTGAGGGTGGGGTGTGCCTGGCTACTTTTTTGTTTCACCTGGGTGTGGGGTCAGTTCGCTCTCTGCGTCCCAGAGAGAGAGAGAGAGAGAGAGAGAGGAGTCTGCTTGCTTTGGCTACTTTGCTTTCGGCTGGAAACAACACCAGGATCCCAAAGCCGCCCTCCCTGCCCCGCTGGAGGCTGGGCTGTGGCTGCCCTGCCCCGCTGTTGCTTCGAGCCTTCGCTGTGTTGTAGCCGTGCTCGCACTGCCTGCCTAGACCTCTGGCGGGTTCCCCATTTGGATACATCTCATCTGTCCTCCAGGATTTGTGCTCATCCCTGCCGTTCCAGCCTGCCGTTCCAGCCTGCTGTTCCCGAAGCTCCAGCCGGACACTGGGGCCAGCTCTCCGGGGTTTGTGAAGCCGTTGTTCCATCCTTCCCCTGGATCCCAGGCCACCGGTGCCGCGTGCTCCCCGAGCTCGCTCCGGAGCGCCCCCTGCAGCCGCGGGGAAACCACCGCACCTGCCCTGCTCACCGGGAGCCGCCAGCGCCCCTGCCGGCTGCGAGCAGAACTGCACCCGAGGGGAAAAGAGCCTGACAGCCGAGAAGGCTGGCACTGGGTTTGTGATTGTTTGCTGTTACTGCTATAGTTATTGTTGTTTTGTTTGACTGGTTATATATATATAAAATAGTAAAGAACTGTTATTCCTATTTCCCACATCTTTGCCTAAAGGCCCTTGATTTCAAAATTATAATAACTCGGAGGGAAAGGGGTTACATCTGCCACTTCAAGGGATGCTTCTGCCTTCCTTAGCAGACACCTGTCTTTCAAAACCAAGACACTGGGTGACTGAGTAAAAGGGTGTGTGAACAGCAAAAGGGTTAAGATCTGTGCCTGATCAATTTTGTATCAAGGGATGAAACACCTGTAGTTATTCATTTTCAGATACAAACCTCAGAAATTATTTGTCTTGAACTGTGACCTGAGCCTCCCCTCCCCTCCCCTCCCCTCCCCTCCCCTCCCCTCCCCTCCCCTCCCCTCCCCTCCCCTCCCCTCCTCTTCTCTCCTCTCCTCTCTTGTGGCCTAGTGCAGGCTTATCAACTGCAGGGTGGAAAAAGACTTCACTATAATAGCCAAGTGCAGAAATTTTTGATTTTGTTCTGCCTTTGCACTACCTGGATGTTTGGTTCCCCAGGAGAGGAACCCTCAGCTGCAAGATGGCCAGCACGAGCATACATACAGATGTATTTAGGACAAGCCTTTCTTGGCTTGTCATAGCCTGGTGCTGGCCTATGGTCCAAAGTCCAGAGAAGCAAGAGGCAGAGGCAAGGTCTGCCTCACTCCGGGTTTCAGGTTCACTTGATACTACACAGGTTTCCTTTTAATATTGGAGTGCATTGCTCCAGGGAGGGAACTGAGATGATCCTTCCTGCTCCCATGTGTAGGGTATGCCCATCCACTGCCCTGGAGGGACGTCTGCTGAGATAAGGAGATTGCTAAATGTCCCAGCAGGACTCTTCCTGGGAAGGCAGCTACTCTTCAGTTACAATGGAGAAGAAGATCAGCCCAGAATCCTCTGGGAGACCCTATGCAGATCCTTTGTAATCCATTGGCCTTTTTACCTCTGACACCCACCCCCTGTATCCCTATAAAAGCTAGCCCTCTGCCCCTGCGAGAGAGAGCCGCCTGTTCCTAACCTTCCCTTCTCAATAAAGTTACCTTCGTGCGGAACCAGCTACACAAGCCTCTCATCTATCCCTGGTCCGGCCTGGAGGCTGCCCTGCAGAGCTGAGCTGAAATCATGAGCTGATAATCACTAAAGACCTGACAGCTTCTGCACGGACCCTCCTAGCTAGCAGCTGAGGGAAGACACCGGGCCTCGGGAAGGTGATTCCTTTTGGGACCATCTCTCTGGACCAGTCACCTCTTCCTTGGTCAGAGCTACTGACCCCTCACCAGCTGCCATACCCATTAATTACTGGGGTTGGACTGCAACGCAGCTCACATCTATGCATCCTCTCTGTGCTTGCCTTGTGCTGCATGACCCCCATCACATCCCCCAACAGTAGCTACAAAAACTGAGCACAGCCATCAACAGCAAACATCAGCATCATCTCCTCAGCTGGCTCAGACCGGCCAGGCAGGAAGGAGCATTTCTCTTTTCCTCCAAAGTTTCAGCCACTCAGGGCACTCTGTGCTCAGTTGTGGCATTTACCATTCATGTCCTGATTTTGGTCACTAGAGGCTTTTCTATTAACATTCCAGAGATGTCTGTTGGTTTTAAGGAAGCTGGAACTTTTGTAAAACTTAATGTCCATTTTCAGCAAAACCAGCAACTGAACACAATGACAAGCATCTTCCAGTGGACCTGTACACAGCAGCACCAAAAGAGAGAATCAGTGATTCGTAGACCTTTTTGGGAGGGAAGGGACCCTAAAGCTCATTTAGTTCCAAACCCCTGCCATAGGCAGGGACATCTTCCACTAGACCAGGTTGCTCCAAGCCCTGTCTGACCTGGCCTTGAACACTTTCAGGGACGAGGCATCCACAACTTCTCCAGGAAGTCTGTTCCAGTGCCTCACCACCCTCACAATCAAGAATTTTTCCTAATATAAAATATAAATTGACCCTCTTTCAATTTAAAACCATTACTCCTTTTCCTATTGCAATAGGCCCTTGTTAAAAGGATGACATTTTCTCTCCCCCTCCCCTAAAATATTTGGTTTGCAAATAAATTTGGCAAAACCACCTGCTATGAAAGGCTCTCTTCCTTTCAAGATCCACACTATGCAAGGTCAGAATAGCAGAATTCAGAGTATATTCCCCTTTAAAACAGGTCTCAGTCTCAGTGTGGTGGAGTCTCAGCATCGTGGATGGACAGCAAGGCACCACGTCTTCAACACCGTTGAAAGGTGCATGGACATCAGGCATGGAGCAGCTGTGGTAGTGCTGTTTGAGCTGCAGTGCACCACACTGGACCTGCAGCTAGAGGGAAAGTAGCAGGGAAGACTTACAGTCCTGCTGCCAGTGGCACACTTTCATCACTCACTGCAACACACCACAGGAGATGTGGTCTGGGCAATGTGACAACACATGGCAAAGTTGTTGGCTCCCCATCAGCCACCCATCAGTGGCTGTGCTCAGCCCACAGCACACAGGCTGTGTGTGATGCTCCTGGGAAGAAGAGGACATCGCCACTTTTCAGAACATGCTCCCATGGTAATAAGCCACCATGTGCTACCGTGGAGATCGTCTTCTGCTCGGATTGCTATTAAGTGGCTAATGAGTGCTCATTGCTAGAGTTTCAAGAATGCCTGCTTCCATCCAAAGCTTTTATATACTTAGTAATTAAAACCTATAACCAGACATATGAGTAAGAAATTCTTTGCTGTGCAGATGGTCAGGCACTGTCAGTGCAAACTCATACAGTGTCTAGAGGGTCACTAGACATAGATAGCTGGATGCTAGCAACCACTTTTAAGGACACTTATTCCTCCCACAAATTAGCAGGGAGATAGTAATAACTTTAAGGGACAATTGCCATTGGCTGGACTTAAGCAAGTGTCCAATCTTGTACCAAATCCAAGGCTTTGTCCTATTACTGCTCCCTAAGATATTCTGCACCACATTCCTATGAATAATTAAACACAGAGTCAACATTAAGTGTATCCTGTGAACCTCAACTCCAGGTGCACATTTTTCCTCTGTCACCAAGCTATGAGGGCTTCATGAATCTGAGGTGTATAAGGCTATTTTGACCCCAAAAGGGAGCTTGAACCATGCATAGACCTCAGTATTGGTGCAGGTTTTGCTGCCACCAGGTTACCCTTCCCAACTGCCAAAGTTATACTGGAACGTAACAGAATATGTGAATTTGTTTTGTTTTTTTACTGAAATGCACAGAAGATCTGGGAGTGGAATACTAACTGGATAGATCTTTTACCAAGTAATAGGGGTGGTATATGGAACCATAGAATTGCCTGGATTGGAAGGGACCTTTAAATGTCACTTGGTCAAACCCCCCCTGCCATGGGCAGGTGACACAGCAAAAACATTACCATGTCACAGCAAAAATCTCCAAGAGATTGTGGATACAAAAATGCTGCTAGCAAGGATTTTCTTGCTATTTTCTGTCCATGAGAGACTTTTCTCTCTCACAGAAGAGGTAGCAGAGTTATGTAAACAACCAAACACCTGCAACCTTGAGAAGTCTTGTTTATAGTACAGCAGAAAAATATTTTGACAATGGATGTTTTAGGATTTTAGCCAATCACCCCCAAGGGGTGGCTGATCCTTTGTCCAATTAGACTATGAAGAAAAAAGTCTATAAAAGAGTTTGTAAAATAATTAAATAAATCAATCTTGCCGCACAATTCCTGCCTGCTGGATCTTCTCTCCTCCTCCTCCCTACAGCTGCGGGACACGGTGATAGGGCCTAGGCCTGCAGTAATAAGAGATAATTCCCTTGAAAGAGTTATCAAAACACAATAGTACAGCTACAACCAGCTCTACAGCCTTGCAGTAATTTTACTTTGTAGTTGCTTTAAGTCTTCTTAGAAAGACAATTACAGCAAAATCAAAACACTGCAACTGATCAGTCGAATGGTGTCTTCTAAACATTGTGATCGATTTGCACATGCCATCATTGTAATGGCGGCCACTGCTGCTCACCAGCTGAAGCTGTTGTGCTTACACTTAGGGAGACACAGTCTCACCAAGATATCATCATGGCCAAAGTATTGTGGCCTTTGAGAATCATGCTGTTTTCCGCACCCCAGAAGATGGAAATTCGTACTCATTTTTAAATGTTTTTTACATTGAACATAAGGTACATGGGGAAAACAGGCAGTACGCAAATTGTGGCCAGTTTATTCATGTCTCAGTTAAGATTTTGATTTAAAGCATAATCTCTTCCGTATGTATGGTTTCCTCTTAGGCCAGTAAGTGAAAACATGGCACATGGGAATTCATGGAAGAATCCAACTTTTCCCCCTTGAAATTTACCTTAGAGAGGATGTGTAAGGATGCCTAGAATATGTGTTAATTTTAAGGTTGAAATAAGGTTAGGGGTGTGAGCACATCCTCTTGGTGGTCGCAATTGTCAGAGCAACAAGGCAGCTAAAAGGTCCAAGAAGCAAAGGATCCTGAATTTTATATTTAGGCTGAGCTATGCAGAGTGTGCACAGAGACCTTGAGCCCGAGCTGCAGGAGCTGAGCTTGTTACACTGAACTGGTGAAAACTCGAAATAACACAATGTCAGTCAGTACTGGGCTTTTGCATTTCTACTCTAAGTATCTGAAGTATTTGAAGAGGAAGATTGCAAAGTGGTAAGGAGAAAACATGCCCTATATTTTTTGTTCTCTGTTCCTTTCTGCCTTTCTCCCAGCAGCAGTACTCAAAACAGGGCGGCTGGGCTGGGGTTACTCCAGGTGTCCTCCTCCCACCTCTAAGCAGTTAATGGTGATGCCGCCTACTGAACAGGAGCAGTCTCCCTCAAGCAGCCCCCAAAAATCGCCACAGCAGTTTTTTCCTCAAGCCATGGCCAAAAAAAAAAAAAAAAAAAAAGAAACCTTTGACTGAGCACTCAGTGAACTACCAGTGAAACAAACACACTCTGTCCCAAGCCGTGAGAGAGCCAGAGCCTGGGTGGACAGCTTTTCTAAAAACACCACACGAAAGCCAACTTTCCCCCCGCCAAGATTGCCGACTGCTGTGTCTTAAAGATACAGTAACAATTTTTGGGCATCAGATGATTTTTGGGATACATTATCATTATGATTCACTCCAAGACAGTAAACTGCAAGGTCTCTGGGTGAGAGCACACACAGGCACAGTTTCCAGACACGAACCCAACTCTCCCAACAGGATCATGTGTTAGCAGCAACTTTTATTAGGGTGGCTCTGTATGGGAAAGAATTAGAAGGGGCTTTGCAAAGGGAAGAACAGATCTCTGTAGCTGCCAAGGCTGCTTGTCCATAATTTTAAATTATTCTGTATTTATATAATCTAATTTGGCTAATCAGACACACATTTCATTCCTTGTTTCTTCAAGAGCATCATGAATGTTGCAGACATTTGAACAGCCTGAATGTTTCTGATGCCTTGTTGATACCAGGATGCTGGAAGGTTCTCCCAAGCCTAACATGGATTCAAAATTTGCCCCTGCTAGCTGCTCAATGAAAACAAAACCTGAAATCTCACAGTAATATTTTGCATCAAGTAAGCCTGCAACTCTGCATTCATTAGCTTTTTTATCTTAAACAACAAAGAATATTGGGGTTTATGGTCCTTTCATTGTGGTGGCTGAGGCAAAAATCAGAGCAACTTTACAGCCTAGAAGACTTAAATTTGTTTTTCTGCATTATGGTCTTCTCAGGCCACCTCCCCTTAGCTCTCTGAAGGCAAATCCAAGAAAAGAATAGAAATTTTGTTTTGTTTATATGTCCTATATAGATACTACAGATCCCACAATCACTGTCTTCTGATTTATTCAGGAAGTGTCCTTTACAAGATGATTGCCAGTATATGTAGATGTACTGAAGCAGAATCCCATCCTGAAAGCAGAGAACTCTGCCATGGCTGAATTCCAAAGCTGTGGAGTAGGCAGTTTCCCCAACAAGTGCCCGTCACTGGGTTCCTGCAGCCTGGAGAGCCAGCTGGCAGCACCAACAGGTGAGGAGCAGAAGTAGCAATATAGGGCTGATGACCTAGAGTCCAGGGACAACAGTTGCCCATTTGCTTAATCCCTCCAACAAAGGCATCACAGGTGTTTTCAGCAGCAGAGTGAGGGTACAGTGATACACTGTCGTGTCTTCTTTCCTCAGGCTCATCCCTTAAAGTGTCAGATGAGCACCTTCCATTCCATTTGCTGGTGGGGATGCCTCTCTTTCCAAAGCAGGGGCTGTTTTTTCACTTGAATATGTAATAGTCACCTCCACCTGGGTGACAGGCACCTCGCATGACTCTCCGGGACAACATGACAACAGCAAAGCTGCAATTTTAATAGACTCCAAGTAGTTTTCACAGAGCAAAGCCTTAAAAACTCCCCAAGGAGAGATCATCAAGCAGAATGGTCCCACGTGCTGAGTTTATTAGCAGGCAGGACGGGGAGGTTGATGAGCCCGTGCGGCTGAGCAGACAAGCTGTCAGACAGGACTCCTAATCCAATCAGTTACCTGTCGGAGGGGACTGGTCTGTGGTTTCTGACTGCAGCACCTCTGGGGAGCACCGTGTTGTGGCCTCCAACACTGGCAGCCCACTCCAGCCAGGGATCCTGGCCATCCCCACCTTTAACTGAAAGCAGTTAAAACCACACTTGGAGCCTTCCTCATATGTGAAAGACATCACTGGGGTATACAGGTTAGAGCATGCTCAGGTTCCCTTGTAGAGGCACAGTTAAACATTTTGGTGATTTTTCTTGCCTTTTCACCATGCAACAGCCTGATGGGGAGCACACAAATATGTTTAAAATAGCATGAGTGTTGTGTGACTGGCATGACTGCAGTATGGCTGCTCTGCATGGCAGGGCCTGAGGACTCTGGGAGGTTTTACTGGTGTAGAAGACCGCAGCATAGCAGGTACATGTGAGCACCGAGGTGAAAAAGCTCCCCCAGGGACTGGGACACCTAGTACTGGGCTTTTTTGTGGTACAGAAGCTCCCCATGCCTCTTCACTGCCAACCACGGTAGCTTGCTCTGCACCTTGAAACCACCCACTACATGGTGTGCAGGGTGGGAAGAGCACGATAGGTGGACAGGATAGGCAGTGCCAGGACAGCAACCTCAGACCCATTCTGAGCAGCAGGGAGGATGGGGTGTGGGCTTTGAATGAAAAGAGGTGACCCCCTGCCAGTCCAAGAGCTGTAGAGTGAATAGCATCACTAAATTGAACAAAAGTAAGAAAAAAATTAAACAAGAATATAACATTTGTCTAGAAAATATTACATAGCTTGGGGAAAAAAAATTGTTTTCCTCAGAATCAAACCTTATTTTTCCTTAAAATAAACGCAAAACCTGTTTCACTTTACACATTTTCTGTGCAATCACAAAGTGAATGTATGAATTTGTTAATTTTCTGAAAAGATCAGAAGTCCTATATACGCCAAAAGTGGTTGCTCTGTGATTTGTGAATGATCATTTCCAACACTTTGGTTCCTGGACCTTTAAATAAAAACACAAGTAATAGTATTTTATGCCTGTATGTGTTTATGATTCTAGTGAATTTAAACAGGATTAATGACTCTCTCCTCTGCTGCAGAACCTGCCAGGAACACACAGTGGTATTGTCCTTTTTTCTTCTAGTGGCTAGAACCACCTTTTTGTCAAGGAAACAATTTTTAACGTGACTGCACTAATGTTTGCACTTACACCAAAAATATGTTTCTGTTTGAACTCCTCTAGAAAGCAACATCACCAGGCTTTTTCAGAGGCTTGTGATGCAATGTAGTGCGCTGACTACAAGAACACAGTTTGCCTGCCATTTATGTCTGATGGCTGTAAAGAAGCTTGTCACAGTCTCTGCAAAAATAGAAAGCAACTTACTGACGTTTGTTCTTGTTCTGATTCCCTGTATTATGTCCAAGGGCATCCTGTACTAGAACTGGGTGGTTGTTCAAGTTCAAGTTTAAGTACTGAGGTTGACTTACATAGCAATGTAAATCTAGGAAAACAGTAACACACATCAGATTAACAGTACTTCTGACTAAAGGAAGTGACAACAGCAAAATCTCCAGCACTACTAGAAGCAAAATCTAATGTGCAGGATTTATAGGAAGTTCTACTGAAGTCAAGTGAAAATTTAATTCCGAAAAGTGCTACAGATATCTAAACATTCTGTAATTTACTGTAGGAGCCTGGGGTACTCTTCTCATAATTCCAGCGTTCAGAGAGAATGGACCTGCAATGTGTGAGTTAGTGCCACTTCTGCCTCTGCTCCTGCAGATATTCCCTGGTTTTCTGTCTGTTTGTGCCTACCCCTCACAGAGACAGCTTGGGTAAGCAAGCGTGCAATCTTTGACAGGCTCTGCAAGATTTTTCTCCTCTCACGTTTGTGTACATTATATTTCATGGATTTTGTTGAGATTTTAGAGTGGCACAGGTGGTGCAGGGGGGCTGTACAGGGTGTTGGCATGGTTTAATCCTCCCCAGTCAGCAACTAAGTACCCCACAGCTGCTTATTCACACCCCGCATCACATTCCCAGTGGGGAGGAGAATCAGAAAGAAACAGTGACCTTTGTGAGTTACAAACAATTTAGTAATTGAAACAAACTAAAATATAATACTAGTAATACCACTTATAATAATTATTATAATAGTAACAAAAAGGAGAGCAAGAGAGAGAGGACTAAAACCCAGGAGAAATAAGTTATGCCCAATGCAATTGTTCACCTCACACTGACAGATGCCCATCCTGTCCCCAAAGCCATAATCATTGCCTCTTGGCCTACTTCCCCCTGTTTATATACACTTGGTAGGATGTTCTTTGGTATCGAATATCCCTTTGGCCAGTTTGGGTCACCTGTCCTGGCCATGCTCCCTCACAGCTCCTTGTACAGCTTCTCACTGGCAGAGCATGGGACACTGAAAAGTCCTTGATTTAGGGTAAGCACAACTGAGCAACTACCAAACATCAGTGTGTTGTTAACAACATTGTTCTCATACTGAATCCAAAACAAAGCAGTGCAGCAGCTACTGGGAAGAAAAGTAACTCTATCCCAGCCAAAACCAGTACAGGGATGCAGCTTGGATTTGTATGGAAATTTGTCTGATTTGTGTTTGATTTTCTGAAAGAGATGCTGCTGCACCCAGAGTGGCAGTGATATAGTGCTCTCCAGGTCACCTGGGCAAGTGCTGCAGGCAGGACTCACAGACACTGATGCTATGGGGTTCAAGGGTGCTGAACTGCCCCAAACAGCATGGGCAGTGCTGATGTGCAGTACTCCACACCACCTCATGCTGGAGCAATGTGTGCAAGCACTTGCCACTTCTGTTCCTAATTTCCAGAAGGGATTTTGTGCACAGAAGCTGAACATAATTTTTCCAATGATGTTGGCTTGCATGGTGCTGCTTTGTCCCTAGGACGGCCTTTCAGTCAGCTACAGTGCCCTCTCACAGCTCCTCTGAGGTCCACATGGAAGATGAGAGGGTGCACTGCCAGCACCACAGCCCATCACTGTCATGGGGACGGACCACAGTTCAGCATGCCCTGATGCAAAACTCAGAGCAGTAACAGGAAGACCTGGCTTCACTAGTCTGGGTGTTTATAATTAAAGCCCAAGTGCCTCAGAGTCATAGTTAGCAATTTTCTTCTGCCAATGGTGTTTCTCTGCTCTAATTAAGGAGCCCAAGTTTGAGGACAATTAAGGGAACACAGCTTTGGTGTACATAGATGGCAATACCTGTAGACTTACGGACAATTTTCAAGGCACGTGTACTTTTTGCCTTCTGCATTAATTGCTCATCAGCTTGTGTCAGATACCCTGTCATCAGTTTCTTCATTTTTATTTCTGCGCTGTCAAAATCTTTCCCAAACTGGGGGGACAGGAGGTGGGGCAGAAGACTAATCACAGCTGCCCAAGAAACACTTCTTTCTTATCACTTCACCTATGACTCAAAATCCATCAGAAACGCTCAGCAAGGCCCACTTTGTTCCTGTCTTCTGTCTTGTGCCGGGCAGTGCCTTTGCTTATGACAGGTAAATTTATACCAAATTCTGTTGTGTTTGATGTCAGGTGTGAGACTCCATTAATTTATTACAGGAGAAACAGGCATCCATGCTGCTGATCTCCATGGCTGAAGACCTAGTGCTGACTGGGAGGTCAACAGTGGGTCTTCATTAACAGCATCTGCCTGTGTGCTGCCTAAGTCTTGCATTTTGTGTAGAAGGACACTCATTAATTGAACTCCAGCAACTGATTTTTGATTTGTTATGTTGTGTGGTACATATAAAGTGCAAGTAATTTCTTACTCTCTACCTGGATTTGAGGATTTTGTTAAAGAACTTCAATTTCTTTATATGAGATTCAGGGGTTAAAAGGGAGAAATGAAAACACCATGCATTTTTCCATTAATTGCAAAGATATAAAGTGAGAAATCCAGGTATGTTTAACTTATAATGTCCTGAAGTGGTTTAACTTCAGTGGGGGAAAGAAGGTAATTAAAAGAAGGTAATTAAAAAGAGTGATTTAGTCACAGTGTGATACTGCTATAGAGCAGCATACTGTCATATTTCAGATGTTACATGATGCTAAAGCTACAGAATTTTACGTAACTCAGTTTTTTGTATGTAATACACAAGATACAAGCTGTTAAAAAAACAGGCACTGAAAATAGGAGAATATTCCCACTTTTTTTCCTTTCCTTTTCTTTAGAGAGCAACTGAAGTATGTGGGTCTGTGGGATTTAGGGTCCCTAGGATATTTTCAGGCAGGCAAAGAAGTCCACTCACTGGGGACAGGATCTAGGGCTCCAAGTGGGAGCAGAATTCCCCCTAAGTATGCAAAGCAGTGCAGAAAGTGGGAAGTGGGGGGAAACATGTTGCTGCCAATTGCATTGCTGTTGGAGAGGGGGGTGGGGGGCTGCATGCTTGTTGCCATGGGCCAGTACCCCATACAATTTCAAGTCCAGTCAATTTCAGCTTCTGAATTCACCTGTTATCACCATAGAGGTTGGTGCTGGTCAGAAGTGGGATGGAGTCTACATAGAAGCAAAGGAGATGAATGGATGGGATGTCCTCAGATATTGTGAAAGCAGGACGGGGTTGTTTTCTGTGGAGTCAGCACCTGGTCTGACACAATATATGGCTCCACCAGTGTGGGATATGCACACAATGAAGGTTAGCAGGTAACACTGGTGTTGCCTGTCAAAGAGAAGATCAAGCCTTTGGTACACTTCTCAAGATTTCTGAAGATCCAGTGAGCACTCTCTCAGTGCCCACAGGTGTGTTTTGTCTGAGTCTTCAGGCATTTTGCTACCTCTACAAGGTGTTCTGCCCGCCACTAAGTCAGCCTATAGGCATCAACTAAACACCCCAGATGGGGTAGGGAGGAAACCCCAAAATGAAGAGGCTTTCCAGAAGGGCCTTGACAGGACTCATTACAGATATTAGCACTTGAGCATATTTGCAAATGTAATTCAAACTGCTCAACTGCTGAAAATAAATCTTGAGATATTTTTAAACTTTATCTTTTATGTTGTTCTGGAAAGTTGGGGTGGGAACCTTAAAAAGATGTGGCTTCGGTGCTGTGTAAAGAGACAGATGTATAAGCAAACTATGACGGAAGCCCAGGGAGGGATAGGACAGCGAGGTTCAACTACAAATCTGATTTGTAGAAGTGTTTTTTCAAGATTTTAGTCTTAAATGGGAGGTAGAACTAGATGACTCTAGCATGCCAAAACCAGGCAGACCCTGAGAGTCCAGAGGCTGGCTTGAAAACATAACATTTTATGGGAAGAAACTGACTGGCTTCATATGCAAAGTCATCAGTAAACTGAATTGTTAACTCAGTTGTCTGAAATCTGAGCATCAGAGACTAAATGTAGACACTTATTATGGATAAAATAGCCCCTTTCTCTGTTCAAATGTGACATGGAAATATTGTTGCTTGCCTTGGAGACATGAAAGGCATTCAGCCAGGTCACATTTTTTTGCCTGCCAGCAGACATGCCTGTAAGCACAAGAACAGTAAGAAACACAGTGCCCAAAAACCTTCCCTGCATTAAGTCAAAGAGCAGGGACTGGTGCCCAGAATCTTCAGGAACAAATAAAATTGTCTTGGGCCTCGAAAGGATCAAAGCGATCAAAGAGGTGACAAGATGTGTCTATTGAGTCTCAACCATCACTACATGTGAGACATCCACTCTGAAGCAGGAAGTTTTCTTCAATGGCAACAGATGAGAGCAGTGACAACTCTCAGGGGACCCACAGGAGGCGACAGATGTGTGACAAGTGACGACCACCTTGGAAGGGACTTGATAAGAGTAGAGCATTCTGTACATCAACAAAGTCTAGTTTCCTCTGTGAAACACCAGTCTTTCTCTTTTGTTTTTGGTTGGAATGTCACTGCAAGAAGGAAGAAGCATGAATTGCCCAGCAGCAGCAGGCAGCTGCTAATTTTTCACCTCTTCTTAGCAAATGATGGAGGGACAGGAAGACTGACTCCAAACTTTTCTTGGACAGGGCTTTTTACTTGCAAAATTCTGGGATTGTGATAGCTATGGTAGCTTAGTGGAGAGATTGAATGTAAGGATGGTTCATCAACTAAGTTTCATCTCAGAGCCCTTGCATAGGTCTCACAGAGAGGTATTTTGGAAATTGAGATTATCCTTGGACATAGAAGAGCATAGAAAATTGAGAATAACAGTAGATTCCCTTTTCGGCTTTAAATTGCAGGTGATATCTCATAACTAGCAGTTTTAGAAAGAAAAGGAGGAATAGTTAACTGGGGCCTATCACAAAATCAACATCCTGCAAGCTCAAGCAGAGATCTGGAAAAGTAGTCTCCATCACTAATCTGAATCCAGTTGTACCTTGATGCACCTTCATTACAGCATTTTGCAGGAAAATACAAAGCCAATGTTTTTTACCTGCAACAGTAAAATATCAGCAACAGCTTGTGGTTTCCATTTAACACCTGTGCAAAAGACTTCTTCGGAATCACTCTATTTCACTCCAGATTTGTGTGCAGATGTAATAGAGATTTAAAAGTAATTGGTGGGGAGAAATAAGCTTCTGCCCTGAAAAGTGCAGGTAGGTGCACTGGATGGTTGTTGTAGGTCCTTTCCATCTGTCCTATCCTATCCTATCCTATCCTATCCTATCCTATCCTATCCTATCCTATCCTATGCTACTCTACTCATTGTAGTGGAATCAATGTTTTTACTTCCATTAGAAATTATTCACCGAAAAAGCAGATGTCTTGCTCTTAGTGTAGCATTTTAGAGCTGCTCAGGCTCCTAAACCAAATGTTTCTGGTCCTCACTCATATTTCCCCTCATTTCCCCTCATATTTCTAAGGGGAATTAACCTGAATAAGGCTGAATGAATGATGATAGGCTGAAACACCCTGGGAAGTTCTTCTAACACACCCAAGTTCACCTTATTTTTGTGTTGTACCATTGTCTGTCCCCCAGCATAAAGCTGGCTGACCACCCTAGCTGCAGGCAGTGGAGCTGAGCACCCAGAGAGTGCCCTGGATGTTAATGGTTCCTGGACTCAGGATGCAGGGAGGGAATGGGGTAGTGTGGGGTGGGGAAGGATCTCACAAACAACCTCCAGTCCTGGCATCTCCATGCAGAAGTGTCCCACTATGCCCATATGCTGATCTCGCAGAGAGGTCCTGATCTGGGTATCTTGTGGGAAACTGCAGACAGTTGTGGGTCAGGAGAGTGTGCTGGGGTTTCCAGGAGACCCAGTAGATGTGTGTACTTGTCCATGATCTGAGTATTCACTGACAGCAGGTGAGAGGACAATGTGCAAGTGGACATGCACACAGAAGAGAATTCTTTTGGATGTAAGAATTTCATTGCCATCAAGATTGACAATTTGGCGTTAACAGGTAGAGATAGAAAACCCCCAACATGTTAACCCAGTGGTGTGTAACAAGACAGTCCCATGCCAAGCCAGAGGCCCACAGCACGGACCCCTTGGTATTCCCCTGTGGTGTCAGGCCCTTGTGGGGGAACCCTGGGTCTGCAGCCAGCAAGGGAGCACTCCTGCATGGCAATCCCCCTTCTCAACTGTAAGGGGCGGAGGCAGGTCATCAGCCTCAGACACCCCCGGGTCCCCCCACAAGGGTGCTATGAGGATATATGCTGTGGGCACAGAGAGCCTCTACATTTCTTCCATGCGTTTTAGCTACAGCAATGCTTCCTCCCAGATGGCACAAATTTTACAGCAGCTGAAGATGTGTCCTGAGGCTCTTGCCTTAGTCATGTATCCTTTTAACTTCTAATTTCTTGGATTTGTCACACACCCTGTAGATTAAAACACAGTATTTTATCTCTGAATCATTAACTTTTGTTGCTTTCTTATGCCAGCTTGAATCTTTTTCTGCTCCAGACAGCTCTGAATATAAATAGTTCAATAACACATGTCCTCCTTATTTAAAGACTATCATTTATATGACTGGAAGTATGAATGTGCAGTATGTTAACAGTGATGCCATAAAAAGGCTAAAATAATTAATCACTTTACTGCAGTTAATGGATTCAAGGCCACAGGAACACGTACATGGGCTCCTGCCACAAGTTTCAAGAATGAGGCTAGGAAATGGGAAAAAGCGAAGGCTTAAGTAGACATTTGGGATGAAAGTTTTGGTCAGATGCTGTGCCAACACCTGTGTCTGCTGAATACCAAGGATTACAAATACTTGTTCTGGGTGTGTCTCCGAGACCTGCAAGGACCAGCAAACAGCACCTGGTGCAGAGGGTTGCCCAGCAGAGCCCAGGCCTGTCCAGAGGGGAGCAGAATGATAGCAACAAAACGAATGGAATTCCTCCAGAAAGAGAGCACGCAGAATGCTCTCTCTGCTACTGCTTGGTAAATGTCCAAACTACAGGAAAGGCACTACTAACTCATGTGGTAGTAGAAACCTTGACTCTGTGTCATTCCTTGTGGGATGTGCCACCTACTCTTAGGGACTTAAGAGACTGTCCAGTTCCAGCCCCTGCCATGCACAGAGATACCTCCTGCTAGACCAGGTTGCTCCAACCCTGCCCAACTTGGTCTTGAAGACTTCTAGGGATGAGGCAGCCACAACTTCTCTGGGCAACCTGTGCCAACTCTTCACCATGCTCACAGAGAAGAATTTCTTCCTAATATACCATCTAGTCCTGCCCTCTGCCAATAGGAAGCTATTCTCTCTTGTCCTGTCCCTTCATACCCTTGTCCAAAGTATCTCTCCAACTCATCAACCATGGGGGCAACCTGTGAGCTGACTTGCATGCCATAGGTTTGAATGGTGCAACTGGTCTCAGCGGCTCGTAAGGTGTGTGTGTATGAAAGCCCTTTACAGTTGCTCCTGGGTTGTCCTCCCTCTCATTAATCAAAGTCTTGAGCTCACTGTTCTGTGCCTCAATGAAATGTTGGTCCCATAAACTGCTGATTGAAATGCTCTGACAGATGCTGAGATTGGGTGGCCAGAGACTTCAGCTGCAATGGGAAGTCCAGCCAGCAATGGATCTGTTCACTGTGCGTGGGCATGAACATCAGTACTGAAGTCTGTTGTAAAGTGATGTTAAAGATCATGGCATCTGCAGCCATATATGACAATATATGCTGTCCTCATCCTTTTCCAGCCACCACTTGGAACAGCTGCTGGTGGCATCAGTGGGGTGCTTGCCTCCACTGCCCTATGACTCTGCATGGACAGCCTGTGGGGTTTCCCTTATAAAAGCATAATGGGAAAGAAACTGCCAGCTCAAAGAAAGTGTTACAGTAAGTCCAAGAGCTCACATTCCCCAAATTCTGGTGCTCCAATTTAGGAGAAGAAGCTAAGTGAAAGAAGCTATTTGAAGTGAAATCTGTAACAAGAGCTGAGCCGAGCCTCCAAATCAAAATTAAAACTCCCCTTAACAAAAGCACACACTTGCCCAAGAGGTGCTTGCTTCCCTAAAAATGCTAGTGGGGAAGGAGAAGCGTGTTGAGGACTACAGTTACAATTGTGGCTTATTGAGGCTGATATGTAGAGTACTTAAGGGTTATTTTGGGAGTTCTTCAGTTTTTGCTCCTGCTCCTTCAAAGTTAACCCCACGTTTGAGACAAAGCCACTGGCACATCCAGACCAGTCACTGACATTGGGTATGACGCCAGTGATAACTAGCAGCTAATTCTGCAGATTTAAATGTTTCTCACAAAATACATTTCTGTTATTCCTAGGTACCTAACTTTCTCTATCAAGCTTGGGGATGACCTGGTTTTTGTCATGACTGTGTGAAGTTAGGTCTCTGAGTGTTACATCTTCCCTTGCTTGCCAGATTTTGTCCAGCTTGTGCAAGACACTGCATGCAAGCTGAGCTTCAGGAAAACCTTGCACAATGCCTAGGACAAGGACATAATCAAAACAGGAACTCCCATAGAACAAAGCTCTATGACCCTGGCTGAAATATTATCCTAAAGCAAAGGAATTGGTGCAAGGAGGGGAGAATGCGATACCCAGACAAAACAAAGAAGCAGACGGCCAGAAACATTTCTACTTACCCATTATGTGAATTGTCAGTGTTTGATGTTCCTTTCTAGGACCAGCTTTTCCCTTTTTCTTTTTTTTTTTTCAAAATACTTTTTTCAGTCTCTTTTCCAGTCCACTCATCACTGAAACAATGAGAATGCTATCACAGATTACAGGCAGGTCAGGGAGGGCAAATTACTTGCCAAAATAGTCTCTCTGAAGGGTCTTATTGGTGTTATGCGCTAAGTTATGTGGTAAGTCAAAGTTAGTGTTGCATAACATTCTTCCAGTATTTCTTGCAGCTATTGTTGCAGTACATGGAGTGATTCACTTTCTGAAATCCTGCTACTGGTTTCTGCTGAAACTTTCCAAATGCATGCACTGGTTTAATGTTCACTAATTCCTGCTTCTTGTTGCTTCCTTTATAACCAAGACATGCTTGCTTTTCCTTGATGATATTCCTCTGAATTAAATTCCTCTGAATAAAATTACAGCTCAATGCAGATTCAGTAAGAATTACTTAGACTCAGTGAATTTATGGCTTTTTAAACCTTGGCTAGTAGAAAAGTCACTCTTTAAGCCCTAAAAAAGGTGAGATATTTGATTTATATTGACCCAAGAGACCGGAAACTCTAGAGCCTGCGGGACCCTTGTCTGCAGATCTTGATGGAGAACAAATGATTGGGATTAGGCCAGGAGGAAAGGATAAGGTGTGCTGCTGGGGCAGTTCCCATGAACCAAAAAGCCAAGACCTATTACTGTCATAAATGTGAGAAATGAGACAACTCTTAGTTTAAAAAAATTAGAATAATTTATTGAAAACAGAAAAATTGAAAAATTACAGAAATTAGAAAAATATAAAAATTTGGGATCCTATGGCTCGATAGATGGTATGCCCCAGGAGCGCAGGGATCTGAGATCTTCTGGCTGACACAGCACTGGACCTCAGGCAGAGAAAAGGACTTGCTGGTCCAAAAGTCAGGAAAAAAATTATTAAAGGCTCCTTAATAGCAGCAAGGCTTTTAACGCCAAGCACCGACATCCACCACAGCTAGCCTGCAAACAGCTTCTCTTTCACTGTCTTGTTGTTTTATAGTGCCTTTGCTCCGCCCCAGTCTGCCCACAGCCCGCCCCTTTGGTTTAAAGTGATTGGTGCTTTCCCTTTGACAGATCATCTCTGTCCACCAATGGCTCATCGTTGTCAGAGGAGTGGTATTAGTTGAGATGAGGGTGCTAAAATGCCTTCATTAAAATTCAGGTTGCCGTGGAGCTTGCCTACAGGGTACCGGCTATGGGGCTAAAAATAGCTGCTGGCTGTTAGGACTGGGGTTTTTGGAGTTAGCCTTGGAACCAAAGTGCAAGTAAAAACACCTAAAAAAAGTATTAAAATACATCCAACACATCTCAAAACACTTGCAAAAGTATACAGTAAACACAGGAAAGATAACTCTTATGGTGTACAGGTGGTTTGAAGTTTGAAAAGGGAGCATAAGTTGGGGATTTTTAACTGGGGAATTTTTAACTGGGAAGGGTGCAACTCTCTTAATAAACTACTTTGAACAATGGAAAACACTGATAATGGAACTTGATTTTTGTACCTGGGCTGATGGGCTAATTTTAACACTCAATTTAAAAATATTTAACTCCGAATTAATTAATTAAAGCACTTAATATGCAAAGACCAAGCACAATTAGGGATTTCATGTATGACAATAAATATTACCGTATCCTGTAGCCGTAGGGAGGAGGAGAGAAAATCCAGCAGGCGGGAATTGTGCAGCAAGATTGATTTATTTAATTATTTTACAAACTCTTTTATAGACTTCTTCATCATAGTCTAATTGGACAAAGGATCAGCCACCCCTTGGGGGTGATTGGCTAAAATCCTAAAACATCCATTGTCAAAATATTTTTCTACTGTACTATAAACAAGGCTTTTGCAAGGTCGCAGGTGTTCATTGTTTATAGAACTCTGCTACTATCTTCCGTGAGAGCGAAAAGTCTCTCGTGGACTTAGAAAATAGCAAGAAAAATTCTTGCTAGCAGCATTTTTGTATCCACAAAGACCAAGTATAATATAATATATTATATATATAGGACGATACCCCTGTGCATTTGAGAGGACTGGGCTATGGGCCTGTGAGCTGCTTTATCTGGGATAAAGGTCTAGCCAATGTGTGGCGACAGCTCCTGTAGTCTAGTTCTGCAAGGTCAGAAACAGGCATGAAGGTTTTCTGCTGGCACCAATGGCACTATGGTCAAACCAGTGAGGAGGAGGCAGTCCTTGTGGTATTTTCATTACCAGTAGTAAAAAACAATTGTCATGTCTTGCTTTTTCTTTCTAATGATGTTGTAGATGGAGAGGTTTTTGACTCCTTGCCTCAAAAGAAAGCCCTCTTGTGGCATTGCTGTTGATGAGACTGCTATGTTCACCCACTGTAGTGGCTCAGCCACATATGTTGTATCAATTATGGAATACAAAACCATACAAACAGCTAGCAGGCTAACCAGGCAATTACTACTGTTGTTCATTTTTTACAGGAAAAATTTGTGAGGAAGTATTTCTGATAATTTGTGATAATCATTCCTCTAGTTTGAGTATCAACAGCAGCAAGGGTACATGCAGGTCCAATCAGGCACACTGAGAGGAGTGCCTGATTTGTCTTAGATGCTGTGACATTATAAGCCTTCCCCTCTTCCTTCTTCCCTGTTTCTCCATGATCTCACTCCTCAACTACTCCTGCAATTTGCTCCCTCCCCTACACATGTGCAGAAGGCCCCAGCCATGGAGGGCAACCATAGGTGTGGCCTAGTGTCCATGTTCACCATTCATATGTTCCTGCAGTACCAATACACTTCCTGCAGCCCAGGGAATAGACAGAAAGGCAGAACATCGACAAACAAGGGATCAGATTAAAGGACAAATGTAGTTGGCCAAAGTGAACAATTAGATGAATCAAAGGAAAATAATGACTAAAGATCCTTCATGGTAGCTAGCTAATTAAAATTCTGGACAACTGTTCAGGCATAGAATTAAAAATCTTAACTAAATCTTAACACCTTCTTCTTTCAGCTCCCATTGCCCACAGATGAATCTATTTACTGTAACTCCTGCTGATGGGAAGAAATTGATGGCATTCCAAGTGAGGTGGGATAGGAGAGCTGGGGAAAAAAATGAGAGGCAACATGGTGATGGCTGCACAACTGGGTGACAACTGCATTCCAGGACCTTATAAATTAAAACTACTTCCAGTGAGACAAATACTAGTTTGATGAATTTTGCGCTTTTCTTCTTCTTCCTTCCCACTTCCCATACTCTTGCAATTACCAGCATTGCCTCTCTAATTTTAAGTCATGCCTCCTGTCAGATCATTCTCCCTCCTTTGCCACTGGTCTGTAGCATTGCAAAATCTGTCACATTTGGGCTCTGGAGAGGAGGGGTGCTGCTGGAGAGCCATGGCTGTGGGTCCCTGCCAGGACAGGGTGATTCTGCTGGTCACAAACACAAGTGTCAGATGCTCAGGAGCTACAAACTGGGCAGCTGGGCATCCATGCAGCAGTGCTGTCTCCTCAGAAAGAAAAGCATTTTGGTACTTGCCTGAAATCTTCCTATTTGGCTGAAGACATTTGCCTGTTTTTCTTTTTTTCTCCCCCTTGATTCTGAGGAATTTTTTCAAGACCTTTCAGACTGACAGTCTGTGAGCAGAGGTGTTCCTGATGAACAAAATTAAGGGGCCTCATTAAGGGTTTGCTCCCCACTGGCATGCACTCCAGGGCTGAGTTCAGCAGAGCTGGATCTGGACCTGCCAACAGCATGTTTTTCACACACGTTGCCATGGCTACGCAGGATGAGTTAATGTGACGGAACCGGCACACAGAGCAGAGGGCTTGCTGTGGATGCGGCCAGTGCACATGGCCATGTTGGAGGCGGCGCACGTTCACACTGGTTTATTACCCTCATGTAGCGGCAAGGCTTCCCGCTGTGGCTTTGAAAGCTTGGACTTCCAACTCTATCTGCGCTCGACGGCTGGGCTGTGCCACCAGTGCCTCAGCCCCTTGGCTACCTCCCAGTCCCTGTGCTGGCCAGAGAGTCTGTGCTTGCACCCTGCACTCTTGCCCACCATGGACACTGGAATGAAGGTTTTGAGATGGAGAAGGGATGTTCCCTGAGGTGGGCTGCCCAGAGCTGGAAGCCTAAAGAAACAGCATCAAGCCCAAAGTTTGGTAATTGACTCTGGCTATCTAGGCTGCAGGGTTGCTTTCAGCCAGTTTTACCAGCACCCTCCTAACCACTCACAGCCATCATACTCTAACATCTGCTTTCTCTGGTTTTCTGTGAATATTTTTTATTTTACAATCATCATGTGAAAAACCTCCTCTATTTAAATACTCACTGCAGCATCTTCTGTCATTTCCTGCAATTGCAATGTATCGAACTCTGGATTTTACAGCTGGTTTATGCTGAATTACCCTGTGAAGCTTCCTCTCTGTTGTAAACTTTTATGTGTCTATCTTGCACTGCCACTGTGGATGCTGATAGCTGAGCCATGTGAAATCTAGTCAGTCATTACTGCTCGATCTTTGCTGACATAAAGTCAAAACAGTTCTCTTGGTCCAGGGTTATTGATGGGGTTTTACATTATTGGGACAGACCCACGGACTTGTGGTCACATACTTCCCATTGGTGCTGATGTGTTCCTCTGCCAGTGTAGGTTCTGGCAGCTTGAAGAAACATGTGAGAAAACCAGGATGAGGATTCCTATTTTGCTGTGGTTGATTCATTTATTTTTTTATTTTTATTTCCAAAAAGTGAAACTCAAGCTACAAGTTTAACAGGAGAAAAAAGCCCCACAACACTTTAAACCCTGTGAAAGTCCAATAGCATCTAGTGAAAGGTGTCACTGGGCACATCAGCATTGGACTAGATGATCTGTAAAAGTCCCTTCCAATCCAAACTTCTGTGATTCAATGATTCTATCAAAAAGTTGCAACACAGCACTACAAATGGCTTAATAGGATAAGAAAACAAGAATGAAACAGAGGAAGTGAAAACAAATAATTTTTATCTTTTTAGAATTACATAAATTCATTTGATTCAGTTCAAATCACTTGTTTTTTATAAGGCTGTTTGTCTTTTTGATTTCAAATAATGGATCAGCTTTGTAATACACTTTGATGCTGGAACAACTGCATTTCCCAGCTGACAGCTCTTATCCAGACTCCTGAAACTTTCATAAAACCTGCTTGCCTGTACTTCTGAATAGAAGAAAAGTATTAAGAATCTTTAAAAACTGTTTGGATTGCAAAAGTAGTCCTCTGGAAGAGCAGTACCTTGCCATAGCAGTGTCCAGGAGGTCTAGTGTTGCTGACAGGCTGCTGCCACAACTCCTGGACATGATGCTCCATCCGAGTGTTCATTAGCCCTGTGGGAGCTCTCCTTGCCTGGCCCATCTCTGTGAGCAGTGCAGCTTTTATCCATCATTCATCTGCTCCAGCCCAGGCATGGAACTGTCACCACAGTTACTGCCAGGGTGACCTGGAAAGTATCAAGGATGACTACATGTGTCTGGGCTAATGATCAATGGGGACCAAGGGTGTTCTCTCCTTGATCCTGTCAGTGAGAGGCAAGGGCTGGAGGAGGAGTAGTGATGTCCTGCAGGTCAACAGTTAGATTTGCCTTTGGTGTTGGCAACAGGGTTCTGGTGCTTATGACCATGAGATTCTCTTAGGGAACTGAGGCCTGCTTGAAAGAAAAGGGATCTGCCTGACCAAGGACAGCAAAAGTATCTTTGGCAAATGGCTGGGCAGCCTGATAGAGAACTGAAAACTAGAATCTGTGGGGTGGAGAGGGAATCACCAAAACAAGGTGAGAAGGTGGTAGACAAAGAATATGGGGCAAAGTGAAGGGAGCTTGTCATCAACAAAACAGGGCTAAAGGGGGTCCAGCACAGGGCTACCCACATAAAGAAGGAAGACCCTACCAGAGAGAGTTGTGGGGAAAGCTTTCATGCCATTTTTGGGAAACCAGCATGTGGAGGGGCCACTCTGAAATGCTCCTACACCAACACATGCCATATGGGACAGGACCAGGAGAAATGAGGGTTCTGTGGTGCCTTAGCAGAGTTATGATGTCATTGGGATCATGGAAAGGTGGTAATATATTTCACAGGGCTGGGATTTTGCACTGAGTGGATATGGGCTCTTCAGAAAGGACAAATTTGGAATGCGAGGAGGGGGAGATGTGAGAGAAAGTAAGGCTCTGTCTGGTGACAGGTGATGAGGCCAGTGGGAAAACCAGGGCAGGGTATATTTAGTTTTGGTAGGGTGGAAAAGTTAGGGAATTGTTAAACAATCTGGATACAACCTTAAATCCATGGGACCTGATGGGATGCATCCATAAGAGCTAAGGGAGCTAGCTGGTGTCACTGAAGAACTTCTCTTGATTATCTTTGAAAGGTTGTGATGATAGGAAGAGGTTCCTCAGGACTGGAAGAAAATGTCACTCCTGTTTTCAAGAGGGGAAAGAAGGAAGATCCTGGGAACTACAGACTTGCCAGTCTCACTCCGATCTGTTGGAAGGTGATGGAACAAATATTCTATTAATCCATTTCCAAATGCATGAAGAAGAAAGTGGTGACTGTGAGTGGTTACCATAGATTTATAAAGGGAAAGCCATGCCTGTCCAGCCTGATAGCTTCTATAATGGAAAGGCTCCATGGAGAAGGAGAGAAAAATGGGTCTTTCCTTGACTTTAAACAGGGCTTTCAACATTACCTCCCATAAAATACTCCTAGAGAAACTGCTGGAGTGGATAAATTAATTGAGAGCTGATGAAACAATGGGTCCAGGATGTCATTATGAGTAACAAGAAGTCCTGCTGGTGGCAGTGGCTAGTGGTGCACCTCAGGGGCCCATACCATGGGCAATATCCTTTAACGTTTACGCTAATGGCCTGGATGATGGGGCAGAGTCCATCCTCAAAAAGTTCACAGGCAGTACAAAGGTGTGAACAGGTGAATGTGCTGCCTGTTAGAAGGGGCTGGCTGGAGAACTGGACAGAGGTGGCTCATGAAGTTCAGCAAAGAGAAATGTGAGGCCCACCTTCTGAGGAGGAATAATCCCAATCACCAGGACAGGCTGCAGAATAATGGGCTGGGAAGCAGCTTTGCAGATGAGGAATTCAGCATCCTGATGGACAGAAGGTGAATGTGAGCCAGTAGTGTGTTATCATGGCAGAGAGAGCTGGTTGTCTTTGGTCCACATTAGGAGATGTCATCAGCAGGATGTGGTCCTGCTCTTTGCTCAGCACTGATGAGACACATCTGGACTGCTGGGTAAAACTTAGTGCTTCTCTGTACAAAAGATACGGACTTACTGGAAGAGGTCACTAAAATGCTGGAGGCATAGGAGTATATAGTCATACAGGGAGAGGCTGAGAGCACTGGGACTGTCCAGCCTGGGGAGAGGGAGGTTCAGGGGAGATCTTGTCAGTGTGTATAAATATCTGATGCGGAGGAGCAAAGACTTTAGAGCCAGGCATTTCACAGTGGTAATCAGTGAGCTAATTAGAGTATATTGGCAAAAGATTAAAGAAAATCCAAGAAGCCTCAGTCTGCACCAGGGAAGGTTCAGGATGGACATCAGGAAGAATTCCTTCACATAAATGGTGATTGAACAGTGGAATGGACTGCTTAGGGAGATGGCAGAGTCACTATCCTTGGACATGTTCAAGAAATGACTGGACATGGCACTCAGTCCTCTGGTCGACAAGGTGGTGGTCAGTCACAGGTTGGACTCAATGATCTTGGAGGTCTTTTCCAACCTAAATGACTCAGTAATTCTGTGAAAATAATTGTCATTTAAACATACGGAAAAAACTTTTTTGGTGTGAGAGTGGTCAAGCACTGGAACAGGTTTGTTCAAGAGAAGTCATGGTGCCTCTGCCCTCAAGTCCAAAACTGGACTTGACATGGTCCTGAGAAATCTGCTGTAGGTGAGCCTGTGATGAGACAAGGGACTGGACAAGATGACCTCCAGAGTTCTCTGTTAACCTCAGCCATGCTGTGATCCTGGGATCTTCCTGAGACACAACTGACAGAAGGTCTGATCCCTGGGGTCTACATGCTGCTGACCACAGTGTCAAAAGATGGAAACTGGAGAAAAAATCCTTGTGGGCACAGTTCTGCACCAGAAAGAGGCAGAAACTATGTCTCTTTTTCTGGGGGAAGTCCTCTTCCCTGTGCAGATAGAGTAGGAGAAAAGACCTTTTCAGTGTAAAAACACTCAGAGTTACCAGGGAGGGTCACTATTGATCAACTACAGACCTCAGCTTACTAACTGCAGAGTCTCGTTGGGCACAGGAATGTGTAGCAGATCCTGTTTCTATTTTATTATCTGTGTAATTTAGAAATAGCTGAAGATCAGATATGGACCAAAGCACATTATTATTGCCACTATGAGTTTACATTGCTCTTCTTGACTTACTTGGCTTTACTTATCTTCTTCACTCTTGCTTTGATTTTTTTACTAGTTTAGGGTCAGATGCTGCCATTCCCACGTATAGTGAGCAGGTCATTCTTAGAAGAGCAGGTCCACTCCAATCTGTAAAGGTCGTTTAGTTTAAATGTTACAACAATTAACCGGAAATGAGAAAGTTTAAGAAAAGTCATCATGTTTCTCTGTAAAGAGGCTTTACAAGCCTGTGCTGGCCTTTACCCCAGGAATTTTCATGACTTTTAAGAAAAATACTCATGTCAGTGAGCAAATACCAGAGGCAATGCACATTTGGAAGAGGCTTCACCTCAGCTACTTAAACCCATGATATCCAGATGAAGCCAGTTGTTCCTAAACTGGGGTCCCACTCCACGATGGGTGGCAGGAGGCCGTGCAAAAGGACTTTTCTCTCTACTCCATCTCTGACATCAGCAGCCATAGCCTGGAACAGCACAGGAGCCACCAATCTCTCTCTGCTCAGGGGAGCTGGTAGTGCAGCAAACTGAAAGCCAACTTTTTATCATGCCATCTGCTGCACACTGGCTCCCTGTGAGAAGGAACTTTGGTGGGCATGTTGTGAGGTAGGGTTGAGATGGCACCAGGGGAGTCCAGGTTCAGCAGAGTCATCTATGCCAGTATCCATTAGTACCAAAGTAATGAGGGGTGAGACCACATGTCGCAGTCATTAATGAATGGTGAAGGTCTGAACAGGACTCCTGAAGCTTCACATTTTCTTCCGAAGGCTCTATCTAGGATGGTTTTCCAACAACGAGGAGTCCATTTTTCTCCCTCTCTCTGCCCACCTCTGCAGTGATTACAAACCAAAACTCCAGCAGCAGCTGTCTATGCATCTTTCTAACTTCTACTCCCTCCCTGAGACACTGAACCCTCTACACAGAGATTTATTAAAGAAAATGAATGCACTGCATTCTCTGCATTTGCCTTCTAGTCCTGGAAATATTCTTTGCTGACAGGGGAAAGAGTTTCTCCCTTAACCTCAAAGGGAAAACAGGTGTTTTTATTTTTCATTGTTATTCTGGCACATAAAAGTTTAAACAGAATACTAGCAAACAAATTTAGGTCCATGCTAAAAGCAATACTGGTGTAGCTGATGCTGTTTAAACACTTCCTGTTCTAATCCTTCTATTGCAAAAACAAGGAAGTAAAGTCTTTTACTGACTAGGGGTCTGGACGGGCTTGAGAGGTGGGCCAATGCGAACTGCATAGAGTTCAACAAAGTAAAGTGCAAGGTCCTACACCTGGGTTGGGACAATCCCAGACACACCTACCAGCTGGGCAGAGAAGTGATTGAGAGCACCCCTGCCAAGAAGGACTTGGAGGTGATGGTTGATGAAAAACCCAACATGAGCGATCAGTGTGTGCTCGTAGCCCAGAAAGCCAATGGAATTCTGGGCTACATCCAAAGGAGTGTAGGCAGCAGGTTAAAGGAGGGGATTCTGCTCCTCTGGCCTTATAAGACTCCATCTGGAGCACTGCATACAGTTCTGGTGCACCCAACGTAACAAGGACATGGAACTGTTGGAGCAAATTCAGAGGAGGCCCTGAAGTTGATAAGAGGTCTCGGGCATGTCACCTATGAAGACAGGCTGAGAAAGGTGGGACTGTTCAGTCTGGGAAGAGAAGGTTGTGTGGAGACCTCATAGCAGCCCTCCAGTATCTAAAGGATACTTCTGGTATCTATAGGGAAGCTGAAAAGGGATTCTCCATCAAGAACTGCAGTGACAGGACAAGGAGAAATGGGGAAAAATTGAAAGAGGTTAATCCAATTTATGTTAAATATTAGGAAGAAATTTTTTACTCTGAGGGTGGTGAGACATAGGAACAGGTTGCCCAGGGAGGCTGTGAATACCCCAAGCCTGGCTGTGTTCAAAGCCAGGTTGCATAAGGCCTTGAGCACCCCAGTCTAGTGGCAGGTGACCCTGCTTATAGTGGGGGTTGGGACTAGATGATCTTTAAGGTCCATTTGAATAACTTACTCTTCTACAATTCTATGACTCTACATCTGCTGCCTGAGGGTCCTTCTCAATCAATCCCTTCTAGATGTTAATGGACAACCTAAGCTCTGCTCTTGAGGATGATGGTGGGGAACTCTTAGGAAGAAGTTCCTTCACTTTCATGCTGATGGTAGTGATGGGTGAGCTGGATGCCCATCAGTGCTGCCTGACCTGAGGGCTGCAGCCATGCCAGGGATGGAACTGGATGATGCTGTTCACCCAGAGAAGGGAACATTGCAGAAATCACGAGAAAAAATGTGTAGCCATGTCTTGCTCATCACGAGAAAAGTATGTCTGGTTATGACCCAGTTTTCACTAGGTGTGCTAAGTAATGGAGCGAGAGACATGAATGATTTCTGAAATCCACATGGAGTGTAATTCAAAACTATCCTGAGAGAGGTCATGATAAGTAAGATGAATTTCTATCTTTGCCTTCCTTTACAATACCAACCTTTGGCTTCTAAAAATTTGCCTAAGCAGTGATAGTTTGGTGGTGCCTTGATGAACTCACTGACTCTCTGAGGGCTACAGATGTCTCACATCTTGCAGCAACTGGTAGAGACACATACATATTTCTTGGTTCTTTGAAAAAGTCTCTGGAATTAAACACTGTAGGCAAGGAAAAGCATTTTGTGGAGCTTTTTGTGATGGAAAATGAGCTGTTCAATTCTAATTTCAATAATTGCCATTGATGCTTTTTTAAAAATCTTCATTTTCTATCAAAAGTTCTTCTAGCTTTCTGTACTGCTCTCATTAATAGCTGCAGACACAATGATGGGAGGATGGCCTGTAAGAAATTCCCTGGATGCAAGAGGCAGATAAAAAAATATACATATTTTTCATATCAAAGTATTGGTTCTGCATCTACAAGATATTCCGTCACTTACATCAGAGAGTGCCACTTGAGGAAGACATGCATGGTCAGACTTGCAAGTCTGTCCCTGCCCCTTTTACCAATACTTCTCACTCCAGCTTGTCTCCAGATGTCCTTGTTTTTTTAATCTCTTTCCTTTGGAGATCTGAGGTGCTGCTTCTTCAAATCTCAAGTCAATGCTGCTTTGCAGCTCTATGCCCCACACAATAAGGTGTCTTCTCTTGCCAGCCAAAAGCTGCAGCCACTGAGTGTCCAAGGCTGGTCCTCGTGGGCTGTATAGACTTAGGATGAGAGACCCTGAGCCTACAGAAGATCTGTTAAAATGCAATGAAGGTCACATGGATTTTTTCTGTAACTCTCTGCTCAAAGAGCCTCAGATTCTGCAAATGTTTTGAAACAGAAGGTGTTCAAAAGTGGTATTGAAAGGCTTGCACGGTAAGGCTTTAATCTAATTGAGCAATTCTGAAATGAAATCTGTTGGCAGTAAAACCTAACCCTAAATATTCAAAAGCAAGAAATCTTTCCAAATTACAAGTAACTCATTAATGTCCTTTTCACAGGCTTTGTCAGCGCAACCTGAGCACCAGCAAGATATGTGTGTTCCCTACATAAAGCCCTTCCTGGTGACAAATAAGTGCAGTGATCATTTGTGTCCCATTCCTTAATCGCTTCAGCTCCATTAATGAGCTGGAAAGACTGTGTCCAGTCAAGACATGTCAAGCACGTTCCTTCCCATAGAACCTAGTGCCACAGCCAAGACTGGCTGACCATCAGGGACCAGACTGAGCACCCAGTTTTCTGCTGCAGAGATGGTGCTAACCCTTGACATGACACCACATCTGCCTTCATCTGAGCCACAACAAGGTATTCTTGGGACAGAAGTAACAAAGGAATGATAAATAGGGAATGGTGCTTCTTCAAAGAATGAAAATTTTATTACCAAAATGAAAAAATAATACTTTTATCTTTGGTTGTATCAGCTAACTAATATTTTCAGAGATTTAATGGGAAATAACTTTTTACTCCCTACTGAAAAAAGGGCAAGAAAATCTGCTGAAATAAATAGTTTTGAAATCTTGAAAGAAGTATATGCAACAAGGAATTAATTTACTAAACATAAATGGACAGAAATTTTTTTTTTCCAAAAGCATTATTTCTTAGAAGAAATACCAAATAAAACTGCCTGTGAAAATTTAATCTAGCAAAGATGCATAGATGCATTTCCCTCCAGAATTACGGAACACCTCTCTGACAACATCTCTGCACATTTTATCAGTAGAGTTTTAGATTTCACTTTTCCTGCCTTGTAACTAATGATGGCTGAACCATTTAAGGTAACATCTAACCTGAGCCAGGAGAGGCTTCACTCACATACCTTGCTATCTGTAGAAGACAGCCAACAAGCAGTAACTCCTGGAGAAGCATGGTTGCACCACACCCCATGGCTCAAGTAGTCAGGTTCATAGAATCATCGAATTGTAAAGGTTTGACAAGAGTTCTAGGGTCATCGAGCTCAACCATAAAACCAGCAGCACCACGTTATCACTAAATTATGCTCCAGCCTGTTGCTTTTTCTTGGGATCACTGGTAATCCTGGCTATCATATCTCCTACCTCCAAATATGCTACTGTGACCAGTCTGCTCTAAGTAGCAGGGGGTTTTTTTATCGCTCAGTTTTTCATCTTCAGAGTTTCTAAAGATATTAGCACCACGCAAGGCTGACAAGATGAATTCTGACAAAAGATAATTGCATGAGTCCTTTGTCACTGAGCCCTTTCAGTGCCTCAACACTGTCAGTTCCCATTTTGCTCAAACGCATGTGTCAAAGGTGTCCACCACACACAGGGAGGCCAGAAGGTGCTTGGCCAAAGCTGTTTTGAGGATTGGAACAAGTGCGTTCTCAGGGATTTTTTTTTTTTTACAAAATGGAGGTGGATGCAAGGATGGAAATGCCGATTCCAAGGTGTACCTCAAGCAGCGTAATGCCTCATGTGAGGGACCAGAGTGGACCTGCCATGGTCAGAGCAGCCCTGGGTAGTTCCAGAGGGGTGGTGGGATTCATCCTGTGTGATGGAGCCACGGCTCCTTCCAATATAGGCATGAGTTCTGCAGAGGGAAGCTGATTGCCCTGGCGGCACTGGCACAGCTCCCTGTGCTCAGCACTGTGCAGCTTGAAATGGCACAGGGCTATATCTCAGCGAGACCCAATACACACTGCAGCACCACTATTCCTGCAGAGGAAAAAACACACACAAAAACCAGCAAAACTTCAAAGAAAGGTGGTGCATGTGTTTCCAGCCAGAAATATGGGGACGGTATTTTGCTTCTTCAGATGTCTCTTTTGGAAGAGCCTGTCCAGGGTGGGAGAACAGTGCCTGAGGCTGTGCATGGCTCTCAAGATGTGAAGTTTCCCAAAAGGTAAGTTCTCCAGTTTTGCCCAAGTAAAATTTTTAACAAAATCCCTTGTCTGTAGCATTCTTGTGGATGTGAGTGGTCAAAGATTCCACACACACCCACTTTAGGGTTGTTGTATTCATTTATTTGTCCTCCTTTATTATTCACAATCCCTAGTGGCACTTAAGGACATGAGTTACAGGTGGCCTTGGCAGCACTGGGGTAATGGTAGGACTTGGTGGTCTTAGATGCCTATTCCAATCTAAATGATTCTATTATTCTGTGATTCTGCTTGTCAGTACTACCAACTGATGGTTCTTCACCCAGGAGCACAGACCTTGATTAACTCCTAGCTTTAATGAGAACCTGTCACTGTGCCATGGTTTTGTTTGCTTCCTCTGGCTATTAGGCAGCTGAAGTGGGTCATGAACTTTTCAGCACACTTTGTTTTAAAACATCAGTTTCACACAAAAAGGGAGGTCTTAGCATATGTGTTAATTTTGAGAAAACTAGAAATTTCAGCTAGAGGAACTTCCAAAAGATATTTTAAGTTTTGGAATCTTTATTTTAAAACAACCCAGAGCAGCAGTTTGCGGTTTGGTTTGCTTTTTGGGGGAAGGGGTGCCAGGGAGTTGGCAGGCAGAGGAGAGGTCCCCTTAGTTCCATCATTTTCATGCTTGCTATATTTTGAAGTGATACCAAGACATACAGAATAAACGTATTTAAAAATGCTTCAGTTCCCCCATGAAAGGCCAGGGTTGTGGAATGCCAACTTTCTGGATCAAATCACTCTGAATAGTAACTCTAGAAATACTTATTTCACTCTGGGTCAGGATGATAACAAATTTTGAAACCCTGATGTTTCCCTAAACTAAAAATTGTAGATTTTGCCTGACTAGCAGATTTCTGCACTCCACCCGCTGGGGACTTTGATCATATCAACAATGCTGATCAGGCCAAAGGGGAGCTGGTAAGGGGCTGCTTGAGCAAACATTTCTTCCACTTCAAAGAAAACTGTGCCTTTACCATTTAAGTTTCCATGTTTTCTTGTGTTGTCTCAAGATATCCTCTGTAAAGAGCTGATCTCCTGCAGCATTTTGCTGCTGAGACCCCAATTCAAGATACCAAGCTGATTCCCAGTCCTTGCTGTGACTGTCCCCAAAGTAGGAAAAACTGTGGCATTGGAACACCAATGGTGAAGACGAAAGGAAAGCAATTTGACCAAATCAGAGGTACAAAGCCAGTAGCTTACAGTCTGAGTGCACTGTATTGTTCTTTCAGCCAGTATAATGGCTCTGGGATGCACCACGGTGATGATGCTGACAGCAAAAGCTTAACTCAGTGTTCCAGATAAGGACTGCAGGCAGGGACCAGCAAATATGCCTGTCACTGGGACCAAAGGGAGCAGGCTGTCACTCTTGCAGGCTCTGCAGAGAGCCCTTCTCTTTGGAGGGCATCTTATACCTGCAGCCAGTACCTGGTTTTGCAACACCCACTGTACTGATCAGGACACTGTCCTGATGCGTTGGTATGGGGACAGCCAAGTGTCAGCAGGACACAGGGCTGACAGCATCATGGGGCTGAGTGGGACAGAAGCTTGTGCACAATTAAGAAAAAATCAGAAAGAGAGAAGAAATTAAAAAGAGGTGGTTTTCAACGAGCTGAACTCACTCCTGTGCATCACTCTAGGAAGCCCAGGATAGTGTCTCCAGTAACTCTGATCTGCTGGGAACACATGGAGTGAAAAAGTAAAATCATTCTGAGCTTGACCTGCAGACTTGTGCTCATGTTGTGAACCTTTTTTCTCCCCAGATTAGTGCTGCTGTCCTGGTTCCAGCCAGTGATTGGGAAGGCACAGGCATGAGAGAACTGCTGTTGGTCTGGAAGTCCACCTGCTGCCTGCTTGACCCAGTCCCACTGGGAAGAGAAACAACTTCCCACTCCACCCGCCACTGGCACCAGGGCTGGCCAGCAACAGTTACTGCTTCCCAAAGTAATGCCACCTGCCTGATAAAGGAAATGGTGACATCCATGGCAGGCAGTTTGGCTTATTTAGTTCATGGACACCCTGGGACTGACAAGTAATTGCTGGTTTCTTGCTTCAGTAAAATTTGGAAAAACAGGTAGAAGAAGCATGGCTCTTTGCTTTCCTCTGCTATCATATTCAGTCAATTCATTAACTTTACTCTCTCCCTAGCCTGCCTCCAGTTAGCCGTTAATTTCAGGTGCTAAAAATGTAATTTAGTAACTGCACGAGAGCAAGAGGGAGAATATAATTCACTCCCCTGCCTCTTAGGGGACCTGTACATAAAGCAAATGAACCCTGACTTGCTGTTATATAAAAGTTGGTTTTAGTGGGGGAAAAAATAATCAGTATAAGCAGACAACTGGCAAAGTCAACTGTCAAAAATTACGAGACCAAACAGACTCAGTCAAAGACACTCGATTGCCAGTTGAAAGGGCTAGGTATTCGTCAACCAGGTGTAATTAGAACCTGATGAAGTGCTGTGGTGTCACAGCCTAATGCGTGCAGCAACGTGGCCTTGATATAAAGCCCTTTTCCTTTACCACGGCATCCCTTCTGCATCCTCAGATTTATGTAGCATCTTGGCCATGGGCAAGTGAAATGAACAGTTAAGAGCTGACAGAAACACAGCTGATGATAACTCCAGGTTTAACCCAAAAAGAAGGAAAATCTATGGATGCCCATTCAACCTGAAACTCTTAAGAAATCATTAGTAAGCCCAGTTCAATGATGATGACAAAAGAAATTTAGAGGTGAAATGGAATTATTGGCATTTGCTTAAATTTGCCAGTTTCGATAGCACAGGAGACAGACCTGTGCTGAAGAGTTTGCAAGAGGAAATATAGTTCAGGGTGTGTACACAGCAGTGGGCTGGTAACTGCAGAAATGACAGGTATTGACAAATCCTCTCCCTGCACTGGCTGGGCTGAGTTCAGCTGGTCTTGGGTACCTTCTGGCCAGGAGTGAAGTCTCTGTCCGTCCTCTAGTTCATGTGCATGGGAAGGAGTAGCCACCTTCTAAGATGTCTTGACCCGAGGATGTCTGAGGGCTTCCAAGTCCCTTCTTGTCAGCAAACCTGCAGTGGGACCGATGTGATGCCTCCAAAGCATGCTATCTGTCTCCTGAGACAAGATGCCATTCTGTCTGTTGAACCAAATTTTCACCGTCCTTCTTTTGGTCAGGGAGGGTGGTCTCATGCTTCTGGCTGCATGAATGCTTTGTTGCTGGTTTGGGTGGCCTCTGTTACCCTTCTGCTGAAAAGTAAAAGCAGAGTAAGCAATGTTCAAATTCAACCCAAGTTTGATGCACACAAAGCTGTTTCCTTCCCTGTTCCAGTATTACATGACCCTCCTTACAGATTGTCTACCTAAGTAAAGCAGGAAATCTCCCAGATATTTATGAAATGTCAGGTTTCAGCTTTGTTATAAATAAAGTATGTAATTCGTGCTATTATATATAAAACTGGAATGTAATTAGATCCTACAGAGACTGAGTTTCTAAATCCCTGCACCAGCCTGGCTGAGAGAAAAATTTCACAACACTAAAAGTATTTCTTTCACAATAAGTGAGGATTCCACCTAGGTGGGGTTGGATCTTATCACCGGGACATTTGCACCATGACGACTTGATCACCACACTCTGATATCTACATCGCATCTGATAAGGAATCGGACATTCCGGGAACTAAGAATAACTATTCCAGGAACCAGAGATGGCCCATCCATCAGCAGAAATAGCCCACTCATCACCCAGGATGGACAATTCATCAGACCCAGGAAAGGCTTTGTGCAGCCCAACTCTGGGACAAGAAAACTTCATGAATACGAGAAGAATAGAATTAATTCGGACTCTACCCAAAAACTGTATAAGAAGGGACCAGCCAAAGCAGCATTTGTGAACTTGGGAGGTCTGGTGCAATAGAGATCAGATTTATGCCTGTTCACCCAGCTCCGACCCCGGGCTCGGGGCTGCTTTTCTTGATCGTGGCTTTTGAAACCGATATTTCGGTTGCATAATAAATGTTATTTCTTTATAAATTTTGATTGGGCCATTTTGTTTATATTAGCTTTATTTAAAGTGGATTGCCCAGAAGGATGGTCTGGAAATGCAGTCCTCCCTCTATGAAACCCTAAGCAAAGAGAAAGAAATTCTGCCTAGTTTTAGCCTGGTTTTAGCCTTTCTGGTTTAGTTTTGGTTTAAAATTTTTGGAGATATTTTATTGGGTTTGTATCAAATCATAAAAAAGAGTACTACTTCAGAGTGACAGAGAGTTTCATCTCAGCCTTACTGATAAAGGATTATACAGTTCTTCCTGCAAAAGCAAATTTTTGTCATTAACATCTCAGTTTTTTAAAAAATTATCATTATTATCTTTTACTTGATCCTTAATGGTACAACTTCAATTTGTCTGAGCTAAAGCCAGTCAATTTTAGAGCTATGTTTTTTGACTAACCCAGAAAATATGTTCCAGGGTTGGAAAATCCCTTTGCTGATCTTTATCATCTGTAGCCAATCTGTCCCTCTCTTCATCCTTTGATTTTGTTTCAAGCATTGTGTCTTGGTTTGAAAGACAGATGTCAGCCAAGGAATGGAAAATATGGCCCCCTTTCCTACAAATCATTATAATTTTGAATTTACAGGGCTGTCAGGCAAAGATATGGGGAAAAAAATAACAGCTCTTCACTAGAATATATATATATATTTATATATACATATAAAACAAGGCAAACAAACAACAATAACAGCAGCAACAACAAACAGGAAAAACCAGAGACCCAACAACAGCCTTCTCTTTGGCCATCAAGCCTTTCCTCTTTGGTGCAGTCATGGTCACAGCCAACAGGGGCGCTGGTGGCTCCCGGCCAGTCAGGGCAGGTGCGATGATTCTGCCGCGGCTCCAGGGGGCGCTGTGGCGCAAGCTCAACCACTTCTCTCCACATGGCTAATGGCAGGTGAGCCAGCGGGAGAGAGAGAGAAGGGGCTTCCTTTACAAATTCACAGGGGCAGCTGATCCCAGTGCTCCTCCAGATGGTGAAATGGATTGTAGCAAAAACTATGGAGCAGCAAGCTGGAACAGCAGAGGTGAGGAGACCCCAGGGTGGCAAACAAAACGTGGCAGAAACTCTGCAGCCTTAGCAGGAGCCATGGGGTGTCCCAGCGGGCACAGGGTGTTAGGTTAAAGTGTAATGAAACACCTGAAGCAATGGCAGAAGAACAGCAGGGCTGGGCAGCAGCAGCAGTTGGACTCCTGAAAACAGCTGGGAGACGCTCCCTTGGAGGTGGGGTGAGGGGGTCGGGGTCCCAGGTTTTCTCCTGAGGCACCCAAGTAGATGGTGAGGGTCCTTTCCAGAGCAATCACGTGTTGACAAAGGGTCTCAGTTCAATGGGCGCTCTTACGAGCAAAGCCTCACTCATGGTAGGAGAAGCAGTTGCAGCAAATTTTCCCCACGGTAGCAGCAACTCAACTCTTGCCCTGTGGTCCTGAGAGTGAGTGGGGAGCTGAGCCCTCATCACTGCCCCCCCCCCCCCCCCCCAAAAAAAAATCTTACGGTATCTCTGTGCTTCCCAAGAGAAGGCCCTCAGCTAAGAGAGTGCATCCAGCTGCACTCCTCCCCCTCCTCCTTGGCTACATCTTTTGTCTTTCTTAAGTATTGTCATTATCATCTCTCAGGTAACAAATGGGAGAAAACTCCCTGAGAGAAAGAAAAAATTCCTAACCTCCAACACACTGCCATCCCACATTTTTTCCTCTGTTTCTCCAGTGGTGATGCCAGAGGTAGGAGGGTACTGCTGCTAAGTGGTGAGGGCAGATATAAGCTGTGACCCAGCTCTGCAGGAATGCAGATGAGGCAAAAGCTCCCCTTCCTCTCCACCCATGGTCACACACCAGTCTTTCTTTGGGATTTGTGAAATTTCCTTTGATCTTGATTTTGACGATTATGAATATCAGAGGGTATCACACCTCATAAGGACTTTGTATGGTAAGAATTGCAGGGAAGGTTTTTCAATCTATTGCTTTATTTATTTTACTTTTCTTTAAGGGCCATCAACCATCCAGTTGAAGTGCCTTAATGGGAAGGGTCTTCTCATCTTCTTCCCCTCCCCCAAGGTCAGGCAAGACATTAAAAATGGTGGATTGTTCTGCCGTGCAGACATCGGACAAGCTGTTCACAGCATGGTAGTAAAGCCTCACACTGGGAGAAAGCTTGTCTTCCCTGGTTGAGGGATGTAACTCCTGTAGGAGCATGCAGGTGGATGGAAGCCAGGGGAAGCAGGGTGCTGCTAGGTGAATGAGGGCTTGTCCATCCTGCAGGCACCAGGAGGCTGAAGGCTGGGACTGTGGAGCAAGGACATGTCTTCTGGGGTAATCCTGGAGAGCACTGGACCACTGCAGCCCATGGGGTGGGTTAACCAGTGGAGGTGTGTATGTACTACTCATGTATGCATATAGCTCCAGACACACTATCTTATCACTTAACTCTTCTGCTGCTCCTCATTATTTACAACAGAAAAGAAAACCTTTTAAACATACCTCCTGCTATCTTATTTCTACAACAACCCATACTTTAACAAAATCTGAGACATTTAATAAGATATATATATATATATATGTATATATATATAAAACGCACTTCTTATAAAATATGATGGCTTTGTTTCCCCTTAATCAGCAGAATAACTATTTGCTGGGTTTTCTTCCTGTGATTTTAAACTCTCCCTCTTGTTTCATGCATTGAAGCAGCTTGAGCAGACTTGAGAAACTTAAAAGGCATCAAAATAGTTCAATTATTTAATTTCCATACTTTGAACTCTGTTTAGATCTCCTAATCTGCAGACCCTGTACAGAAAGGAGCACTCAAGGTGTGGCCAGGAGATTTTCTCCTGCTCTTCATCAATGACCGCCACTCACCTCCCACAACAGTTCCTTCATCAGATATAAATATTTGTGTGAAGCTTCCTGCCTTTTTTGGCGAGAAATGACGGGGACCATCTCAGTCAGACTTGTTTTCTCACAAAGGCTGGATTTATAAAGATGGAGTGGCTAGTGTGGAGAACAGTCCCTGGCAGAGGTCTGTGCCGTGAAGCAACCACACTGAAGAGCAAGTGTGCATACACAGAGCTTCTTCAGTTCAGATGTTGACATTGCTGAACTGACTTTATTCAATTGGTTGTCAAGGGGTCCTGACATAAGACACAAAGATGTTCCTTTGTTGGGGCCCTCACCCCGCTGCCGTGGGGTCCTGGGAGCGGGGCCCTGGGGGACAGACATGGGGTTTCCCTAGCCCCTGGTCCGCGTCATTCCCCATTGGTTGTTTTGTGTTCCCCTGTGCGGGCAAGGACCCTCGGGTCTCGTGATTGCCTCAGTTCCTCGGCAGACCTCCGGCCATGTGGCTAGAGAAATAAACATCTCTCTGAAACACGTATCAAGAATCGGTCCAGATATATTTCTTTTCCACGGGCCTCGTTGTCTGATACGCATGTTGCATTATCTGCACTGCACATTCATTCACTTCGCAGATGGCTTCCTTGACAAAAGCTGCGGAGTGGTGTTTTTTGCTGGAAAGTAGTATGTCATGGGTCCAAAATCCCAGATACACAAGGAACAATCTCACGTAAATGCAATTTTTCCATGAAACTTTGGGGAGCAGTTTAAACTGGGGCCTTTTAGCAGAAGAGAGACTGTAAAGTAAACTAGCACCTGTGTCAGGCTGGAGGCAATGCTGGTCTTGGGATAACAGGGCACCCCACAAGAGTGTGTGCTGGAGTCCAGGATCCAAACCGCAGACTTACTGGCTACGTAATGCATTCTCCCCTAACCCTGCAGCAGAGGTAGCAAGGATACTTTGGAAACCTACAAAGGCTCCACAAACAGTCCTGAATGTGTCTACCCTGATTGTCAGGTGCTAGCATAAATATGGTATTGCCTGCAACCAAATTTGTTTTCATGACTCCTACTAAAGTTAGAGAAAGCTGAGCCCTGTGTTTCTTGAAAGTCTGTGCTTCTTCTTGGCAGACAACTTCTCCTACACTAATAAATAAAAAGTTCATAATCCACTTTAATAAAACAATTATTCTTTTTAATTAAGATAAGCATCACACACATTTTCTACCAGTTCCTCTATGCTTATCTGAGAACATCTTGCCATGAGAGACTTCTATCAGAACCGACTTTGCAACTAATAATGTGGTCTTCGTCACTTAACTCAAGAGTCCCTATTGGCTTTAGCACAGTGAAGCATTAAGGAAATGAAATATTAAAAAAAAAATCATACCCTGAAGTTTGATTTGTTGAAAGCATTTCCTAAACTGACAAGCTACATGCCGTGTCTATGAAACCCACTGGGAACTTTCAAAACTTCAGCAGCAGTTTCTAATCACTGACTATCATTAGCATTTTAGTGAATAGATTTTTGAGAAGAAAAATCTTTGCCCTGTGAAAAAAAGAGAACCAAATAACCTGACATTTTTAGTGCAAACAGAACTTCTCTTTAATTATTCCTTTAGCTATCCTCCAGGCTCTGGGTGCCACAGTGAGTGATTCTGTTGTGCTCCAGCAGAGAGTCCAGTGCTCTGGAAGCAAATGCTGACATTATGCCAAAGCTTTACATTGTCACATATTATTACACCATAGGATGTGTCTTCTGCCATACACAGAGGTGAGGCAGAGGGTGGGTTCCTGTGTGGATGGCAGATCAGCATTTCTGGTGGACCTCATGGCAGTTAAGCTGTGCCAGTGGTGTTTCACAGCTCACTGTAGTGCAGGCTGCTGCATCATGAGACCAGAGCAAAGCGGATGGGACCCCTAACTTGGGACTGGAAGGTACACACTGGGGCAACTATTGCAGAGAAAGCTTTGGCTGTTGCAAGTTTAAGGACAGGAGGGCTCTGCAGAGGGATCTGGACAGGCTGATCCTGTCAATGGGCTCAGGCCATGTTCAGTGGGCCGAGGCCAACAGTATGAGGTTCAACAAAGAGTGCTGGGTCCTGCCCTTGGGTCACAACAACCCCAGGCAGCTTCAGGCTGAGGAAGAATGGCTGGAAAGCTGGAAAAGGAGGGGAGGATCAAACTGATAGAGAGTAGGTTTAGATTAGATATTAGGAAGAATTCTTGACTGTAGGGGTGGTGAGGAACAGAGAAGTTGTTGATGCCACATTGTCAGAAATGTTCCAGACCAGGTTAGACAAGGGTTGGAACAAGATAATCTTTAAGGTCCATTCCAACCCAGGCCATTCTATGATTCTATGAATTTGTGGCTGGATGATGCCCCAGACTTGCATTTGCAGGGCTAGAGAGACCTGGCAGAGGTGAACAAAAGCGTCAGTGCTATAGAGATTGTCCCCAGACAGGGGGAACCACCAAATGAAGCAGAGTCGTGACCAAGTTTACCAAGCTGTTAATCTCTGCACAGCGGAATGGTCACTTTGTCCCTGCCACAACCCCTGCAGCCTTGATGAGTCAAGAATCAGGAGCAAGAGTTAGTATAGATTAGAGAACAGCCCAACTGGGCTGCCAGCCGCTCTCCACCCTGCCAGGCTGTGCATTCTTCATGTATCTCACCAAGAAGTGCAACTTTTTTTCCCAGCTTCTCACTAGGTAAACATCACTTTCCTGGGCTGTGAGAGTGCTCCTGCTTTTACTAAGGTGCTTTGGCCAAACACCATGTTATATACCCTGTCATTAAAAATAACTAATCTGTTATTTTTAGTAATTATTCTAAATGGCCAGAAAGAGAGATGGGGCAAGTCCTTTGTGATGTGATGCAGCAGTGCGGAATAACAGCCTTTGGGCTTCACCAGCCTGGTGTTTTATCAAGAACTCATACCATAGCAGGGACTGAGGCTGGAGGAAGGGGCTACTTCATCAAAAGCAATGCCAAGTTTTCCTTGAGATGTGCCTGGCCATGTCTGTATGCAGAGCAGGAGAAAAACCGTGGCTTTGGAGAAGGCTCTGGGAAGATCATCAGACACACTCACTGGGTGTCATCCACTGTGCCAGAGTCTACCAGGGAAAATCGGTTGGGGATTCAGCCAGGTCAGCAGCTGTGCCTGACCTGCCTTCAGCTACCCCATCACTGCCTGCTTCTGCTGGTGATAGGCAGGCACCACATCAGGCAGGGGTCAGCGCTGAACTGGCAAACGTGGGTGGGAGCAAGGCTGGTGGGATAAAGTGAGGGCATGTGGGACAGGAGGTCCTGCATGCAGCAGGTAAAATGTTCATCCAAAGCCACCCAACACATCTCTGGTTTCCTGAGGGAGAACATGGCCTCTGAGGGCCGATTTATCCATGCGCCCAGCCCCTGCCCACATGCAGGAGGGGAGACATCTCCTCAGGGCTTGGCTTGCCTGAAGGGGAGGGGATGGGTGATGGGAGGGGACATGGTGGAGCAGGTAGGACCATTGTGTGGGGTCTGAGTAGCCCTTGTGGTGGTGTTGAGTGGTTTTTGGGACCAAGAGGGAAAGGAGAGGGCTGGGGCTAGGGGTGAAGTGCCACAGCTGGATTTTTTGACAAAGATGAAGCAGAACTATACATGAAGAGCTCACAGTGCCTTCTCTCCCCTGTCCCCACCTCTATGTGCCCAAGTTGCCTGTGGCCGCTCAGCCGCCTCCCACCTGACAGGGAGGAGGCACGGGTCTGACAGCGTTCAGTGGAGAAAAGGGATGGGGAAGAGACAGAGGCGGCTGCAATCCCCGCTCAAAGCTGATAATTAATAAATGAAATGCCCTGGGACTCCACTAAAGCTTCCTCAGATGACTTATCTGTCGTGGGCTCGGCAAAGCATTAAATGGCCATTTTCTGACAGAATGACTTCACTGCGCCAGAGCTTCCTTGACTTTGTGAGGAATATTTCTCCCCTCCTCCCACCCCTTGGTTTTTTTTTTAAATCTTCTCTCTTTCTTCCTCCCTCCCTCCCTCTCCTTTTCTCTCTCCCTGGTTGACGGCTCTAGTTCATTTCTGCCTATTTAATTGGGCCCCGGATGAATTTACTCGACAGGGCCATTCATCATGTGGCAGCGGCTGGCGGACGAGCCCAGGGGGAGCGGGGCTGACAGCTCCAGCAGCCTTGGATGCTGCCTGACTCTGGAAGTTCACATATTTGGGCATTAGTGCAGCTATTAGTTTAACAAGCTTCGTTTATCCCTGTCACTACCACTTCAGCTTCCCATGTAATCATTTGAAATGTAGATTACTGCTAGACAAATGGGACAGAGCAAGAGTACACAGGAGGGAAAAAAAGTGACATGGATTGCTTGTTAAGAGCTGGCTTTTTTTCCCCCTTCCCTCTTTTAATCCCTTCCAATGTGAATGCTTTGATTAACTTAATATTCACATTATTTCTACTGTAAGCAGTTTGTCACCTGTGTACTCCCCTTTTTAGAAAATAGTTGGTAGGGATTTATTGACCCAAAGAAGAGGTTTAAAGCAATTATACAGGTGTCCAGGGGCCAAGGTCTGTGCTCACACAGCCTTCACCATAGGAGCTGCTGGAGGTCAGTGTCTTCCAGCCAGATACACCTATGGACTCCCAACCTGAACCTTCCCAGGACAGGTCTGTTCCACATGGTGGAATTCATCTAAGGTGTTGCAGTAGAGCAACATGGCACATTTATTCAGCCTTCCAGCTTCTGTTTCCAAGGCTTCTGACTACCACATTGGTTTTGGATTGTAGTAGTCAATATAGAACAACTGTCTCCAGTGTTTAGAGAAAAGTGTGTTTTGCCACTTCTGACCCAGGAGTAAACATGATGCTGCAGGCCCTCCACCCCCAAACTTTCACAGGTTTTATTGCACTCTTCTGGAAGTTCAGTGCATAGTACCTGATATGGCAAGGCCAGATATGGCAAGGCCGGAAAGAGACACAACATCACCTGCCCTGTCTCCCAGAATGAGAGGGCTTTATACCATCAGCCTTTCTCAGCAAGTCCAAGGCCAGCACCAAATTTATCTTTTGAAGCTACACCTAGAGGAGTCAACAGTGAAAAACTCATTTTATTGCAAAGGATCCAGTGTTCGGTTATCTTCCCAACTTAAATATGTTCAATATATTCTGCTCAAAGCAGGAGCTCTCCTCTGCCAGATTGCAGCTCAAAGCTCAAGCTTTGTAGACCAGGTAGGTCAAGTTGTTTTTAAACTGACCCTTGGAACAACCAAAGGGGCTGCTCTTCCTTCAGTTTCTCAAATCAAGTAAGGTTTCCAGGCTCTGAGTTTTTCTAGGAGACTTATATAAAGCCAGGGCCAGTTTGCCTATGTATTTCCTGACCCTGAAATACTTTATTTTGCTGTGGTACTCAGAACAGAGTTTCCCCAGCAATTCCAAGGCCAGCACTAACCCATGTCCCCAAGCATCAAATCCACATGGCTTTTAAATACTTCCAGGGATGGTGACTCAACAACTTCCCTTCCTCCTACAAGTCTGAGAACATTTCATGCACTGACCTGCCAGGCCTTGCATTTCATCATGTGAAAGATGTGTTCGTCAAGTAAAACTGGCATACTTTGCAGATTTGAGTGATCTACCAAATCAGACACTCCACTAACCTGTGGCATCTACAGACATTACCACTATGGTATAGGGAATTTCTTCCTGCTCCCTGATAGAGCTAAGTGGGGTTGACTAAGCTGCTCTGGCGGAATTCTGATCATTCAACACTCCAGTCTGCACTGGAGCACAATAAATCATTAAAAAGCAGGAAGTTCTTCAGAATATTTTTCATATTTGAATTCATTTGAAGACACTGACAAATGTAATGAGAACATAATCAAACCTTCCTAAATGGAAGTTGCCTAAATTTCCTGGGTCTACTGTTTGTCTCTGGAATTGCAATTATGGTGGTGAACTTCTTGCAAGGAACATGCTGGCAGCTCTGGTTTTTGAAGTGATCACTGGTATCACCACAGTTTGCTTTTCTCCCAGCTCTTTCCCTATTTGCACAGTAAGATCTCCAAGGTGCTGCTTGTGATATGTTGTTATCCCTTTCCAAGTCACTGCAAAGTGACACAATTCATTTATCCCTCTCTCCTCTGCAACCCTGAGACTCTCCTGGGGGCCTCAGCAGCTGGTGTCTTCCCTTAATGAAAAGAGCTCACAGGTCCGTGTCAAGCCAGGAGGCAGCTGATTTTCTTTCGTCATCAACAAGCTGGAGTGTAGCAACCAGCCACTGTCCTGTTCCTCCACTAGTATGTCCAGGACAAAGAGGAAGACCCTGGCTTGACTCTGGGACAGATCTCAGTCTTTCACCCCTGGATTTGCTTTGCAAAGCCCCTTCAGGATTTCTCCTCTTCTCTGTCATATTCCACCCCTATAGATCTTTGGGAATGAAGCAGGAGACCACATCTTCCTGTAATGTAGGATATACTGCAAGAGGTCTAGGGTCAGTGGGATGGGGAATTATTCCAGGGGAAAAAGGCAGAAGGAGAGAAATGGGGAGCAGGGGGGGAAGGAAGGGGGGACCAGACAATTGGAGAAATTAATGGGTGCTTCTATCTCTGTCCAAGATTGGAAATTCAGAGTTCTGCAAAAGACAGGACATCCCTGGGCTTTCCTGGCTGAGCTGGAGTCAGACTCCCCAGCCATCTGTAGGCCCCTGCCCTGCTAGGATGGGTCAGTCTCAAGCTGCCCTCAGGGCTCTGGCCTTCAGAGAGCAGAAGAAAATATGTTGGTTTAAGGTCCTCCAGCTTGCCTGTCCCTCCATCTAGAGAGCTTCTTCCCCAGCAGTGCAGTTGATGTTTCTCTGCTCTCTGGATACCTCCCAGGCTATTCCAGGCGCCTTCAATCCATTTGCTACTGAATGCATCAAAAAGAATAACTCATCTGAAGCCACATCACCCAATGCAGGAATGCTGAAGCCATAAGTGAACACATCTAAGGTCCAGTGGTTTCTGACCTGTCTCACCACTAGAAAACCATCCTCTCAGGCTGTGAGGAGTCAGGACTTGCCAATCTCCAGCTTCCTGCAGCACAATTTCAATCACAATACAGACTGACAAAATGGTGTCATAGCCAGGTTTTTTTGAGCCCCATCTCTGCTGGAATGCCTGTGACTTTGGAATGAGGTGAATTGGACTTTCCAAAGTGCCAGTGCCACTGTTCACATGGTAGTCTCTTTTGAAGAAGGTTCAACAGAGGACTGTTGTCTGGTACCATCTATTAGGAATCACCAAGTCCCTGGGCTCTGATGAATCTCAGGCATACCTTCTGACAGCAAATGCATCCTGATGAAATGTCAGATTTGCACATGTGTATTCAGCTGATACCTCAGGATGGGAGTTATTTTCCCACCACCCACGTGTCAAGGCTGAAGCTCTCAAAGCTCCCATCTCCAGGATTTTTCTGCTCCATTTCTGGGAGGTGCTGGCTGTTCAGGAGAAGGGCAATCACACATCAAGTGGAGAACAGATGACACTGATCAGCAGCATCATGGTTTGTTGCTGGTTTTGAAGGCACTTCCCTCGTCCAGTCTGGCTCCTCTGCATTACAGGAGAACTAGGAATTGTTGTCTGTATTGTAATTAATTACAAGCTATCAGTTAATTATTAATTAGCTATTAAGTAGCTAATTAATTAAGTAACCATGAGTAGGTTTAGAAGGATTTACATGTTCACTAATTTTGCAAGACAGCTTTTCTAAATGAAAATATTTTCTACACCCTAATGAAATACCTCTTTGAAAGAAAGCAGCAGTATGACACATGCCTTGCAAAGCCAGGGAGTAAGGCCCAATGTAACATGTTGACTCCTTTGGATGACTTCCTTCTTCTGAGTTACAACACATCAATTCTCTATGAACTGTGAAAAACTCTGGAAAAGTTTTTTCACCTGTCAAGTACCAATGCTTCCTCAAACTTGCATCCCCTTGATCCTGTGCAGCCTCTACAACTACATGAAATTAGGTAGTAGGGAGGTAGAGGTTGAACTTTGCTCCCAAGTACCAGGTGACAGGTCAAGAGGAAACGGCCTTAAATTGTGCCAAGGGAGGTTTAGTTTGGATATTAGGAAAAAATTCTTCACCAAATGGGTTGTCCAGCCCGGGCAGAGGCTTCACAGGGCAGTGGTAGAGTCACCATCCCTGGAAGGATTTAAAAGATACATAGATGTGGCCCTTGGAGATATGGTTTAGTGGTGGCCTTGGCAATGCTAACCTAAGACTTGACCCTATGGTCAAGTCCAAGACCTAACGGTTGGACTTGACCTTAAGGGGCTTCTCCAACCTAAATGATTTCATAATTCCATGATTATTCACTTCTTTCCAAGCTAGCATGCAGGATTGTGGAGAGTGAGCTGAACACTGGTCTTGGGTGCTTATGAAAGAGTGATTTTGCATCATCTGCTGTGGTACTGACACCCACCTACCCTGGAGATATGACCCTTCCTCCTCTACTGTGAGATATGAGGTTTCCCCCCAGGTTTGTTTTTTCCACAGGATTTGCCTTTGCTCACCCTTTGCAAAACACACTCTACAGCATGGTCGCATATGTCACACTGGGAGAATTTGAGAATCCTATTTTATGGTTGTCTGAGGTCTGCTGAGGCTAGAATGTTGCTGCTGTCAAATCCAATCCAAAAAAGTCATGATCATTCCTGGGGGCACACCAGCAAACTGCTTCATTTACTACATGTTCAGCTAAGGATAATCATTCTGAATAAGACAGTAAATGTTATGGTCATAGATGCATCTGAAAAGGACATTTTCCTCACCAAACAACAGTCTTTCAAGCATTCTTCTTCCCAAAGAATTGTGGACAAACAAGAGGGGTTTCCCATCTCAGGAAACAGATTTCCAGCAAACAATAATCCTGACCCTAAGTAAGCAGGATTGGTGCAGGACAGATAAAATCTGCTGTCTGTTGTTCCCTTTTACCTGAGATGAAAAGCTCCTAGAAGAAATTATACTATATGTGAACAGATCCCACCAGAACAGCTGTTTGGACTACTCATGGTTTTCTATTTGTTTATTAGATTTTAGACCCAAAAGCCAATACATAATCCACAGCCCTTCAAGTAGTGGTGGAGTGTGTGTGTGCTGAAACCTCATTTAACCTCAGGAAACTTCCCTCTCTATTTGCCAAACATTTCTCTTTCCTTTATGATTCAGGCTAAAAAAAAACCAAAACCAGCTTCACTCGACATTCAGGCAGTAATTACAAGACTGTATTTTACAAATGGAACATAAATAAAATTACATAGCTAATTAAGATGTATCATGAACTGAAGCTCATTTCTATGATACTAATTGCATATTTCACCTCCCTGTTAAATGGATTTGATGGTCTGAAAATAAGCCATTCATTTTATGCAGTGGGGGAGGTTTCCATGAGCAGCAACTGCTTGCTGTCCAGTGGGATGTTAGGTTTCCCTTGTTAGACCAAAGATTAACCGGGTGAATTGATGACCCTTTTAACCAGCCCTTTGAAGAGCATGAGTTTAAATGTGTCAGATACTTTTTCTGCCCCAGCCCCCTTTCTTCTGCAAGACATGCATGTCCAAAAGAGTAAAATTCATTGGAACAATGCAAGTTTTTCAAAAATACTTACTTCAACTTTTCTGCACAGACTAGACAATTGGCTTGGGTACTGCTATCTCTACATAGCTACAGTCGTCCACAGCATTTGTTGTTTTAACTCAATAATTAATTTAGCTTAGTTAGCAAGTTAAAGTCAAAACAAGTGAATAAGTTTAATAGTGTAATTGTTTACATTTCTGTACAACAGAGAGAGGGCTGCCAGCATGCTGTGGCTGGCACATGAGGGTATATTAGTTAGTGTTAACGCAGGACTTGGAAAGTGTGATCTGAAGTCTTCATGCTGTAGAGGGTGTGCATTATGGACTTGGCCAGGTCCTAGGATCTTTCCCTTCTTGCCTCATGGTAGGGATGCAGTCCTATACCTGTACATAAGTGTATTTAATACCTCTAATACAAACATTAGTCTGGAATTTCTGAGGACCACTGCCTGTGTAAAAAAATTCTGAAAATCACCACGTGAGGGACAGAAATCCAGGATCTGAGAAACAGAGGGACAGATTAATATTTTAAGATTAAATGCTTTAAATCCTGTAGTGAGGAAGAACAGAGAGGCATTGCTGTGTCATTACAAGCAGGAGGTGCTGTGGCAGGAGGATGCTGTGTGACCTCGTGCCATTCTCCTCAGAGGTGCAGGAGACTGGGACCTTATAGGAGAAAGTTTCACAAAGGATGTCTGGACTTCATGCGGCTCTCTTGAAAGCTGTTTATTGCATAGGCGAAGTTACAGCATTTCAGGGAGTGGGTATCCAGAGCCAGCCCTACAGCTGTCAGCTCCAGCTTGTAGGCATACCTGAAGCCGCCTTCTGTTCAAGTTACAAAGCATTCTATACTTTTCTTTGCAGAGTATCTTAACAATCAATAAGCACCATACACAATACCTTTACATTTGCCTATAGCCTATCATAACTACTACCATTACTATATTATAGTCATTATTATCCAATCACAAGAGTAAGTAGGTTACAATTTAAGCTTACAGTGGAAAATTCTCAGACCTCTTTTCTTCTTCCTACATCAACATTTCTTGTTTGCCTGCGATGTCTCTCTTTTTGGTAAAAACATGTTTTCTATTTACTTATGCTCTTCTTGAGACTTATTTACTTGGTGAAAAACATGTCTTTGTTTGTAGTCACGTACCTTTGTCCTATTCATAAAAATCTCCTTCAAACTCATCTCCAACCTTTGCCTTCTCAGTTATTCAGTGGTCAGTGTTTCAGCAAAACATCTTTTATTCTATATCAAAACTTGCTTTCATTTCTATCTCATTCTCAGTTTCTACATTCAGAGATCTTTCTGCCAAGCCTACATACCTGTGAAACTTTCTTACCAAACTTTCATCCTCCCCAACAGGACCTGCACTGGGCAGGTGACCCTCATTCCTCCAGTTCTTATTGGAAAGTGCTTCTCAGCTGTTAGCAGCTCTGGAGAAAGGGCGCAGTATCTGTGGAGGTTGAAGTACACCCCCCGGAGCAACTGCTAATTTTCTTCCAAAGGGCTGCTCATGTTTGAACACGAGGTCCAATTTCCTGTCAGTGATAGATAAAATGTCCATGATGTGGCTATTACATCAAGCAAGAAAAAGAGTGCAAATGCAAATTTTGCACATCTGATGATTTGAGACAAATTTTGCTGTGGAAAGGATCACATATTTGAGGAATGAAGCATTGTTTCAGTGAAATACGGGTTATGTCTCATACCTGGCAGGTGGTGAAGAATGGTGGTATTAAGTTCTGGATCCAGGAGCCCACATGAAGTCTAGCAAGAAGCAGCTTGAGCATGTGCTCCAAGGAGGTGTGTGCCCAAGCACACACGTATGTTCACACATGTGAAGACAGCCAGCCAGCCAGATCAACACAAACTCATAGAGCGCACACGTGAACATAGAGAATGCCAGTTCTTCTCTTGCTGAGTAGGACAGAGTCCATCAGTGGGCACATATATACCTCCCTTCAAGAATATACATATATATCAGTCCAGCAGCAGAGCACAGATCCTGTCTGGTAGCTGCCCCTGTTTTCCTGAGCCTTCCGTGGGACAAACCTGCAAGCGTCCTGTATGGGATGTTTCTTGCAATGAGTCCCTAATTTGGGTTCCCAGCTGCTTTTCTTCTCCTGTGCTCCTCTGGGCTTGTAGAAGTGGGTCTTGAATGGGCACCATGGATTTAGCCCAGTGTTCCTTCTGTCCCCTTGGTACTTGCACATATGTCAAGAGCAAAGCCAGATGAGAGGATTTGCATGCTTTTTCAGAGATGGGTTTAGTCTATGTCTGATGCACTCAGCTGCATCTTCAGATTTTCACAATTTTGGTCTTGTGTTTTGGATTCAGAGAGTGCATAGGGTTTGTGATTGAAGTTATAGTTTGCCTTAATGAAACTTTACTCCATGAATTATTCCAAATGCTCATATTTACAGAAATCTGGCCTCTCAGAGGGGTCCTGCAGAAGACATGAGATCTGGGGCATCTTGTTTTGGCATCCTGGTTCTCATTCATCTGAAACTTCAGAATACCTTAATTACAAGTTAGAGATGGATAAACTGCAATAATCTCTCCTGTATTTAATGATTTTGTTCAACACTGTTTCCAAAGTGCACAAATGCCATCAGGATCAGGGTGTAACCCAGCCCCAGGAACACCACTTGTCTCTGGGAGCATCACTTTGACTCCAGGAATTCCCATCCACAGGCATCGCCCTCTCCTCACTCTGGCCCCTGTCCTGGATATTGGGTCACACGCAGAAACGTGAGGAGATCCCCACAGAAGCAATGCCCTGGCTTCAAAAAGCAGAAACTTTCCTCATTCGTTTGCCCCTTATTCCTCTCCACGTAGTGCCTATTCTGGGTGTGATTCTTGACCAGTAAGGACACAAAGCAGTGAAAACAAAAAATCATAATCAACGCTGTTTCACAGTGTTACAAAAGAGACATTATAAACTGAAAACACAAAGATCATTTTATCTTTATTAATAGTCTAATGCATATGAGAAAGGTATTGGACATTTTCTACACCTCCAACTCTTTTCTTCATGCATTGCTGAGCAGGCTGCACCAGAGTTAAATCCACTTCATAACTCAGTACATATACAACAAAAGGATTTCATGATTCAGTGATACTTCCTAGCTGTGCCTAAGAAATTTAGCCATCTCTTCCCTCAAAATTTCCTGGTTAGAGAATTAAATTACTGCTAATAATGAAATTTAAATCAGACCTGATATTTAGAGTGAGGTGCCTTTACTTCAGCAATTTGTAGGCTTGTGTTGAATATTACCAATACTTACTAGAAATGGCTTTGTTTTGCTGTGTTGCAGAGGTTACCCTGCCCAAAGCTCCTCCAGAGTTTTCTCTTAGCTGTTCCTTGCCAAATGCTATCTTGCAATAAGCCACTGGTTTTTGTATTTCATTTCCTAGACAAAACATATTGCAAATATACAGTGTGATTACTGTTGCAGACTGAACCCATTACAGGAAGGCTTTAAGGACCAACTAGCACTATAAGGAGTTGTTTCAGCAGTCAGACCTTGCCCAAGTCCCACCTTGGTCTCATCTCTCTTTGGCAGCAACACAGTCCAGCTCCTGGCACCCACAATAGGGTCCTTTCTCCTCCATCACCAGCCTCTCTCCCAGCTTCACACAACTCCCAGCCTTCTTCTCTTTGAGACCCTTCTTTGCCCTACCTAGACAGGAAAAAACTGCACACATGCCAATGCTTTCCCTCCAGATGGAATGACCATGGAAAAATGGGGCTGAGCAGCTCATGGGGATGGGCCCTGAAGGAGTGGAGTGATGGCACACACAGTGCACACTGCCACCAGTGTCAGGGTTTATTCATTCCCATCCTTGACTTTCATTCTGCCAAGTGGCTGAATAAGCCTCTTGTCCCACCAAACAGGGGCAGCCCACCTGCCCTTCAAATGAGGGCAGCCATGAGCCATTGCAAGGCTGCAGGAAGCAGCCAGTACAGCTGTGGGCTGCAAGGTAGCTCTAGTGCTTGTTTTCACAGAAGGTTGAACACTTCTTTGCAATTATCCCTGAAAAGATGTCCCTTTCCTATGCCTCAGCAGTTGGTCACCAGTGTAGTGGCATGGCCTGACACCCAAACTCTGTCTTGCAGAGAGGGTGAAGCACACCACACAGGTTGCCCTTGTGTGTGAGCTTGCCCAAGCAGGTTCACTGGGTGGACTGGGTGGTCTGTGGGCCACAAACTGGAGGATGAGCCAGGAATTAATGCTTCAAGTCAGCTGGACTTGTGATGTGCTCCCTCTTCCTGCCCCACATCTGAGGACCAATTATACCTTTCTAGGGGTGTCTATGCCACTCTCATGGTGTTTGCTGCAGTACTTATCATGGGATCAAGGATATGTGGAACATTTTTCCACCATTTTCCCTAGCTGCAGTGCTTTCTCTGATCCTTAGCAGAGTAGTTACGGTGCCCTGAGTCACTGATGCCCTATGAGAGCCCTACTTCTAAAATAGCAACTGCTGCACCAGGAACATGGGACAAAGCCTTCCTTCATTCTGGATTCTCAGCATCTTTTGGGGTCCTTGTTTACTCAGAGAGCAGTCTTATAAATTCCTAATCAAAAAAGATTTTTAAAACTACTTTGCGTCTTCTGAAAGTTGTTATCCTATTCAGCAAAGAATTGTCTCATGTCTTTATGACTTACACCATTACTCTTCTTGATTAACAACAAAAAGTGATGAGCTGGCATTTCCAGGGCCCATAAGCCAAATCAGCCAAGCAGAAAATATAAAAGAAGGGAAAACAATTAAAAGTTATTTTAGTTGTTACATTGGAGTTGAATGTTATATTTACTTTTTTTTTCCTATACAGTAGGAAAACTTTTGCTGCACGCACACTTTTCTTCCAGTGATGGTATGTGGATATACAGAGTCAGAGTTTCATATTGGTCACATTCGTTATGGATTAGTAAGCAACATGCATGTGATAGTTTTGAGACTTCCTTTTATGATTGTGAAAGAAATTAACCCAGTAGAGAATTATTATGTTAGCTGGGACTGTAAGGTTCATGCGAGAGGTCTATCCGGATCTTTGGTCCTTGAGAGGCTCTAATGTGCACGGTGCTTCTTCAAACTGAGAAGGAACGTGCAGAGAGCACTGCAATGTGATGGCATTTTGCAGGTTGTAAAGGAAAGAGGACTGTCCCTTAAATGTGGTGCAAATACAAGTTTCCAAGTGTCAGGGGCAAGCTCCAGGCAAGCTGGGGCAAGCAAGTTGTCCTGGCAGAGTTATCTGTACAAGATGTAGCCAAAAAGCTTTCTGTTTAGATTCAGACTACAAGAGAGGCAGAATGTGGTGGCACCTAGTGCTGAGAAGCAAAGTGCATGGCACAGTTGTGCCATGAATATGAAAATAATATGAACCAGGTACAGCTGGCTGTGACGTGTCAAGGAGGGAATTACAACTGGGGCAGCATGCATGCTATTAATGAAATGCATGGCATGAAACAGAAAACTGTAGGCATATTGTCTGAAAACACATAAATCACCATCTTGATACTATGCTGCAGTTCTGTCCTGAAATGCTGAATTTTACAGAATAGGTTTCTTAGTATAATAGATTTTAAAGAATTAGCCAAGGTCTTCCCATTTAAATTTTTATTGATTATATGAAAAGGTGACAATATATTGAAAAATCATCTACACATTGGCACCTACGCACAACTAAATAGCTGCTGAGGGAGAAATCCAGCAAAACCAACCAGCAGAGATTTTGTGTGAGGGAGAGACAATCTCCAAGCTGGGGCTGGAGATGTGAGTTCTGCATTAACTTCTAGGAGCTGGATTTGATTAATCTTGTGGGTCCCTTCCAACCATGAATTTTTCTAGGACCTTATATGATTCTCCAACACTTCTGACTAACCCCAGAGCCAGGCTACACAGATAAACCTGCAGTGAGTTCCTGCAGGACTGGCATACAGACATCCAGAGATGTGAGGCTGGTGTGCCAGACTCCTCCTCTTTCTTACCATATAGACACTCTGAATTACATTTTCCTCAGCTAATGGATCATTTTAGTTATCATATGCTTGCATCAGCTGTATATAAATGAAAAAGACCTTAATATGTTTGTTAATGAAAAAGTAACAGTGGTATATTAAAGAAGAGTTTATTTAACTTTATTTAAATTAAAGGCCACTTAGTAGACTGAACCTTAATGATCTACAGTAAATGTATTTTTTTCAAAGGATTTCTCCATTATTGGGTGTTCTTAGACAAGAGTCCACATTTCATATATAGGATTTAGATAAATTGCTGCTCTGGGTAACACAGTGTGATAAGGAGACATTAATTCATGCTAAATTACAGAGAGATTCTTTCAGAGGAATTATTATATCCCTATGAATATAAAAGACAACCTCCCTATCTGAGCATTTCCTGGGAAGTAGATATTCTCTGCATTATACCAAACTGCAGATGTATTCATTATAATAACATTAATCATGATGACTCCATTTGTCAGTTCCACCTTAATTAAGCATTGTTGCCATAATGGACAATTTAAAATGTTATAGGAGATTGTTTACAACGGGTTTAATAGAGTTAGGAGTCAGAATTAAGTGGTCTTCTATCAGATGTGACTTTCCTGGTGCTGTGAGGTAGCAGAGGCTTAACAGGAACATAGGATGGAAGGGATGACTGGAGCATCAGTCTGATCTACATGTGTTACCTGCTGGCTGGGATGGGGTGTCCTGGTTTTGGCTGAAATAATTTTCTTCCCATTAGCTGGTGCAGTGCTGTGTTTCAGGATTCAGGATGAGAATAAGGTTGATAACACACTGATGTTTCATTGACGCTAAGTAGTGCTCATCTTAAATCAAGGACTTTTCTGTTGTCCACAAACAAACTGTTCAGTTTCCCAACAGCAAGGACGTGAGAAAGCACCCGGGAGAAATCATGGCCAGGGCAGCTGTCCCGAACTGCTCAAAAGGATATTCTACACTACAGAATATCATGTCCAGCATATAAATTAGGGGAGCTAGCCAGGAGTCAGTCCTTCCTTCCACAGGGCTCTTGCACTTTTTAGTGCCACCATGTCTTTTTGCACACACAGATTGCACATCATGATACATAAATTTATACCTTTTGGAAGTTCTCTGAGGGGTTCATTCCTGTTCTTTGGATGCTTCTGCAAAACATGTCCCACTGCTAATTCCTAGCCTTTACCTGTAGTGGAAGTTGCTGCAGCCTACCAAATTCTACCTGTTTTGCTGTGTGTGGGTCACTTTCTCATGCATATGGTAACGAACATTGGCTCTGCAGTTCTGGTTGCATTTTCAATGCCTACTGCTCCGTTTGAAGTAAGGGCATGGGATCCCTTTCAGTAAGTTTCAAGTGGACCCAAAGCCTCTTATCCAGCAAGGCCTTTGGAGGGTGAATGAGTGAGAGTTACTACAAGTTTGTAGGCAGAAAGAAGTCCATTCAGCTGGGTGGCAGCTGGAGCATGCTTCTCAGTTCACTGTTCAAGTATGATCAGTAGCCCCACTGCTTTGGAAACACTGCCCTAAAAGATGCTTCCTAGAGGCTTCAAGAAAGTGCACATGCACATAAGGAATTTTCTTTTCTCCCTAGGGCATTTCAAGTCTTTGGGGATTTTTTGAGAATGAAAATAGGTCATGAAACCTTGAGACAGAAGCCGTAAGTCTTCACCAGCTGTCTGTGACATTATTTCCAGATGTTCCTGCTCATAGCCATCATGGCCCACTGCAGGAATCCTGGCAAAGGAGCTGTCACTTTGATCTCTTTGTACCAGCTCCTGTGTACCCACCAGCTCTGCTCCTGACTTTCCTGGCTGGACTGCATATTGCCCTTGTCTGAAAAATCTATTACAATACAGAGATATTCCTTCGCTTAACCAAGGGTCTGCATTTCCTATTCATTAAAAGTATAAATGACAATTCCCGGGCGTCTTAAACAATGGCCATTTGTATGAAGGTTTGAGCTAAAACCATATTTGCATCCTTGAAGGGCATTCTCACTGAAGGAAGCAGTATGGGGCCTCGCACCTGGAGAGACAGGAAGATTCCATGCCTCTCACCGCAATTTTGTCAGGTCTAATCCCACTGTTCTGCTACCAGCAGGCTGCCATGGCATTTCACATCCAGACGTGGGAGGGCTTAATGAGGAACAGGCACTGCCTGCCTGCTGCAGGACAGATGACTCGTTCCTCTTTTAACCTAGCAAGGCTGAAAGACAGCAGAAGTACAAGAAGTATAAAAAACAGACCAAGAAATGGACAGGACAGCCACGACATGGCTCCTGGTGTTCTCCTGTTAAGTTCCTTTGCTGCTAGGCCACGAGTCTCCACTGAAAGCTGTCCAGGCACTGGCACAGGCTCTGCAAGGAAAAGTCAGTTTGGCTCATTCACTCTCTGCCCTCCTCAAGAAGTGCTGGGAGATGCACTATGAGACTTTTAGAACCATAGAAATTTTGGGTTGGAAGGGACCTTAAAGCTCATCTGGTTTCACACTCTGCCGTGGGAAGGGACACCTCCTACTAGACCAGGTCTGAACTCCAAGCCTTGTCCAACCTGGCCTTGAACACTTCCTGGGATGGGACAACCACAGTTTCTCTGGGCAGCCTGTGCCAGGGCCTCACTAGAGAAGAATTTCTTCCCAACATTCAATCCAACCCTGTCCTCTGTCAGTGGGAAGCCTTGTCTGGTCTCTCCAGGCCCTTGTCCAAAGTCCCTCTCCAGTTCTCTTGGAGCTCTCTTAAGTCCTGGAAGGGACCCTACAGTCTCCCTGAAAAAGGAGAGACCTGAAAGAGGGAGACCCCTTCTCCAGGCTGAACAACTCCATCTCTCATCCTATCTCTACAGGAGAGGTGCTCCAGCTCTCTGAGCACCCTCATGATGATGGACAGCTGCTGAGAGTGGTCTCCAAGCCCCAGACCCAGAGCCTTCCAGGACCTTGCTGCCTGGGAGGTGAGACATGCATTGTGATGGAGTGGATTCAGAAGGTCTGAGGGCTTTCCTCCCTCCCCAGAAGGCATCCCCGCCTGTTGCCTACAAGAAGCTGAGTCTCCCAGGACTCAGAGGGCAGCAAAAGGGATTCCTGCTCCATCTGGTGATACTGAGTTCCTCAGAGTACCTGTGCCTTGACAGGGGCCAGAGGCTGGCAAATACCAGCTCCCAGCAGTGAGGTGGGCAGTGGCACTGGGAGGTTGTTGCTTCAGTCCACATAGGATGTGGGATGCGAAGGGTTATTCCAAAAGCTGTGCATCTCAAAGAGGCATAAGGTGCACATGGTGCATGGAAAATGTATCAGGACATCAGGAGAGGAGTAGCAGGGGTAGAGCAAAATGCATCAAGTCCAGCCTAGCTGGAGAAGTGCTGCTGGAGGATCTGGGCGATTATGGAAAACCGATTTTTGAACACTTGTTCTTCTTAAGTACACTCCATTATACTGCAGGCTCAAGTGTAAGAATATCCACTCCACTCTGAAATACAACTGCATGGAAGTATCCCTGCTTTATGCTGCCAGCACAGAGTGCAGGCTTCTTCCCAAAGTGGAGGCTGCTGGTGAAGTAAATACTGCTGGTTGACTTAATTCTGCCCCTCTCTGCCCATTGTCTATGCACCCAATGACTCTGATTTTATTTATCTACAATTATTTGCTGAGTTGTGAAAAGTTCTGTGAGTTCTGCTTCTCAGGTTTAAAACTGGAATGTATGGTACTGGGACACAGACCCATTGTCCTGAGCTTCCCGGAGGACTTTAACTGTCACAATCAATGTCAATGTTTATTTTAAGGAGTGCATTGCTGTGGAGAATTTACCATGGCCAGCAGCTCAGTGTTCACATAGCCTTTTGTTTAATCTTGCCACAACAGAGAAAATAGGAAGAGCAGTAGTGAGAGAACTCAAGGGCTGAGACAAAAACAGATTAAGCAAAGGATGGAGGAAAGCAAAAACAAGTGATGCAAAGGCATCCACTCACCGCCTCCCACAAATAGACTAATGGTGCCTAGCCAGTCCCTAAGCAACATCTGCTTTGGAAAAACTCCCTTCCGAGTTTCTGCTGGTGAGTATGGCACTGTACTGTACAGATATCCCTTTGCTCAGTTGGTGTCAGCCCTCCAGTTGCCTCCCTTACCAGCTTTTTTCCCACCCAAGGCTCCTCTCTGAGCCTTGATACTATGCAAGCTTGCTCAGTGAGAGCCTGTTTTTGGTGTGTTACCCACCCTGTTTCTGCCACAAATCCAGAGCATGGCACCATACTGGCTGCTATGGAGGTAATTAACTCCATCCCAGCTAGATGGGGTACAAACATCCTCAGTACATCATTAGGAATTCACAAAGCGTGAGGGTGAAGGTTCTGGACGCCTTCACTGTCTTTCCTTTATTGTCAATTACATAGATTCGTTAGCACTTTGAGCAGCATCATCTAGTGGAACATGTCCCTGTCCATAGCAGGATGATGAAACTAGATGGTCTTAAAGGTGTCTTCCAACCTAAACCATGCTGTGGTTCTATTAATTAAAATTTGCAGTATCCCAATTGCTAGAATGCTATTCACACAGAGAATACAGTAGCTCAGGTCAAACACAAGCTGATGTCAAACAAAATGGGCATTTCCTTAGTATTGTTTCATAAACCCCATGCTTGGGCAACTCTGGGTACTGTGGCAGAATTGGCCAGTGCACTCAAGACACCTATGATGATGATCCAAGAATATTTCTCACAACTCAAGGCTACACAAGAGGCTTGGCTCTGGCCACACAGACCAGACAGCAGTCCCAAGGGCATGCATGCCCTTGGAGGAGGACAGAGGTGCTGCCATGAGATGGCAGGTGAAGAGAAATGTGAGCTTGAAAAAGCATCAGAAGGAGCACAAAGCAACCCTCAAGTATGTCTGTGCATCCAAATGTAGATATGTTTATATGTAACTCATTGAGAATCGATTATTCATCAATCATTAGCTGGGGCTCATTTTTAAAAGAGGGTTTTATGGCGATAGTGGTTAGCAAGGTTTTTCCAGCTACTAATGGTACATACATGTCAGTACAGGCAATTCATGACACAGCCAGGATGGACTCTAGGGCAGGGGCAAGGAGAGTTCTCCCATCCTCCAGAACCCAATGCAACCCTGTCTCTGCTGGTGGCCAGTGGTCACACGTGCAGAAGTTGGGGCTCTTCCCATCTGTCCTACATGGGACAAGAGATTTTGGCTTGGAACAAAAAGGCAGCTGGGGCAAAAATCCCCATGCCTGGGAGTCCCCTTCCCTCAGCAGCCAGAGGACACCCTCTCCCATAGAAAAGTGGCTGGGCAGCAGAGCAGGATAGCAGAGACCTGCTCCAAAGCAGGGAAGGCCTCAGCCAAACCACTGTGATGTTCAGACATTTAAATATGCCTTCAGGTTCTTCTGAACAGTACCTGACTCCAGACCCCAGCAAACCATTCCATCTTGCATCTGGGGTTGTCTTGGAGGGTGTCTCTGCTTCATGGGGAGAACAATCTGCCCACAGGACCAAGGACCTGACACTCCTCACCAACACTGATTTCATTATTTTGTGGTGACGTGGGCTCTGCCATAGCATGGAGCACCCTATTGGGTCCAACTATACTGCAGTGGGGAGGGTGTTTGGTGACACCGGGCTGCAATGTCTGACCATGTATGATGGATGCCTTTTCATGAGGGCCTCCAGTGTCCCACTTCTAATGCAACTACCTGGTAATATTTTTCCCAAGGAAGGCAGGACACAAGGTTAGGACAAGAGTAAAAGCAGGCATTTTGAACTTAAAAAAATTACTTTTATTTTAGGAACCAATAAAATTATGGTAAATATTTACAAATAATTATCTCACATAAAGGTTACATAAAACCGAATGTCCACAAGTAACAGTCACTCTCATGAAAAGACACACAGATATTGAACTACGCCAATCTTATTGCATGTTTCTTCAACTAATCTAAAAATAAAAAGTGTTGCAGTCAACCATTTAACTTAGAATAAAATCACAAATTTCAGTTTGACAAGAAAAAGAATTTAAAAAAAAAAAAGAAAAAACCCCTTCAAACGGCCCCTTCTTTTTGACCCATGCCTTAGCACCCCTGATCCCCAGCCCACCTCCCTTTTGGCTACCCAAAACAAAACCCAAAACAAAATCCCCAAAATAATGTTCGACGTCTTTGGCAAATTGGCACTGCTGTAATTACATTCAAATATTATAACACACAAAAGCAACACACAGCACTAAGGAAAAAACACCAAGATTTCAAGTTTGTTCTTTTCCTACTAGAAAAAAAGAATACAAAACATACACATTTTAAGAAGCATTTTTTCATCTGTTTTGCAACAGATGTTATCCCCTACTTTCAAAGGCAATTCAACAGTTATTTTTATGATTTTTTTTAAGTTATTTTTTTGTTTGTATGTATTTTTCAAGGTGAGGCGGCTTTTCTTTTTCTCCATCTCTTTCTTTTTCCTCTCTTTTTAAAGAAGTAAGGTTCAATGCAGGCATTGCAGACTTTGGTGGATACAACAGATATGTATTTCTTTGATAAAAGTCCCTAATACAGAGTAGTTTGTAAGAAAAAAAAGGTCGTTCTTTTTTTTTTCTTGGAAAGGAATTCCATTTGCAATGAAATGAGTTTCTATAATTTTGGAATGTACAAAGGCCACTACGAAGTGAAAAACCAGGACAAGATTTTTTTCCCACAGGAGGCTGAGCAAAGGGAAAGGCAGGTCTAAATGCCCACTGGCCATTTTTCCCACCTTATTTGAACAGGGCAGAGCCAGAGACTTTGGACACAGAGGTCTGGCTGGGTGGTGCCTGGGGCTAATGCAGGACTAGGGTCCCCCTCTCCACAACCCCCACAAGCTTCTAAGATACTCAAGTGTGTCCAAACATACAAGTGTGTAGACAGCAATCCCTACAGGCATGCCTGCCCACCCAGCAATGCTGCAGCTGTGTCCAGCTCAGTCCTTTCAGTCTGGCTCCCACCCTGGAGCTCCTGCATTCTGTGAGCCTTTCACAGGACTTGTGAGTGAGGCCACTGCTGGAGCTGACACCTATGCCAGCTGTGATGCCAAGATGAGCAATCAGGGCATCACTCTGACACGGTTTTCACTCAGTGTTTGCATGTCAAGTCTCATTAGCTCCACCAGAAAAAGAACACTAACTGGTTTTGATCCTTTCAGATAATTTTGTTTCTCATGCTGTAGTAACATGTACCTGTGACAAGAGCAGGTCTGAGGAACTACAGGGCTTTGTAGATGGCATCCCCAGCCTTGTGCTGCTACTGAGCTCTCTATCTCCAGAGCGGAGTGGCAGTGGCTGCGGCTCAGAACGTGTGCCCAGTGCCTCTGTCAGTGCAGGCTGCCTGACCTGGCCCTGCCTAACAACACCCATGTAGGACGATCAGTTGCACACTTAGTGAGACTGCAGGGAACATTAGCCAAGAGCTGTTGATCCTCTAACATTTCATCAATGAATCCAGAAGAAAAACCAGGTTTTTCCAGAGTCTGCTGGGACAGAGCCATGGGGTGGGTCAGCCTAGTGCTGTGCTACCTCATGTGCCTGTGACCTCATGCTTCCCAGTGGCACATGCATGCAGAAAAAAGTGCAGTACCGGGAAGGACACTTGGTCAGAGCCATGTTGCAGCCAGTGACAGCTACACGTTGACTCTGCTACAGGCCACAGCTCTTGAAGCTATGGGTACCCGCATCTGGAAATAAGCAAGACCATAACATGGCTTCCTCTCTCCTCCATACTGAAGGATGTGTAAAATACATAAATTAAAGAAAAAGAAGAATAGGAATATAACCCCATTATCTTAAGACCAGCATGGCAAAGCACTTATCAACATCCAGTAGTTGCTAGGACCTGCCACAGTGAGCCCATCACAGCTCCCTCACCCACCATGCTGCTCTCTCCCACTGCGTGGCCCTCACACTACAGCACCGAGAGGGCTCAGTCACAGGCAGTCAAGGAGGGGTGACAGACTGTGAGCTCCATGTACCCTGGTGCTGTTTCTTTCCTCACTATATCTCTCCCAAGTGCCTCAAGCACCGATGTTGTCCCAACACCTGCCAGTCTAATGAGAGAACTTCTCAGACATCATGGAATGAACAAACACTCTCTGGCCCCATGACCACAGAGCCCCAAGAGTTTTTCTAATTTAACAGTGATCAAACAAAGCTTTTTATCTGTTGATCCGGTCCTGAGACATCCAGAGCTCTGCAGTCAGTAGAGGTGCCTAACAATAATATCTCCATAACTGAGCCTTCAGACACAGATGCTACACAAACTCCGTGTCCACAACATTTTTTGTCTTCTTTATAGTCACAGTCTGACAGCATTTAACTGAAGGTTTCCTCAACAAATCAGCTCATGCAATCCTGGCTCTGGCCTCCACTGATTTAGTCTTGCAGCAGCTTTGTCTCTCTCCACCTCTCAGATTTCATTTCTTAGCCTGTATCAGCAACGTATTTGATAAAATTATTGCTGGAGTGTCAAGTACTGGAAAACCCTCCATCTAACCAAGTGTATTACAGAGTTTGGTGCTGAAACTGCCTGAAGGCACTTCATGGGGTTGTTTTCCACATGGGTTTAATAATGATTCACTGCTCTACAGGGCATCCCACCTGAGTAAAGGATTAGCAGGGCACCCAAAACCCAGCACTGGGCTGGCTCTTTCCCCTCCTTGCAGCCCCAAAGGATCATTTGCTTCCCGTCTCCACCTCACCCACTAACACCTTCCCCATGAAACAGTGAGGCCACAGAGGATAGATGGAGGCAGGCAATCCTCCATCAACTCCAGATGACCGCCTTCTACCAACAGTGCCTTTCAGAGATGGTTCCCAAGGAGGAGGATTCCCACAATGAAGACTATGGACAGAAAGTCTTCCTGAGGAAAGCAGTTTGTAAATCTCAGGTGAAATTTTCTCAAAAACAGAACGTACTGTCAAGAAGTGCCTTTTCCAGCAGCATGGTATGAATACTCCATGGTCTAACTCTTACCGGCTGTTTGTGACAGAAAGATGTCCCAGCAGATGTGAGTGCCATGGCTGCCACGTACTGGGAAATGGGTCAGGCACAAGTCTCTTCGCATTTGCAAGGGTGGGAGTTTTGGGTTTCCCCTCAGCAGCTGCCTGTGCACCACAGAGTTCCTGGGATGGAGGCTATCATGCCACCATGGCTGACAGGCCAAGGGCTGCCCTCAGGGAGTCCTGATGAAAGCCTTGAGGCCAGTCAGGCCTGAGCACTTTGGGTCACTTCAGCCAGTGGCATCCACACATCCATTCCATTTGGAGGAAGCACACCTGTCATGTCCTGCCTAAGTCCCCAGACCAGATACAAGCACTTCTGGCATGACTATGCTAACATCTGCTGAAATCTCATGTTTGGTCTTCTCAATGTTATCTGAATTAATGTACGTCACACAATTCATGCTGCTGAGGAAACAAGTAAAAGTAATGTGGTTGCAGGAGAGTAGGCAGAGTGGGTGAAGGACTCACATGCCAATGAGCTGCAGTTCCCTCTCTGGGCACACAGACTTTTTTTAGCCAAGCCTGATGGTGTCCCAACAGCTGGTGTAACTCAGCACACCTCTGCTCCAGATGCAACACCAGCAGCCAACCCTTGTTTCTCATCTCCAGCAAAGGCACTGGACAGCTGTATCCCTTCCTGAGCTCCCAGAGAAGGTGCACGTGCTCAGAGTGGAGACAATGCACACCCCTTGGCCAGGCTCTTGCATGTGGTCCCAGGGACAGAAATGCCCTTTCCAGTATTGTCCAAGCGGTGCAAGCAATCATGGGGTACTCAGATAGGTATGAACCCAAAGTAGGGCTCCAGAAGGTTCCTTTTGTTACAAACAGGTGTGTAACAATTATTAAGTGCTGAAAGATTAAAACTGGCACTCATCTCACTGATAAGTTTGTCACAAAACTTATTTCTGGGTTAGGGGCACAGTTTGAAAGACTCTGGCTAAAATTCCTGATGACATCTGTGAACATCACACTGAAATGTCACTGAGCTGGTGGGACCTAGATATCTCTGTGGCTGCTGAGGACTGGAACACATCTGCCCTGGAAACTTGGAAGGGATGGCTGCATTTCCATACCATGAGAAGATGCCACTGGAGTGGCAGAGGGAATTTCTCAGCAGATCAGTTGCCACTACAGATATGCAGCACAAGTGATGAGATGAGAAGGGAGGAGAGAGAATAGTGTTAACTCAGCTGCCAGAGAAATGCTTGTACAGCTGGAAGCTGGTGAATACCTGCTTGAATGTTCATCCACAGGACTGCATCTCAGGTTTGACACCAGCAACCTTTCTTCTGCAGGCAAGCACCAACAGGACCCCTCAGCAGAGCCCATGCAGCTCTGGGTGGATGAGAATGGTTGGGTCGGGAGTAAGGAGGCTACAGCCAGATCTTCATCTCATCAGGACCAGGGAGCTTCTCCACTGCCCTCAGGAGGGAAGGGATGGGGTCATGCCCATCATCCTTATGTGGCTGAGTTTGTCTGTGCCTTGGTTTGGGTAGGGGGAGACTTTGGGGAGAGATCAGCAGTTCTCCTGGCTCCATGGAGAGGCAGTGATTGGTGTAGCTGCTTAGCAGGTCATTTGTAGCTGCTCTGCTCTCTTAATTTAGCCCCCCCCCCAAGGTGCACATTGAAACATGTGACTATTAGTGCTTCCTATTCAAGTAGGAGGGAAGAAATATGGAATTAGCAGGGCAAAACATCTGGACTACAGTGCTGGAATCTGCAATGCCTTCACAGAAATGTACAGACACCACGAAACAAGCACTTTCCCCTCCAGCTTGGCTTGGAAAGTGAGTACAGCTGCCCTCATGCCTGGTACACCCCACTCAGTACATGCACTTAACAAAAATCATAACCATGGTATTTCTCTGCCTTCCTCTCAGGGTTTTCATGACTGGGATATAGCACACAATCTATAGAGATATACACAAGGTCTCAACTGTTATTTAGGAATTCCTTCCTGGATGCTGCTTAACTTGAAACCAGTGAATTTGTTCCAGTGTTTAGTATGATGACAAATGAACATAAATGAATATTAAGCAGTAAAATATCACAAAATTGCCTATGTCTTTCAGTTGCTCATGTGTTTGATACCAGCATATAGCATGATCACACACAACTGTCAAATAGGATGCTCTATATAGAAACTACATCAGCCCAAAATACAGCCACAATGAGTGTTAACCTGGTTCAAAGTTGCTTAAAGCTTACTGAGTTCTTTGAATCAGTGCACCAGTTTCAAAACACACTTTTGGATGTGTTTTGAGTTCATACTTGTACAATGTTGCTGTTTATGCTTAAGCTACTCTTACAGTAATACAAACAAGCAAATATTTACAGTGGTGTGGTTGTGTAATGTAAAATTGAGGAGACTGATTTTCTCTTTGCCACACACACAAAAAAACCCCCAAAACAAAAACAACAACAAAAAAAAACCCCAACCAAAAGAACGAAGAAGGAAAGAAAATTGCCTTGAGTCTCACAGCCTGTTTCAGTGTGCAGCAAGAGGGAGCTGTCCCAAGGGGAGCTGCTCACACCTCTTCCTTATCCCCAGATACAGCCATGATGGCACCCGCAGGCGATTAAAGCAGTAGCCAGCTGGCTGCAAAGAACATGAAGCTACCACGCATTTTTGACCACACAGAGCTTCAGGAGAACCACTTCCTCCTGTTTCTCTGTTTGATTCAAGACCCAACCAGATTTATGAATAGAACAATCAGTTCAGCAAATTTAAAGAGCAAAATTTCAATTATCATGTTCCTACTAGGTACTTTCTCCTTCCCTTTTGGAGTGGCTGGCATGGTGGCAGCAAGATGACTCGTCATAGTTGTCCCAGACGTGCGTGCTGTCAGTGCCGATGCCATGAGCTCCGGCGTCAGTGGCGGTCATAGGCAGCAGCAGCGGCTGGTGCAGCTGCCCCACGGGCTGTGGCGCTGTAGTAGTAGGGGGAGCCTGTGAGAGATGAGACCACTGTGAGGAAGACAAAGGTGGAAAGGTGCCAGTTTGCAGTGTTCTGACAATGGGTGTCAGAGAGCTCTCCAGCCAAAGCTTCAATAAAGGCTGGTAAATAGAATAAAAATTGCATTCGTGCATTCTGCATGCGAGGGAGGCTACCACTGCTTTGCATTGCTGCTTGCTGTTTGACACCTTCTTCCTTTCCTTCACTCAAAACATCATTTATTTCACCAAAAATAGTTAATTACTTTTCCGAATGGAAAATCAAGATATTTCAACCCCAACATACCACCATACTCTGATTTCTTTGATTTTTCTCCCTCCTTTTGAAAGGAGGAGAGAAGGTTGAATGCCAAAGCATTCAAAAGATTTCATTGAAAGCACTTGTTTACCAAGAAAAGGCCTGAAAAATATTGGTGGCAATTTTCTGTTCTGCAGGGCTAAGCACTGGTAGATAGGATGATAACCCAAGGATCACCAGGAACCTGGACTGTTTGCTTGAATGAGGAAGAGTCTTTGATTTGTATCTAGAGAGATACCAATCTGTCCAGCCAGCATCAGTTTTAAGAAACCTTCCAAGCACACCTGCAATGAAACCAACTCTGATCCATCCTAAAAAGGGAGTTTCCTCCCTTCGAGGTGCTACCAGTTTGGTCTGCAAGTCACCAGTTTCACATGAATGGGATGTAAGGCATATCACAGTGTGGAAGAACCCCCTTGGAAGGACACAGACACATGCATCTGAGACCACCAGGCAGGTTTGGATGAGCAACAAAGAGCCAATGTGAGGAACAGTTCTGGATTAGTCAGGGCTGCAGGGTTTGTTTTCATGAGAGGCCCTGTCTGAGAGCTGCCTTCCATCTTAAGCTTCCTGCCTTCAACACAGATGAAGCAGCAGTCTGTCAGACATGGTCAAGGGTCTTCAAAGCCCTGGATGTGACTTTTGCTGCAGATGCAGTGACTTTTGCTGCTTCAGTAAGGAACAGGAGCTGATCCCACCAGAAAAGGTGATTCCACCAGAGCTCAGGGGAGACTGTGAACACTTTAGGAAAGCATCAATGGCAGTGAAGCCAAAGGTGCATTATTAGGAGTTCACTTCCCATCCCAGACTCTAGCAAACCCTGTTCCTGCAGGTCCAGTGGTTGCCCAGGCCCTGGGCATAGCCTGAGCGTGGCAGTGCCCCACCTGTTCCACCACCATGGCCCTATACACCCTCTGGAGCTGGAAGGAGAACCCAGCTGGCATGCCAGGTGCTGTTGGTAACACGCTCTGTGCTGCACCAAAAGCCTCTACCTCTGGGAGGCTGGAGAACCTCCTGGCATCTCCTCTTGTTGTACAGCTACAGATGAATGCTTTGTTGTTCACTCCAAAATGACCTGAGTGATTACTTGAGGGCTGCTCATTCAAAATCACAGGCACAGAGTGAGAATCACAGAGCCAGACTCTTAGGAGAAAGCTCATGGAAAGTCACTCTTAACCATTGGCAAAATGCGGGGCTACCTCACTGCTGTGGGTCCAACAGGATCAATCTGACAGGCAAGCCCAGCTGCTCCTTCTAGGCTGCTTTTGTCCAGAGTGCCACATCAGGAGATCAGCTCAGGCTTCATCACGAGCCTCCAGCTTTTCATTTCCAAGAGAGCACAAGCTGATGCATGAAAAAAACAGCACAGGCAGCATTTGCTATTGCACAGTATGTGCAATGCACTGCTCAGCACAGTCAGTCAGAGAAGAAAACTTCTTTGTCATGATCAGTGTTCTACCACAGCATGTGGTACTTTGCTGCTGCAACCCTGAGAGGTCAGAAACAGAGGACTTTGGCTACTGGAATGTGTCTTCTGCACAGTGCTGTGGCAAAACAGGAGCTTGTACACAGCATGTGGGTCTGTGATGTCCTCAGTGCCATCCTTAGTGACTAAGGATGGTCCAAAATCAGAAAAACCCACTGCAAAGGGCTGGGTTTAAACAAGGTAAAGCAATCTTCAGGAGTGTGGTCCTAGCTGTCTAGAAAGATAGTTTTACCATACACAAGAATAATACAAGGGAGTGCATGAAATCACTGGCCAGGACAAGCATTTGCAAAGATGTCTGTACACAAACTCCTAGGCAGGAGCCAATCCAACCTAGGTTTACTTACTAAAAGGTAAGAAATTTTAAGCCATAGCTAATGGTGGTAAAGCAGAACCCTTCAGCAGGTCATCATTCCATTTACATTTGCACAAGTGTAGTCTTTTGTTACCTGCTGAGGGCACCACAGCCGCTATCCTGGGCTGGACAGATAGCCTTCTTCCAGGTAACTGACATCAGGTTAACAAGCCCCAGCCTCAGGAACTATATTTCCCAGACAATACTGGAAAGCTTCACAAGGACAGTGAAAACCATTCTCATGGGTAGCCCAAAATTAAATGCTGTATACTTAGTATTCCAGCCAAACTCAATCCATGGAAAGCACAGAAGCCTTCCCTGGTCAAACTGGCCAGTCTTCAATGAGTAAAGGCAAAAGTTAACAGTTCACCAGACTTTGAAATGTGCATGCCATGTCTAGCTGGGGTTTTCGGGATGCCCTGTGGGGGCTGCCCTCTTGCGGGTGCCCAGTTTGATGGCCCATGTCCCCTCATGGCCAATCCAGCTGCCTGGATGTCCTTGGGGATCATTTTGCACTGCAGGGCAGGCAGTACCTTGACATAAAACAGCTCACAGGCCAGTGAAGAGCCAGGTGAACCTGCTGTCCTCACCCATCACAGCACCAGGAGGTCAGTGTGAAGCAGGCAGTGGTGGTGGTCAGCAGAGATCCCAGTCCCCACTGGCAGCAGCACTAGCACTAGCCACGGCAGCTCAGCTCAGGCAGAGGGGTGAAAAATACACAGGAGGCACCAAACAATTTCACTCTAACTCATGGAGCAGTGTGTGGGTCCCACCAGAGCTGGATGCAGTGCTTTCTGAGGTTTTGGGGTAAATGGGGTCTTCTATGGGTCAGAGCCTTTGTTTTCCCACTCTCTCTTCCTCCACTGCTGTTCTGACTCAGTGCAGCTACAAAAAGCCCAGTATTTCTCCCATGCATTCCAAAGGCCTTACATTTCTCTCAAGTTAGATTTTGCCAGTTTGCCTTTCAGCTGTGCAATCAAAGAAACTTGTATTTAAAGTGAAAAATGAAAGCACTCACTCTTCCTGTCATCATGCCCCCATCCAGAACAGACTAGTCCATCCTTCTGTCATTTTTCCTTTCTAATTCATACTATCATCAATTTATTTCTTGACACAGTCATTTCTAGTGCCTACTTGTTCTCTAATCTTTCCACAGAATCCCACAGAGAAATTGAATCTAATCCTAATTGAGAGGCTCCTAGCCCTGCCCTTGCATGATGCCATGCCAGCACTGGCAGACACGGCACCGCAGCCAAACCCTCCCAAGCAGCGCACAGGGACCACATCTGCGTGTGTGCGGGGACACTGCATTAAACAGAACCCACAGTGAGCAGGACTGAGCCAAAAGCTACAAGCCAGCACAAAACTAATTTTTCTTCATTAGACAGTGTTGCTGTTATCTGCCCTTAGCATGCACGTGTTGAGCTGATCCTATGGTTATGTGCACCAGTATGTGCCGACAGTAACAGCCCAAGACATGCACGTTTGCCTCCCGTGCGCCCATGCATGTGCCTCCGTGTGCATCCCTGCCCTGTGCTGCTTGCAGATCCTTTGCAGGACAATGTGGTGAAAAAAGAAAGGAAAAAGATGTTCCTTCCCTCATCTCTTTGTCTGCCTTTGAGATGGAGACACCTACTTCAGCCACTAAGCCACACCACACAAGTGGTCAGGGTTTATGTCCTCTTCCCAGCACATTCCTCCAGGAACTTGGGGCCTGTCCTCACTCTTTCTGCAGCCGAGGTGGGACTGAGTTATCCCCCACAGCCAAGTCTGTCATGTCTCTGACACCGAGAGAGGTGTGGGTGCCACCAGGGCTGATGCAGGATGCAAGAGTATGAAGATGCTGCAAAGCTGCAGCAGATAACTGACTTCTTCAGTCCCTGCTTCTGTTGACCATTCTGGAGGACCATGGCTGGATTGTCTGCTCTTCCCCAAGAGCCGTGGGGCACAGCATTTGAGACTGCCCCAGATAGGAGGGAGCACAGTCCCCTGTCTGCACTGGTTTCAGGACAGCTGGAGCAGAAGAGGCATGGTGCCTGGTGCAGAGAAGTGAGGAGCACCGAACCAAGGGCAGAGCAGACAGTGGGGTAATGGTGAGTAGCTGGTGCTTTGCTGAGGCCAGACAGCCAATTCCCAGTGTCTACATGCCATGAATATGGTTCTGCCTTCCGCTGAAGACACCACCTCACACCCCTCCCTGCTGCTCCACACATACAGGACAGAGACTGGGGACTAAAAACCAAAGCTTTCTCACCATTCTTATCTCTCTCTCTTTACTCTCCCCCACATATAATTTTTCAATCCAAGTATCCTTTCCTCCAGCCACTTGCAAATCATGGCATCTCTCCTTTTAGCTCCTCTTTCACAGGTCTCAGCCTTATGTGATTGCTGTGCTGCAATTCTTCCTTGCCAGTACAGGGAATTAATTGAATGTAGGCGCTGCTAAGTGCTTACAGTATTACACTTGCATCTTAGTGAAAGGAGCAGGACTTTGTAAAACAAACTGTGTCAGGCAATGTACCAGTCCTGATTAATTTTGTCAAGGCTTCTGCTCTGAGCCTGATACTGCCAGAGCTTGTTCTCAGGAGAGAATTACTAAATGCACTCACGTATACTCCTGAGAGGAGTGGAAGCATCCTGGATATAGTTCAAATTAACCTATTCTCCACTGCGTGTGCCCAGGCTCATCACACAGCACCTTCTGGGTGTGCAGGGAGACTTGGGGCAGGTTTTAAAGTTTCTGCCACAGACTCCTGCTTGACCTAAACTACCAGTGGGATTAGCAGGCACTAGGGAGAAGGGATTGCAGGATCAGGCTTCCAGTGACAAAGGCAGAGCTGTGGATAAGAGGGATCTCTGCAAGGCATAACAGACATCTCTCCCATAGACTGTAGCTGATTGCAAACACATTCTTGATCAGATCATACCACTTTACTTGGACCTACCATTGGTCAGACAAGGGGACTCCCTCTCCAGGAAACTCCAGTCCCCCCCAGTTCTGTGACCAGACTGAACTGAAATGGTAAGTTCATCTTTAGGACTTGCTGCAGAATAAAAATTCCCATTTCTTTTTTTTTTTTTTTAATGCTGAAACAAAGTATAATGAAGAGGACAAAAATAAGGAAGCCAATATTATATATTTTAACATTTTCCAACAGAAAAAAAAGAAGAAAAATAATCACCATTGACATTATAGCATGAAACACTTCAATCTCAAGAAAGCTGAAGTTTCTGAAAAAATATGATCGTCTCTGATTCTTTTTACCCTTGCCTCATTTAAACACACGTTCACAGCATGCTGCTGAGTAAATATTGCTGAAGAAATCCTCACTAGCCTGAAAACGAGCTTTGCTGTGAGGAGCATGTTATACCCACAACTGCTCATATGTTGAAGATGAGTCAGAATTTGCCCCCAAAATGCATGATCCAAAAAGGAAATGAGAAAAAGAGGATAAATGCAGAAAAAAGGGAATGGCACAGGTAAAAGGTTCTGGCAGCAAGTGGTTGTCTCATGATCAGCCTCTGCTTTAAAGTCTTTTGCTGACCCAGACCTACCCATCTCCAGCATCCTCAGGTCATCACAGGGACCTACCTTGCCCAGCACCCTGGACAGCATGCTTAGAGCTAGTACAGGCCCATAACCTCAAATAAAGAGCTGAGCAGGCCATGGGTGCAACCTGCTGCTGACAGAATCAAAGGGCCACTGCCCATCCCTGTGTGGTGGCACAGAGCTCAGGAATGGCTTTGGAATGGCTCCGGATAGTGTGCACACCCTTCTCATGGAGGTGGATACCCATAGGCAGGATAAACAGTAAACAGCCCAGGAGCCTCTCCAAAAGCCCTGTCTTCATGCAGAAGGGCAGGGTAAGGGCTGGGTTGTCATTTATTTTCAGTATCATGCCAGTTTCTTTAACAGTTTAGAAGGAAAATTTTAGAAGTCACACAAAATCTGGCTTCCCAGGCCTATCCATGATGCAGAGTATTGCTGAAGCATCTCTCCTGATTCAAAAGGAGTTGCAGAATGAGAAATGAAGAAAGCATGGTGTGTGCTCTCGCCTCTGGCAAAAGCATCTTCCCCATGCTGCTCAACCAAAAATCTGCCAGCGCCTCTGGCTGTGGCCATGGAAACAGTGGGTTTGAACACGGGGACTCCCCTGGCTTTGTGCAGCTATGCCCATCCATATTAGCTGAAGATCTGTCTGTTGATTTATGATGGAAGCACTAACAAACCCTTAAATGTGGCACAGCAAATAGCAGCATTATACCAGCACCATGGCATGAGAAGCAGAGGCTGTCTATTGCTCCCAAAGGATTTGTTTAAGGACAAGAACCATGATGAATACAGCCTGGGTGGCTCAATTATATGGGGACTCAATTACTTAAAACAAAGAAACTGGATGAAAAAAGTACGACAAAAATTCAAAATTATTTCGCTGCTGGAGGTCACATATAACAGCCCTGTCATCCATAAATCTGGAAATCTCTAAGGCATGCTACTCCTGTGTTGAGAGATGACAATTAATTGGTATTTTACTTACCTCATCCATGCAAATTATGCAGAGAAAAATTCTAATTACTGCATGCTACATGTATATAAGGTCAAAGTGGGCCAGCTTTTGACAGGGGTGTAAAATGGATTATGTTTATCCTTCACATGAGGGCCATGATCCTGCAGGAGTTACAGGGCTTCTGTCTCCCATTGCTCATAGGGACCATGCTGGCATCAGTGAGGCTGCACCAGTGGTCTCTTGCTGAGGAGAGATGGAGTGGGCATACACACAACTGGGGAGCAAACATAACACTAGATCAGGAATAAATGCAAAGCACATGCACGCACAAGCAGCAATGGCATGGGAAGCAGTGCAGCTTACAACTGGCTGTAAGCAAACTGGCACCACAAGTTTTGTCTGAACAGGACCCCTTACCCTCAAAGAAATGGTGGTCCTGCTTTCCGGCAGTACCCTATGTCTCTGGAAGGAATTTATCAGAAGCAGGAAGACAAGACGTTTGGGCCAGGGCGAGTGAACCAAGAGCAATCATGCACCCCAGTGGAGACCTGCAGTCCCATTCTGGGTCTAAGCATTGGGACTGAGGACAAGCTGGGACACACATTCTGCCCACCTCAGGGCTGGACAAACACTGTATACCTTGCACTGATCTCTCAAGACAGGGGCAACCACTTACCCAGCAGTCCAGGGTTGGGAAACCTCCAGGAGTCATTGTATGTTGAATATTGTGGGTGGCTGTATGGGGTCCCAGAAAACTCGCTCCCTAAGTTAAAGAGACAAGGACAGAATAAAAGGTCATTTGATTTGAGATGACAGTTACCATTCTGGGGTAAATGGGTTCTCCAGTGTGTGCTGTGCTCCACGGGCGGCCACAGTAAAAGCACTCCTGGACACTCTGCCTTGAGGAAGGGGAATATGGGTGGGCAAATTATTAATTAAACGGGTGCAGCCATCTTTTATGTGTCTTTTTTGTGCTGCAGTCCAGGCCTCCTGAAGTTGCTACAGGAGCACGGAAACAAGGAGGGATGGAGAAGCCTCTGGGACACACTGATGGGGCTGGCCTTTGCTTCTCCGGCCCTACAGGACTCAGGATGAGAAATACAATACAAGGACAGGGCTGTTCAGATACAGTCTCTGCTGCAGGAGAAGATGAGCCAGCCAGTTTCTAGATATTGGATACCCTTAATGGAGAACATGGTCATGGTCCCAGATATTTGTCCAACACTGTAATCCAAGGAGTGGGATGTTTGCATCAGTTTCAGATGGATTTGAACCCTCCAGACAAAGGCACAAAGAAGGTTTGAAAAATTATGGCTATTTATCTCCTCATCAGCTCCCGCTCTTCCCATCTGTTTGTTCTCTTCACATGTCACCTGCTTCATACTTCAGCTGCAAGCTCTTCAGGACAGAGCCTTGCATCATGGGGCTCTGACCTGGCCCCTCCACCACGCAAATACCAACACTGCTGCTGTTTTATTAGGAAATACTCCTTGAATTACAGCTTTCATCCTCTCTCTCTTTCTTCTTCCTTCCCTTCTCCCTCTTCCACACACAAATACATAAACCCACAGCACAGCAGAGCACAGCACTGTGAGAGAAAGGGTATGTTTCCTAAGGCAAGAGGTGAGGGCTGACAGGCCACAGCAGATGCTTGCCATGACCTTTGCCTGCTTTCCTCCTTGGCATTGGCATAGCCACAACCCCAGACCCAGAAGCTGCCATAATCCCAGCTAGGCAGTGGACCTCTGACACCATGTCCTGAGCATCTCAGCCTTAGCACCCCGTCCCATACAATCCATAGACCCAACCTGGGGACCACATCTGGGTCCCCTGGCCAGTGAGTGGCCATGGTTTAGGCCAGTTGCTGGGACACTGGCCCCAGGGAAGAGGGGATGATGTTCTGGTCACCAAAACATAGGCTCAGGTCCAGGATGGCTTGATCTCCACATGATTCTACTTCAGTGAAAACAAGTCTGCCTCTCCACCTGTATCACAAGATGAGCAGACTAAATGTGTTGACAGCAGGACCAGCCCATCACCAGTCTGCTACAGGAAGTCTCTGTTAGCATCCCTTCCGTGTTTCTTTTCTGCAGCCCTTCTGATCCATGTGACTGCACTTACCAAGATCAACCTACTCTCTTTCCCCAACACAGCTTCCACAGAGAGAAGGTTCAAAGTCTGCAGCAGGAAGCACTTCCACACTCACCACACCTTTCTGTGCCAACCACAATTCTTCACAAGTTCAGAGTGGGTTTTCCTTATGCCTCTAAGCAATGGCATTAATTCACCATGAGCCAGGAAAAATGGAGCTGTTTCAAACCTTTCTTCCCAGGGAAGTACAGAGTACCTACAATTCTTCTCTGCTCCTGTCCCTATGGATGATAGATGACTTCAGTGCTTGAAGTCAGAGTGCTCATCCAAAAAAGAGTAAGGCACAGCAAAGTTGACAATGCTGAAAGAGACTTTAGGAGCCACTCAACATACTGCAGCCACTGCCAAGAGCATCCCCATTGCCTTCTGCCAGTCAGGGATCCATCTCTCTCCTGCAGGACACAGCAGCTTCTCTCTGGTCCTTTCTGCCTCTGCATCACTACAGCTGAGGCTGTTGTCTCACCCAGAGTCCTCCCTGATTGTTCCTGGCTGTTATAGCCCCTTGGCTTCCCGCTCATCTCTTGATCAGCTCTGTGTTTCTGGTGTTTGCCCGAGCCTGCAAAGCACACAGGCATCAGTCTCTCTGGGAACTTCACTTGTGAGAGGCACAATGTTTTCCAGTCCTGAAACATCATGCTCAGATTCTCCTGCCAATGTGTGGCACACAGAAATCCTTTCACCCTGTGGGTGCCTCTTCCACAGGAAGGCTGTCACACACCACCTCCCCCAGGGGTTGCATTTCTTCCTCATCACAGGGAAGTGAGATTTTAGAAGATTTAGCCCTGGTTTAGTTGTGCAAAACAGCTGTGCTGTCTGACCGACATGACACACAAAAGTAGATGGGAGTGAGTCTTGCTGCTACATCTTCCCCGAGAGCTGTGCAGTGCATGGACACAAGGACAAAGTGGACAGGATAGCAGGACAGACCCAGATCCCTGTTGTGGGCTGTTTGCATGGAGTGCACAGAAGAGCTTGTCCTGTCCTTCGTGCACCAGGAGCACCCCAGGCTTGAAATAAAGCTCACAGTGAGTTGTCGCATGCCTGCAAGAGCTGTATCGGAATGGGGAGCATTCTTCCCTTGGACAACACCTCATTTTCAGCTGTTCCACCACCCTCCTCCTCTCCCTTGATCCCTTCCTCCCTCCTTCCATCCCTCTCTCCCTCCCCTCTCCTGTTTTCCTGGACCTGCACAGACTCAGTCCATTCCATGCTGATGCTGTGCACGCCATGGAGTGGGCAGCAGTGCTTTCCAAACATTTATCAGTACTGCAGCGGGGCTGTGGGTGGGAATGGGCTGACATTTCATTGTTTCATCCTCTCCTGTCTTGCCCTCCTCCCCCACCATCCCCACTGCCCTCCTCCCCACACTCACACACAGACACACATCGTGGACCCTCTCTGGGGGATGCTCCAGTGCCTGTCAGGCTGAGGCTTCCAATTCTCTGTTTTTTATGCCTCAGTGGTCAGGGTGTCAAGCTCCTGCAGTACAGACCAGCCAGAAGCTCGAGGAGTCACTGAGCACCATCAGCTCCGTGACAGTATTGCTTGCTTCTTAACATACTCTGCATATCCATCAGCCTTGCCGGGGGGAGGGTGGGGGATGGGGAGGGGGGACAGAGAGAGAGAGAGAGAGAGAGAGGGAAGGAGGGCAAGAAGGAAAATGAGAGGAAAAAGAAACACCAAAGAAGGGAGGGGAAAAGGAGAAGTGGGGGAGAAAATCTCAAGACCTGTTATTACCACCACAGGGCTTGGGCAGACAAATGGTACAGTTGTAAGTGAAAGTAAGCTAGATGAATGAACACTGCATGACTGCCTCACAAATTCCACCAGATATTCCAAGGCCCATCAGCTACACTTCTTGACAGCACTTCTTAGCAGACAGCCCTCGCCCCATTCAAAAACAAACACTACGGATCAGCCATCCAAGGATGCACACCCGTGCAGCATGTAGCGCACATGAGCACAGTGCCTGCCCGCAGCATGAGGAAAGGGTGGGAATCAGACACATCCCTCCTTCATGTGAAATGGTAAGCCTCCTCCTCAGTAGTTCCCACCTCGCTGAAACACAAAGACACAAAACAAAGGATTCCTGCCAAAGTTAGCTCACCTCTTTGCCACAAACCTGACTCTACACTCCACATACGGCTGTAGCCCAAAAGGGCTCAGACTCTTCCATCATGCCCCAGAAGTAGAGGTAAGGAGGGGAAAGAACAAAGACTGATTCCCAATAACACTGCTGCTACAAAGCCAGTGGCAAGCCCTGGGAGATGCATTCCACCCTGAGACGGTGGGACAGAGATAGTCTGATGGTGGTGGATGGACCATCTGCTGCTGCAAAACAGTACCGTCCACTCTGCACCATTTTTTCTCTGGGGACTATCAACTCACATTTACCAGTCTTCTTAGTTTTAAGGTAAGCTTCCTGAAAGTTTTCTTTCTGGTTTGCAGAGAAACTGAAAAGCATGAGTGTAAAAATCCCAAGAACTAAGAGATGAATGAAGAAATAGCACCATGTTTTTCACAGTGCTGTGGCTGTAGAGAACTGCCGCTGCAGGGAATGGGAAGGATGCAGGCGCATCCCTGCACCAGTACTAGGCACGGGGCAGGAGGGTAATGGAAAACTTCCTGCCCTGCAGAAAGGCAGAAGGATGAGCAGATGCTCAAAGCAAGGCTGGCTCTGACAGAGGCCATGTTCAGCCAAGGTGTGGAAACTTCCCAGGATGGAAGAAGCCTGACCACTGTCACTGCATGACACCATTCAACACGCAGAGTACCTGGATGCAGCCCCATGAAGCACAGCAGTCATGAATCTTGGGACTGTTTGACAACACCAGCAGAACACAGCAGACTAGTCAAACATTATTGTCCAGCTGCTGGTACTTTTGGACTGAAATGGAGAATTTGAGCAAATAATCTGCAAAGGAGTTTCATATGCCACTTCCAAGTATAACACTGAAGTCTCAAAAGACCTCATGTATCAGATGCTCTGGAGCCAGTACAGCTCAGCAAGAGTGCTGGAAGTTAGGATTTTTCCTTTTTTTTTCTTCTTTCTCTCAGGGAATTTTCTCTGATTTGTTGCCTCAGAGATCATAACAATGATACTTAAGAGACAAAAGATGTGGCTGGGGGAGGAGGAGGGGGAAGGGTGCAGTTTGCTACCATCTCTTGTGAGATTTTGGCTGGAGGTGAGGGGCTGGGCTTGGCCCTAGCTCGCTCTCTCACTCTCGGGATCAGAGGGGGGATGGTTGTGGTCTTGGTGACGGGCTGCTGCCGTGGGGAGAATTTGCTGCCACTGCAGAGTTCTGTCCTTCACTGCTTCTCCTTACGTTCAATGAGCCTTTGCTCATAAGAGCAGCCATTGAACTGTGACCTTTTCAACACCTGATCTCACTGGAAAGGACCCTCACCATCTTCTCGGGTGCCTCAGGGGAAAACCTGGGACCCCGACCCCCTCACCCCATCTCCAAGGGAACGTCTCCCAGCTGCTTGCGGGAGCCTGGCTGCCACTGGCCAGCCCTGCTGTTTTCTACCACTGCTTTGGACTTTTTGCTACACTTTAACCCAACACCCCATGTCCACCCAGACCTCTGTGGCTGCTGGCATGGCTTCAGAGTTTTTGCTGCACTTGGTTTGCGTGCTTGTCTCTGCCATTCCAACCTGCTGCTCTGAGGTTCCTGCTATAGTCCATTTTGTGACCCAAAGTGGCACTGACACCGGCTGCTTCCTGTGAGTTTGTAAAGGAAGCCCCTTCTCTCTCTCTCTCCCGCTGGCTCACCTGCCATTAGCCGTGGAGAAAGGTGGCCGAGCTTGTGCCATAGCGCCCCCTGGAGCCGCAGCAGAATCATCGCACCCGCCCTGCCTGGCCGGGAGCCACCAGCGCCCCTGTTGGCTGTGACCGTAACTGCACCAAAGAGGAAAGGCTTGATGGCCAAAGAGAAGGCTGTTGTTGGGTCTCTGGTTTTGTTTGTTTGTTTGTTGCTGCTGCTGTTGTTGTCTGTTTGCCTTGTTTATATATCTATATATATTTTTTTTTAAAATATATATATATTCTAGTGAAGCACTGTTATTCCTTTTCCCATATCTTTGCTTGACAGCCCCATACTTTCAAAGTTACAATAATTAGGAGGGTGGTAGGTCGTATTTTCCATTCCAAGGGAGGTTCCCACCTTCGTTGGCAGGCACCTGTCTTTCAAACCAAGACAAAGAGCTGGCTACAGACACAGGTTTGGACACTTTTTGCTGAGTTTTCTTAGATACCAGGTTTTTGCACAAACATTTAGGGCAGGGAGAAGCCATCCCAAACATGGGGGCAGATGGTTGTTATCCATGTGACAGTTGCTATTAATACAACATGTAGGTGATGCAATGCACCTTACTCCCTGCCACAGCCATGTGACAGCTCCCAGCTATCACCCAACAGGGAGAGCGACCATGACCTGGCAGCTGTGCCGTCCCTTCTTCCAGAGCTGTTGCAGTCACTGGTTTCTCCACCAGTCTCCACTACTGGGCCTTTTTGTTAATCAAGCTCAGCATTTAGGACAATGTGTTACTCAGCCCTTTCATTTGGCAGGAAATCAAAATAAACCAGGAGAAATGGTATTCAACAAACACAACTGCGTAACAGACAAGAACAGAAGGCTGGGGGACAAAATGCAGAGTTAGGCCAGAACAACAACATCTTCAACACTCCTTCTGGGGGCTTTGGATAAGTTTAAAAACAATCATCTGTTGTATTTGTCCCTAGGTTGCTTTCTTGCAGACAAACCCATCTCCCTGCTAGTTCAACCTCCTGGTACCTCTACATTTCCCTTCTGCTGAGGGATCTTACTGTAACTTTTTAAAATTAACATTCTCATGACTTTTATTTGTTTTCTATCATTTTATTTTGAGGAAGTAATCACATGGATCATAAATTTCTTCAGTGAATTCCAATAACAATCATTACCCTGGTAAGCAAAGACATGCTTGACTGCATGGGGAGCAGGGATAAGCACTGCACTGAGCCACGTATTCACACCACACATCACCGGCTGACTCTGTGAGGCAGCAGCTATCCAAACACAGCCTGGAAATGTGTTACATCAAAGTTCTGCCTGTCACAGGGCCAGCCATTGTCTGAGCTGGAGGATATTAATCAAAGGAGAAGCTTCTCCTCACCCTGGGCCAACACCACCCCAGAGACGGTTTCATGATCCAGCAGCTCAGGCAGCATCCCACATAAAGTCAGAGGGACACACAACTGTGGGGAACCCTGAAGGGCAGGAAAAGGGTCTGGGCTCTCAGCAGAGAACAACAGCATGGTTTTCCCTCAGTAAAATGAACTTTCCTCTCCACACCAAGCCATTGCAGTGGCTTAGGGTGAGAGAGAATGAAGTCTTTAGTCCTGTCTAGGAAGCTGCTGCCTCTGAAGCTCACAGGACTAATTCCCTTAGAAGTTTTCCCCATGAACAGGAGAGCTGGGAAAAACCTTTCAGTTGATACTCCATATCACATGAAAAAAAAGATGTTTCACATCACTAACATATTTTTGAAAACTTGTGACAATTCAGACAAAATTCTTCAGTGAGAGTCAGAGATTTTGGTTGTTTTTTTTTAAATCAGTTGTTTTCCAAACAAATATTTTTCTTTCAAATTCAGAGAAATACTAAGTTTCCAAATTGAGTTCAGTGAGACTAAGAAGAGAAAACTTATCCAAAAATCTCAACAGTAAACTAACTGTAGCTTTGAAAAGAAGAAAGAACTATACTTTTGAAAAAAACTCCACAGTAATTTTTATTGTTGGTTTTTGTTTGAATTGAATCTTGGACTTTCTCCTAATTTCAACATTCATTAGCAAACAGCAGGATCAGAGATATAAATTTCTCTAATCTAAAAATATCAGCTGCATATAACCTGAGGGAGTGGCAACCCAGGACATGCCACAGGCTAACCACCAGTCATCTGTCAGGTCTTCTCCTGCTCCTTCACCTGCTCTTTCTGCAGAAGTCCCACAGGAAGAAGGAAATGGATCACTCTGCTTTCTACTCTGCAGACCAAGCACACTTGGCTGGTAACTTGCCTGCTCTAGATGGAGCAGTCTACATGCTACAAAAATCAGAAGTGCCAAAAAATGGGGAAAATTACCGAACTACAGCCCTACTGTAACAAAGCAGGTATTTCAGAAACAGCGTCCCCCAGGGAAGAAGCTGAGCAGGAAATACACTGTATCTAGCAAAAGCCTTCCATGATCTGCTCAATTTGTCTCAGTGAAGGCACTCAGGGTGATAACCAGCTAACATCCAGGACAAGCTGGTGGGATTCATAGATGAATCTTTGAAGGGTAGGCTTGGGGAATTTTCTCAAGATTGTGTTACCAGAAACCATGCCAAGGGTGAATGACATGTCCAACATGTGGCAATGGATGCTGCAGCCAGATCCCCGTGGAAAGATCTGGCAGCCTGGGATGGCAATACAACCCTTTCAGGTCTTGATGCCTGTCTTGTCCCCACTCCTGTAAGCAATGCATATGCCACCCCAAAGAGATGTATCTTCACTCTGAGCAGAGTGACGCATGATGGCAGCCCCCTGAGCTCACATAGTGCTGGGGCTGGCATGGGTTATGGTGGGCAGAAGCTTTAGTAGAAAAGAAATGTTTCCCAATGGGGCTGAAAAATGCCATTTTAGAAAACCTCTTCAGTGAGCAGTTTCAAAAAAAGGAAACTGCTTTTCAAGACACCTGAGGTCCACTGCATCAAAATGGGAAGCTGCTCTCCTCAGTGATCCTGCACTTACCTGGCATTGTATCCAGCAATCTATTCTCACAGGAAAGAAGTGAAAAAAGCATTAATAAATGGAAAAGTGGAAATGCTTTACAGACAATTAATATCCCACCCCCAGCCCTTTTCTTTTTCTGAAGATGGAATTGAAAATAATTGATTTCAGCAAAAGAACAACACTTGCAAATGTTTTTCAAGTAAAACTTTTCTTACATAGAACAAAACCTTCACTTGCTGATCTTAAATGAAAAAAAACCTGACAAACAATGAGTCCTTAGAGCAGTAAGCCTTTAACCCATTTTCTTTAAACACAAAATGACAAAACTATATAAAAAATTTCCTCCAAGACAAGCCAAGACAGAGTATCTGAAGCTGTGATGTTGGGGTTCCTCCCCCGCCGTGTAGCCCTGGGAGAGGGGCCCTGAGGGCACAGACACGGGGCTTCCCTGTCCCTGCTCAGCCTCGTTCCCATTGGTTGGTTTGTGTTCCCTGCGCGGGCAGAAGGACCCTTGGTCCCGTGACTGGAACAGTTCCTCGGCAGAGCTCCGGCCATGCGGCTGGAGAAATAAACATCTCTCTGAAACAGCTATCAAGAATCTGTCTGTCCATATATATTTCCTTTCCACGGGACTCCTGGTTTGATATATGCGTGTTGCAGGATCCCCACTGCAACAAATGGTGGAGAATTGTGAGCAGAACGATCCCCGATCCCTAAGCGACTGATTTGTGTGAGTAAACCCTGGAAACTTTGGATTCCTCTTCTTGGTTTTGCTTTGCTATTCCGTATCTAAACTATGGAGGAACTGTGGGAAGACTCTTGGCTCTCAGAGCCGCATATGGACATTTATCTTAAAATGATTCTTGAACAACGATTTGTAAATTTTAGCTTGATTCAAGCTCAAAAAGAACTGAAACACTTCCTGGCATGGTTGTTTAAGAACTTTTTCTATGTTTCTTGGGATTTAATTCTTACCAAGGGCTTTTGGAAAACCGTTTGGACACAGTTAATACTGGAGTCAAAATATATGCCGATGGAAGAATATTTTCGTGAATATTATTTAGTTACCGAGACTGTTGAGCAATGTCAGCTGTGTCCTGGCGAAGGGAATCCTGGCGCAGGGACCGTGCGGCCCAGGCCACGTGCACCGAGCGCTCTGCGAGCAGCAGCGAGGCAGTTCCCGCGCGCGGGCGGAGCCACGCGAGCCGCAGTGTCGGTGGCGGAGCGAGGCGCGGCGGGACCCGGCAGTGCCCGAATGGCCCCGTGCAGCGCGTGGTGGAGCGAGCCCCGGGAACGCCCGACCGAGAGGGGCGGCGCGCGGGCAGCGGCTGGCGGCGATGGCGGTGGAACGGAGCCGCGCCCAGCCGAGACGCGCGCTGGAGCAGGGCGCGGGGGAGTCATCGCTCGGGGGCCCGGCCGAGACGTGGGTGCAGCGCCCGACAGCGGCAGCGAAGCTGCGACCAGAGGAGGCGACGCACGGAGAACTGAGCGGCACGGCCCGGCCCGGCCCGCGCAGCCCCGAACGCGACGCCGGGAAGAGCGCGCAGGCACGAGCAGCCCCGACAATTCCAACACGGGAGCGACCGAAAGAGACAGCAAAGACGCAGCGAGACAGAAAACAGCAGCCACTCGGAAAAAGGAAAAGATCATAGCAACTAAGACCTTAGGGATAGTAAAATGGTATAATGTTAAGCAAAATTATGGTTTTATAACAAGGTGTGACAACCAGCAAGACATATTCGTGCATAGAACTGCTATTAAAAAGAATAACCCTGAAAAATGCATCCCAAGCTTGGGAGATGGAGAGGTGGTGGAATTTAATATTGTACTAGGGAGAAAAGGGTTACAAGCATCGCAGGTCACTGGGCCTGATGGTGTTCCTGTAAAAGGCAGTATATATGCAAAAAATCGTAGTCATGTTAGACAGTATCTCCATTGTAAGCCCCCCCTACAGTTTCCCTTTCCTAATCCCACCTTTCCCTTTTACCCTATGTCCTATTACCCCCAGTGTATTCCCAATCCGTTTTTTCATCCATGGTTTCCCTCACAAAACCATGCTTTTGCCAATTGTTTCCCCAAAAATCCCTTTCCAATGCCGAGTGGGGGATGAAAAGGGGGAGGGAAGAAGTTAAACCCTCTCCTGCCTCAGTTTCCCCACAAAGCATGCTCAGAGTTCTGTCTCCCTTCTGTCAGCCCTAAGATGTTCCAGAGAATCTGTTTGGACATTTAAAGACTCAGGAGGGTGGCTTGTTTTGTTTTGAAACTGTTCTTGTTATGTTTATCCAGTTGTTTTCATTCTCCTTTTATTAAAATAAAACGGGTGAGGTGTTGGGGTCCCTCCCCCGCCGTGTAGCCCTGGGAGAGGGGCCCTGAGGGCACAGACACGGGGCTTCCCTGTCCCTGCTCAGCCTCGTTCCCATTGGTTGGTTTGTGTTCCCTGCGCGGGCAGAAGGACCCTTGGTCCCGTGACTGGAACAGTTCCTCGGCAGAGCTCCGGCCATGCGGCTGGAGAAATAAACATCTCTCTGAAACAGCTATCAAGAATCTGTCTGTCCATATATATTTCCTTTCCACGGGACTCCTGGTTTGATATATGCGTGTTGCAGGATCCCCACTGCAACACTGTGATGTGCTGCAACTGTCAGGCCAACCCTGAGATATTGTCATTCATAGGATCCTAGGTAGTGCCACTAAACTGAATTATTAATTAGACAGCATTTTGCCTATAGGAAGAATTGCCAGAAAATGTGGCAATAACTGTTAAATACAGGGGCAGTGATATAAGCCAGACTCTGCTTTGGCCACTGAGCACCTGCAACACCCTCCTTGAACAAACCTGAACAAACAGAGGAATACCTTTTGTTTGTTAGAACCATTTTCTCTCCTAAAAGCAGGAGGAACAACCCACTTTTTTCCCCCAAGAAACTACAATATATACATTTATATAAATAAATATACAAAACTATACAGTTCATATTCTTTTACCTACAGCCACCATTACAGCAATCCAGCTGGACACCACCTGGACAAATGCTAGCGGCAAAATCCAGGGTCTGTTCCCATAGCAGGTGGGGTATCCCATACAGAGCCACTGGCAAGGGGACCAGGGAGTCTTCTCCTGGGATGTCAGAGACTGCAGCACCAAGGGTGCATGTACAGAAACACACCCCCACATATGAGGACAGACACACACACACACTAACAAAGACCTGCCAACATGGACATAGGTACATGCTCCTTACACATACAGGCTTGTAAATCCACTGGCAAATCTCCTGTAAGTGAATCAATAGATCACTTATAATCATCTATGACCCCTCATACACTCACACTCACCAAAAGCACATCCAGTCCATGTCTGTCCCATCTTGCAGTCATTGATTAACCCTTCAATGAGTGGCTGAGGTGCAGCCATCCTCTGAATCCTCACACGTGTGATTTCAAAATGAAATTAACCCCTACTTTGGCTAATTGCTCCTGCGCGTTACCCAAGGAGAAGTTTATCATAGCTGTGCTTGGAAGGCACTTGGTCACATTCAGAGAGCATCTCTCCAAAGTTCCCAGTCCCATCAAGACTGCCAATTAACTTCTAATGAAGGTTGTATATAATTCTGTGATCACACAGATTGGCCAGTCTTTCTCCTTTATTTTATCTTTACATTAGCTTGCACTGGTCAAAGATGTAGCATTTTAACAGTTCTGAGTGGGCTGTCATATTTTAAGAAAACAGGAACATGCAGATTTTTGTAACACTACCGCATTTCCAAGAAGCTACAAGGCACAGAAATCCCATCAATGACTAATGAGTTGTGGGTTAAGGTGGACATACCGTGCTGAGAAGTCACTGTAGTATTCTCGACCCGTGCTGCCTGCCATAAAATTTTAATGCTGCTTCTGACATATTTATGAAACACCTTACCTAGTCTTTGCAGGATGACAAAAAGATTTACATCTGCAATTACTGCAAGCACATAGGTTTTAGCTATGCACTTTAAACTTTTGTACACAAAGGTATTTAACTTTAATACAACAAAGGTAGGTGGTGCCACAGAGCAACCATATTGGAACTGCATTAGGAGAGATTTATTTCTCTGTACTGGAGGACAATTGCCCAACTCATCTGCATATAAGATGGCATTGCATTTAATGAAAATGGGGGGTTTGCTCCTTCCCTCTCTCAGCTGCCCCTGTAGAGTCATCTCCCCTCTCCACCAGCCACTGGCATGCAGACTCTTGGGATCCCAGGTGTACCCAGCAGCAAGAAGCTGGACTGACAACAGTGATATCAAGATCAGCAAGCCACACTTGGCCATGCATAGAGCCTCAGTACCAGTGCTGCCAGATATGGGGCTGGGAGCACACTGCTACTCTGGTTGCTGCAACTGTCTGGTTGCTGCAGCTGCTCATACCAGACTGTCTCTCCCTAAGCCTGATCTGTGGGGCTGCTGCAACCTTCTCAAAGCCCCATTGCATCCTGTATGCAGTAAAGGTGAATGGCAAAAGATGGATAAGGGACACAGAGAGAATGCAGGGCATCAAGTAGATAAGAGGACAGGGTAGATCAGGGTCATAGAGCTGACAAGGGACACGTGGCAGATGAGCAGCAGACAAGGCGGACAAGGGTTGTTGAGTGGACAAGCAGCACGGGGGATGCATCCACGCAGACCATCACTTAATGCCTATGTGCCTAGGCACTCCAGACCTGTGCGTGCATAGCACATCAGGGCAGGCGCCACTTCATCTTCTTTGCTCCAGACTGACCAGCTTGGTAGCACAGACGGGATGAAAGGGTAAACAACTGACTAACAGAAAATAAATTTTGCAATATGTTTTCATCCCAAACTGGTGTAAAAATTTACAAGAAGTATCTTGTGGGATTAAAATCTCTGAACTAGGCAGCAGAAATATTGCACTTGGTTCAGGTAAAAATATTCCACCCCATGCTTCATCCTGACTTGAGCCTTTTCTATAATTTCAGCCTTTATAATGACACTACAATATGTGGTTACTTCCAGAAATTACACAATAATTTAGCTCATAGCAGAAGAAGATATAATGCTACAAGTGATAGTAACATAGACTGCAAATATTATAAAGTCTGGAAATTAAGCATTTTGGTAGCTTGATAAATGTGCTTTGCTGCTGACATGGAGGCTGTCCTCATTTATATTCCAATGCAGGTGTGGGAACATGGGCAGGAAAGTGTCTGCATGACTGAGGGAGCATCCTCCTACATCAGCACAGTCTCAGGCATTCCTCTGGTGCCCCAGTCCTCGGTGACCATGTCAGACCCCATCATGGACTGGCCATGGCTCACATGGGACTGGGACAGCAGCTCCAGGAGAGGGCCAGGTTCTGCCCTTTCTGCCAAGGTGGCAGCACCTTTGACAGATGAAAAAGTATCTTGTGTTCACCCCCTGCATGGATGAGCTCTGCCAGCTGAGCCACACAAAATCTCAGCATCTCAGCTACTCTGCAAGGCCAGGTTTTCAGCTGTACTGCAGGTTTCATCCACCCCTGGACTGGGACTTTAGCACACTAGCAGGGTCTCCCTTCCGCACTCTGTCATTCTGGGGAGCTTGTGCAAGCTCTGAAACACAGACACACATGCCCAGAAGAGATGATGTCAGGTTTTCTTTCTGACACCAGAGATGATGCAAATGAACGCCTGAGTGACAGAAGACAGGTAATTTCTCACTTAATTTCCAGCACACTGCTTTGGTTCTACACCACATCCACATTACAATCATCCTTTAAATGCAGAATAAAATCTTGTCAGCTGATCTCAGGTTCCTGGGAATGTGGCAGCTCAGTACTCTGCCACAATGGATGGGACACTTTGCTGGCAAATGCTGTGTAGCCTAAGCCATTTCCAAATAATGTCTGCAGCTGCTTTGCCTGACTTATCTGGCTGAATCAGCCAAAAATGGTGCTGAGGAAGAGAAGACATAAGTGGAAAAGGGATGACAGATAGGGAGTCTCCTCCCATAAATAGCCAGCTGATGCTTGAGGACATCACAGCTTGTCATGGCAAATGCCCCAGTGGACCCATAGTTCCCAACAGCCCAGCACACACCTCACCAGGACCAGGCTCCTCATTGACTCCTGGCATTATGTTTCCTGACTTCAGTAAATGTGCAAGAATCAAAGACAAACTAGCCTGAGCTGAGATGGCTCCTTCATCCTGAAGAAGGCTGGTAGGAGAAAAAGATGGGGCAGCACCAACACCCTCTGCCCACACCATTAACAGACAAAGCAAGCAGACCTTCTCCCACCTGGGCACTGCTTGTCTCACCATGGAGTCTTTGCACACCTCTCCACCTGAGTAAAACATCCATGTTCACCCAGCAGTTACTTGTGACAAAGTGTTGATGGAGTAAAGCACCCAGACTCACAGGATTTAATGCATCTGCTACCGAAAGGACATCAAGTCAGTACAAGAGTGCTGTTTTTATTCCTTTAATGTAGGAATTGAGGATGTGACATTTAAATTTCCCAGCTTACTCTACAGTCAGTGCAGAACCTACTGTGGTCATAAGAGACAGATGACTTATTCTCAGTTGAAGTGCCCCAGTGCCATACTTGCTGACAAAAACAAGTGAACACATACTTCTTTCTGGAGACTTCTCATTTCCCCATGAAGACTGTCCCTCTTCTCCTGGCTCAGAACATGCACCCCATGAATAGGAGAAGCATCCTTGGACTCTTAGCTCCTGCATCCCCTGTCCAGGGGTTCACACCTGCCTCACACAGCTGACCACACAACAGTTTTCCAACACAAACACTGCTTCCTACAGATGGACAGCCTCTGCTATAAACTGTGTTTTCAGAGGAGATTTCTGCTGTGGAAAAAGGGCAGTTCTTGGAGCACCATCCTTCATTTTTACTACAGCATGTCATTTTGATTAAAAGTTCTCACTTAATTTTGCTTTCTTTCTGTTACCCCTTTTTTTTCTTTTGCACTGATCACATTACATTGAATTGCACTGCACTGCAATCTATTGTACTGTCTAAGCATTTTCACTTGTTTTGATAAAGTCTCAAGGAGTTCCAGAAATTCCTGGAAAGAGAATACTTTATTATCAAAGTATTTTATTTCAATTTGTGCTGTAGGCATCAGTTCTGAGAACTGGAGTTTACCACAGGGCAGATGTTCTATGTTCAAACAGTCCTAACTGCAAGCAAACCCCTTCCAGCAACCATCATAAAGAAGCCAAACCTACCATCTCAGAAAATAAGTCCAGCTAGTAGCAAAAAGACTGATTTCATAAACAACAGCCTGCAGGAGAGTGGCTGCAAAGTCCCCCAAACTTCTACAGGGGTCATCCTCCCATGGCAGACAGGAGTGCTCAGGGAGCTGGGGGTGCTTGGGTTCAGGATCTAGTCTGCAGCACTCCCTTGGCCACAGAAATGCTGAAAGCAGGAGACATCCATCCCATTGCAGGACAACTTGGAAAGTGCTTCTTGATACCTTGAAGCTGGGCAGACATTGAACTCTTGTCATCCTGAGCCAGGCACATCACTCAGTGCATGCAGAAACCCAGGCTGGGGATGGCATATGAGAAGCCCCCTCTGAGACAAGAATCTCAGCAAGAGGTGGGCTATCCAGGGTCTTATGCTCAGGAGGAAAGAAAAAGCATTTTCCCAACCCCCACCACATGAAAGCGCTGGACAGTTGGGCTGTAGAACTCAGATGTGATGGGAACATAGACTTTACTCTCCCATCACAGTTGTCAGCTGCCATGCTGCTTACTTTGGGGATCTCAGCATTTGCTCATTGTCAAACACAATTTGTCTGGAAACTGCCTGATTGATTTTGGTGGCTAGGTCTGGCTGCTCCACACACCCCACACGTAAGGTACCTGAGCCACTGCTGGCAGCCCTGACAGATGATGGGCACTTCGCAGGGCTCAAAGCCCCAACAACTTGCTGTTCTCAACCATGACACTTCGTAATCTCCAATCTTTTTAAACTCTGTGTGCTGACATAACACAAAGGATGTTGTGTTAGCATGAAAAACAGAATTCAGAGAAATTGTAGTCTGTGTTGTGTGCTCTCACATGGCTATTTCTCTCCTCTGAGAAACCACACTACATGCAAGGCGGTTGAGTTCAGCCCTGCAAGTACAAGACAGTCCAGGTCAGCTCTAGCTGTTCCTTCCTTGCTTATAAGCAATGCCTGTGTGAGGCTCAGAACACTGGGCACTTGAATCACAGAATCACAGAATAAGAGAATGTTTTGGGTTGGACAGAACCTTAAAGTTCATGTAGTCCCAACACCTGCCATGGGACTACACCAGGCACTATACCATTCCACTATCCCAGGTTGCTCCAAGCCCCTCCAACCTGGCCTTGGACACCTCCAGGGATGTGGCAGCAACAGCTTCTGTGGACAACCTGTGCAATGTCTTATCACTCTCATAGCTCTGCTACACTAATCCAAACCACAGCTTTCCAAAATGAGAACTAATGTAGGTCTCATGGCTTTCTAATTACAGTTATCTTTTCGTTATTGTGTTTTCACCACAGGACAGCTGACTGTAATGAAGAAACAAGAGCAAACAGGAGTGGACCCATGGAATGCAGAGGATGCAGCAGTGTGCCTCACCTTTGGCATGTCACGTCTGGCTGGATACCAAGCTGTCATAGCCAGCACATTGGGGGTGCATCACCTGGGCAGCCACTGTCATTGCTTTGAGACCCAGCAGAACAATGATCTATTAGCAAATCCTCTGTAAAGCTGCTCCTGCCTTTGCACAGCAGAATGGCAGTTCCCCTGCAGCCTCTACATACAGGGGGAGTGTTGTTAGTGCCCAGAGGAGCCCCTGGGAGCTGCCTGGGTAGGTGCGAACTGATCCCGCATACAGGAAACTCTGTAAATCAGACCCATGTGCCAGGTCGTACACAGCAAATTACTGAGCTTTTAACATATCATCTTTAAATTTCTGGCTCTAAATATTTTGGGGCAGTTTATTGTAGCTGTCAGCACAATGGGTCTCAAAATTACTGTCTTGTAGAGGACAGAAAAATCTTTAGTAACATAACCTCCCCCTAAAAGAAAAGAAACAAACCAGTAACAAAACACTTATTAAATTCTCACTATTGCTTTTATAACCACCAATCTTGCTTAAATGTGGGCAGCACATCTGACCCATAACACTGAAGGATCATTAACAGAAAACCATTCCTAGCTGCCACCAGGGTCTCCCTGTGGGTACCTTGGAGATGGAATAGTTCCCTTCTGGGGATGCAGGACAGAGCCCTGTGTCATCAGCTGCGTGTCTCCCTCTCTCTCCTCCCATCTTCAGAGACCATGGCGCAGGCAGCATCCCATTACTGCCCAGAGCATCATCCTCTGCAGTGATGCTCCAAAACAGCTGAGCTACGTAACCACAGACAACCCAGGAGTCTTGGCCAAGGCTCCAGAAGAAATGACCACAAGCCCTGGTTTCCATCCCTCAATACTAAAAATCCCCAACCTCAACACTCTTGGACCCCAAAGCAGCTTAACTTGAACACTGGTATCTGAAGAGAGCACTCCCCTATTCAAAGGGCAGCATCACTCAGCTGCTGCAGCCCCAAACCCTGGCACCATCCTGGGGTGGGGAGGGGACAGTTTTGCCATGGAGGTCTGGCTGGAAGATGCACTCCAACCCACAGCCCCCAGTGCCACCACCACTGGCTGACAAGATAGATGGATTTGACTGAAGGTAGCCAAACTGTCACTCAGGAGGTGCCCCCTCGGTACTCTTCTGGCTGGATCTACTGGAGGATGGGCTTGCCTGAGCCCCTCCTGTCAGGGATTTCAAAGGGAACAAGCAGCTGAATTCGGATCTGACAGCTCGGCCGAATTAGGGCTATTTGCATGCTAATTTCTACCGTGCTTAACTCACTGGCAGACCTAGAGCAAGAGGCAGCCTCTGCATGTTTGGAACAATGCTTCACTGATCTAGCTGTGTTAACGAGCAAATTATGGTAATTTTGTTATTACAAATGCATAGAAATTTCTAAAGAGTGGAGCAATACAATATGTTTTCTCTCCTCCTCCTCATTCCTAAATACAGACCTCTTTGTTTATACACACTTCACCTTGCTTACTTACGTTTAGATATGCACAATGTCTTACCTTGACAGGAGGCAGAAACTATGGACAGAGCAGAGAGGGCCAGCAAAGCAGAGTGGTCTGGCTCTGCCACGTATGGAACACTGGGGACCACATCCTCAGCTGGAGTAAAGAGTGGAGGGCCTAACTGACCCCAGGTGAGGATCGCTCTGCAAGGGGAAGGTGGATCAGTAGATCCAAAGGCTGTAGGCTTTCCAGCATTTCATCTTCCTGTCCTCTTCAGTATAATTTCTAAATCAATTCAATTAAATAATATCTGACGACATAATTGTAGTGGTTTAGTTCAAAATCCATTACTTACTTATTTTCAATCATATTGAAAATAATATAAATTTTATCTATATTCTGTGCAAGCATGATAATTACATTCCTGAGAGATGAGAACCAAAATGTTTTTCCAGACTGCCAAGATTCTGGCAGACCCTCATTCAAAATGTACATGAGCAAAGGCTAAACATATACCATTTACCTAACTGCTTCATTATTAATTAAGGGATCATTTGTCAGCTGATTTGCAATTTGGTATTGCCCTAAGATATTTGCGATGGTACATCACATACTCCATCATATGTGATGAAACTTCTCTGGAATTTGTCTTCTAAGACTTCAGAAGAGTGGGGAGACACTTTTGTGGAGCAGCCCCAGACATGGGGAAAACACAAAGAATTTGCTTAACCAGGGGAGGCCACATGTCAGCACTTCTGCCCTTTGGTAGCAGATCTTCTGACTGTGGCATTGAAGCCTTGGAATGTTTTTGTGGGCATCTGCAGGGGCTGAAGGTGTCTTTGGGGTGCATCAGGGGACACCTGGGTTTGGGTTTGAGTTGCGTGAGCTGTCAAAAAGGCACAGGTGCCTATAAGCCAAGCAGATATACCTATCCTGGCCACAAAAGCAGCATGAAGCAGGTGGAGCAGTTCGCAAACACTTGGGAAATCACTTCCAAGCTCTGAGGAAGTAACTTGCAAACTTTCTGCTTCACTAAAGAATTGTTAAGGTTTATTCCTCATTTGCTGTAGGTCCATCTAGCATAAAGGGCCAGAATCTCCTTTCACTCTCACTGGCCAGAAAAATGTCAGTGTCCAAGTAACCAAGCAGTTCCAGCATTATGTTGCACATCAGAGGAGGATCTGGTTCACTGATGCCCCCTGACATCCCACTTACTGCAATTTGCTTTCTCTGCCCCTGGTTTTAGGCATTTTATCTCTCAGCTGCTTCTCTTTTATTTCCTAAATATTGTCACAAGATTACAACATGCTGTTGCAAAACTTCGGCAAACATAGAGCCAGAACAAAAAAACACCAACATATTAAAAGAACTATTAATAAAGTCTTCAGTGTGCCAGTGGATCCAAATTCCACCAATCCCTACAGACTGGATCCTGGTAGTCCCACCCATTCAAATGTCTGCCTCCTGACCCCTCCATGACATGAGGCTGGCATTCTGGCACACTGCACTCCTTGCTGCAGGCTGGGTGCCAGTGGACTGAGAGGCAGTGCTATCCTTTGCAGACTCGGGTGTGAGGAACAGACCCAACAGGAAGTCACACAGCCTTACTGTTCCTCAGCATCAATACCTGCCAGCCACAATGAAAAAATGCATTTGAAAACCACGTGGTTTTTTTGCAACATCATCTCCTTCCCCTTCACATGTTAGAACGAGCATCTTCTCTTAGGTAAAAGATTGCTAATGACAGCATTGCTATCTTTTATGCCTTTCTTTTCAAAGCCCAGTTTTGAATGTCAGTGTTTTCAGGTCCCTTTAGTCGGGTAATTGCACATAGACTTCTTATAAAGGAAATTCATTTGTTCAGGGTCACTGCATGGTTTTTCATTAAAAACAAATTACCGGTGTTCAGAAAGGACATCTGGGTTTCACGAGTCCCATTAATGACTATATTCTCAGCATCACTATTCTGGAGAGTCTACCCTTTCCTGTCACCCAGCATGCAGAACCTGCCAGGAGAGGAGGGGATGGGGTGAACAGCAGCCCTGGGGAGGGGAGAATGGGTGGCAGAGCAGGGGCTTCAACCCTGGAGATGGGAAGAAGGAATGGGGGAAGGGGATAGAAACTGCAGGGGCTGCTGTCCCAGTACTTCTAACACAAGAACTGGAATAAGGATTTAAGCGAGTTATCATGGCTACTTGCATATGACCTTTGTCCAGCTCAGCTGCAGCATCATGACACAATGGCAAGGGCACACACATGCTGAAGGTGGACACAGGCATAGTTTGTCCAAACCCCTGTCTCAGCAATGAAACTGCTGCAAGCTCCTCTGCCCCAGCCCTGTCAGGACTCAAATGGGACACAGCTTCCGGGACGGGTTCCTTGGAGCAGGCAAACATACTGTAGCTCTCGCACCACTCCTCATGTTTCCCCTCTGTCCCCTTGCTGAGGGCCACCATCTGCCCTACACATGGGAGAACACAGACCTTCTGATACATCTTGGGAGCAGACCCACGGACACAAGTAGTTATCTATGAAGAGAGACCTGAGCTGGTGGTGGAAATAAGCTGGTGGTTTGTGAAGCTATAAAGGATCAAGAAAAGACCCCAGTCAAGCAGCACTGGTCCCTGTCACCATGCCAGCTCCAGTCAGCAGGGCAGCAGAACCCATGAAGAAGGAGGGATAGCACTGGAGAGTAGGCCCAGCCTTCCAGAGGTAATATGGTAATGGTATGGTCTCTGCGACCAGCCAACAGCTGCTTCAGAAGCTGTGCTTCCTTTCAAACTCTTCACCTCAGGAAAGGGCTCTGGGTCCCCCTCACAGGCTGTGGAATAGAAACCGTGCAAATACTGCATTTCCCAGTGTGCACGCAGCTTGCTTCTGCTGAGCTCCCAAAGCCAAGTGTAAGGCAGTAAAAGGAGCAGAGGAGGCAGAAGCTGCAAGCAGAAGACACCACCATCTCCATCCAAAGAAGCAAACAGCCCCAGGAGCAAGCACAGCCAGGTGGCAGCAGGCGTCACATTGTGAGTACATGATGGGGTGGAGAAGACGCAGTGTGCTCCTGCCTGCTCTTCCCCAGAGACTTTCCCCCAGAAAGGAAAGGCTGTTGGGAAAACACTACTCGGTGTTTCCAAAACCACAGCACATTAGGGGCACAGTCACAATGTGAACAAATAGTAACAACAGTACCAAATTATGGGGGATAATTTCTGTACACAGCATCTCATTAACCTGTGGGATCCTGTGCCCTGAGATGATGCTGAGGCCACGAATCTAGTAGGAACCAACAGCGGATTAAAGCTTTAAACAGGTAACGAAAATATACAGAGAACTGCACTAGAAAAAATGAACATTTACAAGGAATATAAAGTTTTATGCTTCAAGGCATCAGCCACTAGACAATGAGGGTTAAAGAGAAGAGTTCATGCTGTGCCAGCTGCTTCAGGCGCTGCTATGTCCCCTTCCCCAGGTGAGGTTGGTGGCTGTTCCTGCAATCTTGTGGCTTCCTGTGACATATACCAAATGATGAAGTCAATGTTGATGCCTGCTCCCAGCATGCAGGAATATTTACCAATGGTCACCAATCTCATGTAGGGTCTACCAGCCTTCCTCCTGTCATTCATAGTCTCCCAGAGGAAAAGGTGAGTCAGGCATGGGGCATGGAGCACAGGCAAACAGGATGCCAAGCCAGGGACTGGAAGAAGGTGCCACTGGGCTGCTGCAGGGTGAGACCATGGCCACAGGATGGGAGAGGAATGTGGAAAGTGACTTTTCCTAGTCCCTGCATAGACATTAGGATCTTCCCTATGACAGGAAAGATGTCTATAGGGCTCCCTCCAGCCTCAAAGTGGGATTCATGGCTCAGTCATTTAATGGTAACTGGGGTCTAGAGCAAACCTGTCTCTTCTGCATGGACTGCTGGCACCACTGCTTTACAGAGAGGGGCCTGATCTCCCTCTGTTAACAGCTTCCTGACTCTATCTCTACTTACAGTACCAGGAAGAAGCATATGAATTTCAGCAGCACATTTCCATCAGTGCCTCAGTTGAAACATTGAGTCATGGAATGACCAGGCATTTCAGGATGGAAAGGTCTTCATGTGGTCTCAAAACCCTTGTCAGTGCAGGATCAGCAACACGTCCAGGGCAGAATACTTAGGGCTTCATCCAATGTGGCCTTGAAAACCCTCAAGAATGGAGACTGCACAACCCCTCTGAGTAACCTCCTCCACCTCTGGGCCCATCTCTTTGGGGGGAAAGTTTGGACACTTTTGTCATACCCAGTTGCATCTTGCTTGTTTCAACTTCTGCCAATTATTTCTTTGTGCTGAGGGGGCCCAAACCAGTACTATTCCCACTGTAACTCTGCAAGTTTCAAGTGAAGGAGGGATAACTCCTTCCCTCCAACTCCTGCCCAGGATGATGCTAACCATTCTCACCACCAGTGCACATGGCAGACTGATGCTCAGCTCCCAGTTTGCCTCATCCTTGGAGCCCCTCCAGGAACCAAACAGTCCTCAGCCCATTTTGTTGCAAAGTGCTCCTTTTCCTGGTGCAGGATCTTTTGGTTTGCCCTTGCTAGGTTTCATGCTCCTCCCCAGCCTGCCTATGGGCCTCCACATCGCTGTCATGCTCTGGAATCTACTGATGGCATAATGCAGGTTGGGATCCTCTGAACACCTGATGAGCTGGGCTCTCTCCTAGTTGTGGATGAAGTTGTAAACCAAGAGAGACATTTAGCCATGCTTTGCAGTTCTATGCGTGGTACCAGCACCCAGGTGCAGTGTGGCATTAGCCACTACCTCTGAGCTTGACCACCCAGCCACTTGTTTTCCCATCTACCTACCCATCTGTCCCCACTGTGGCATTTCACTTGTGCCCTGTCACCTGTGCACTGTGGGTACTGGCAGCTCAGCACAGCTCAGACAGCTCCCCTCCAGTCACTTCTACAGGGTGACAGCCACCAAAAGGCAGGAGAGGCTTGCAGGGCCAGTGACCTGCAGAGGGAATGCATTCACGGGAGCCTCAAGCTATGGCAGCTCTCAGTCCCTAAAGCTCTGGACTGAAATCAAACCATGTGTTTGCTTGTTTAATTTCTTCAGAGAAAAGCATTTGAATAGTATATTCTCTGCCATGGCAGACATTCACAAGCCACATAAAAGTGGAAATTCACTGCTGATATGCAAGTCCCTTGTTTTGCAGAAAAGGAAGGAGATGTGAAATTTTGAGCATGTGTTTGAACACGTCATGGAGATGCAGCAGAGACAGGTTCCTGTGTACATCCTTGCCTGTGGGAGAGATAAGGAAGGGCCTGGGGCTGGAGGAGGCAAAAGTGTTCTCCTGTTAGGATGAGCAGTAGCAGGGGGGCTGGAGAAGAGAGAAGGACAGAACATGAAGCTGAATCCACACATCTTGCAAATGCAAGGGAGTGTGAAGGTCTGCCCTGCCCCATAAGCAAGCTACAGACCCCAGCAGGTGGGACAAACACCCACAGCATGGTAAGGGCCAGGTTTACTCACATCAGCAGGGGCAATGGCAGTAGCAACAAGGATGCAACAAAACACTGCTTATGTGTTATCATGTATACATTTCTCCCATGTCTCTAAGCACTTAACTCACACAATTGCTTAATTACAAGCAGAAATTCATGGCTAATGATTAAAAATCTTATCAAGGAAGCACATTTCTAGCAAAGGCTCCAAAAACTAGAACAAGGCAGAGGCAGGTCGTGAGATGAATTCCTGAGACCTGGCAAAACAAACACATGTCTGTGCTCGGGCATGACAATTTGGCCATTTTGGAACAAGCAGGGATGTGCCAGTGGCACCAGACTGGGTCTGTCACCTGCCTTACTGTCAGCCCCTCAGAGACTGTGGTGCTTACCCTAGCAAGGCTCTAAGACTGGTCCTGCAAAGGACAGGAGTTAAAGAAGGATTGAGAAGGCATTTTGGATGCTAGTTAGCAAATTCTCACTTAAATGAGATGGAGAACCTACAGGAATTGTAGCTGACCTTCACACTAGCTGGAGCAGAAGGTTGTTATTAAAGGAACCAGTGAGAGGAACAGTGCAGTTATTCAATATAATGGGTCACACAAGCCTATATGTAGTTAAAAATAAAATCTATTACCTGGGAAAATCAGCTCAGATGACTCTACATCACCAAACCCCCCACTGTACCTCCTCTGGCTGAGCACCACTAAGACCCACATCATGCAGCTCTGCCAAGCCACCCTGGCAGCTGCTCCCAAAGAGCTGGTAACTCCCCAAAGAAGAGAGAAGTGCTGTGGCCCCACCTCTCCTTGCTGCCAGTACCCAGAAGTCACCATCCTACCCTGGACTGCAAGCAGATCTGCAGCCAACAGCACTGGAGGGTGGCACCAGCAATGTGACATACCTGCAGAACCTGCTCTGCCCACCCCAGGCACCTGCGCAGCCCCCGATTCTGCTGCCACACAGGCAAGCAGTAGCCACCAGCTGGTTCACACCATCTGGCATTTCTGACTGCGAGGTTCCAAAATGGAAAGGATATTGCAGAAGTACAGTGTCCTGGGAGCAACTTGGTGTCCCCATAAGTCAGGTTTGCATGGAGGAAGATTGAGGTCAGGACATGTTCAGCTCCCAGAGCCAATGACCTCACTGCTGGGGCAGCACAGAGGGACAGTGTTGGGAGGAACCAGGTGAGTTAGAGCAAAGCCTGAGTCAGGTGAGTAGAGCCTGGCACAGCCCAACATGGAGAAATCTCCAGACTCCACAGAAGGGAGGCTGGGAGCTCCTTCAGCATTTCAGCGCCAGTGCTTTGCTCTGGCACTCTGCAAGCTGTGCCGCCTCCTGTGCTGGGGAGCCTGGTCCTACTGCACTCAGGATCACTCCACACCTCCCCTACAGCACTGTGGCTTCTACCTCATGCTCACCTCAGCACAGAACATTCACAGCATGCAATGTTTCTCTCCTGAAATGCTACTTGTTTTCCTCTTATTTTTTCTTTCCCCCCTACTCTGAAGACTCACCAGGCACCATTCCTGTCAGCGCTGGAGCGGAGTAGCTGCCCTGTCCGGCAGGAGGGACATGTGGAGGGTATCCTGGGAGAGTTGTACTTGCCAGCTCGCGACCTGAGGAATCAAACCAGCAAATCACCACGTGAGCATTGTGACGAGCAGACATGGTTTTACATCTCCCCAAGCACCCAGAACACAGCCATGCATTTGTCATCACTGCTCTGTGAGGACCAGCATGGGATTTCCAGCCTGGCAGGGAGGGCAGGCACAGTTTTGTTTTCTCTATAAGCTGCCACAAAGCTCCAATGAAGTGCGAGACTGGAAGGGGCAGAGCAGAGCTCTGCAGGGAGAGGAACACACCCGCCTGAACTCCAGATGCTCACCCCTATTCCCAAATTCCTCCAAAGCTTAGATTTCTAAAGTCAAAAGCAGTGAAATGGGAAGTAACACAGATATTAATGACATTTCCCCAGAAAACTCCCTAGAAGATCACATGTACAGGCTGAGACTGTTTGAGATCTAAATATAATGCAGGGCATTTGTCTTATCTCTTATAAAAGCAGTAAAAAAAAAAAAAAAAAAAAAAAGGAACAAATGCAAGACATTGAGACCTGAAGGTGGTTTAAAATACAGTTTGTCACAGTGTCAGAAAAAGGGTCAGATTTGCAGACACAACCTGATGCACTGCTCTTTCCTTAGGCCACAGAAACATGGGTTTTATTCAAGTACCCATAGGACTTCCAGGAAAATAACCCCACAAAAGCAGGCAATGGGAAATCCTCCATTTCCCTCTGCCCCTGGACCAGGGGTGTGGGATACCTTCTCTTCCTTCACTCTCTCCCAGGCACAGCTCCTATCACCTTCGAGGACATTTCTGCTGGCAGTGTAAAGACAGGAGGTCAGATAGTAATGGCTCACACAGTGCCACAGAAGTGTTTCCTCAGTCATGCCTGGACCCTGCTCCCATGTGGAAGTTCTGGGATAGTCACTGTCCCTTCAGGTTGCCACAGTGGGATTTTGGGTAAACCACTGTCAGCTGTGGCTACAAGAGATCCTCCAGAAGGAAAGGGTGCTCCTGTGATCTCATCAGGCAGGATCCATCCCTCACCCCAGAGGAAATCCTGGAGCCCACTCATGGTCTTCTGGGCTCCCATGGCATCCTTGGGCAGAACACCTAGCCAAGGAGAAGTTGCTTTGAAGACACACACAGGTGCCTGGTAGCATTGACCCTGCAACACCATGGCTGGGTCAGCAGCTGGATGGATGTAGGCACTGCAATCCCCTCCCTGTGACAGCATCACACACACTACTCAGGCACTACCTTAGTTCGTGGATCTGCCCCTTCGACCCACATCCCTGGCTCTGCCAGCACCTCTGCCAGCCTGCCAAGTGGCTCCTCCAAGGCCAGGGAGAAATGAGGGGTCCATCAGATCCAAACCATAGCTCAGAGGCAGTGGCCCTGCGTGAGAGCTTTGCTCTGAAAAGCTGAGTGTGCACCTCAGTTAAGAGGAAGGGACTCTGGGCTGCATGGAGCACCCGGCCCAAAGAATAAGCTTCTGCTCTTCCAATCTCTACAGTACAGGAACAATTCTGGCTCCAGTCAGCTCCAAGATCCTGTTGGCCCAAGACAGCTCATTAGCAAAAATCAGGATCCTTCCTTAAAAAGTAGCATGTTGGATCAGCAAAAGTTATGTGACTTCGTTGATTTTAGCACCACTGACAAAAAATGCACAGATTCTGTTTTTTTCACAATGTTTTCTGTACGCAATTGTTTTAAGACTGAACTTTTTTCAGGTGTCTAGAGCTTGGAGATTGAAAGTGAACATTTGTCCAAAAGCCAAAACCATTTGTTTAAAATTTTTTTTGCTTGATAAAGATTTGGAGCCCCAATTTCATTTTTAACTGATCTAAAAATAAAAGTTTAAAATCTTCCTTTTTTCAATATCTTTAAAGAAATGAGACTTCCTCTTATGAGACAAGAGACAGGTACATAAGTTATTGCAAATTGTGGCTCACAATCTCTGGGTCATGGCCACAAAGGCTGCCTCCCCCTACCCTCAGATAAAGGGGTACATGCCAAAACTCTAGCATCACTGCAGTGATCTCTTAGCACATGCCCCACTTTCTTCAGCACTCAGTATCTGCAAATCAGGATGCAAACTGCTCCTCTCAGGCCCTTCCTAGAGAATATTTATGGTGCATTCACATCCTAAAAGAATTTAAGGTTCAAAACAATTGATTAATTTGCTCTCCAGTTCTAGGGAGAAGTCACATCCCTTATGGAAGGGCATAATGAATTCTAATTATTCAGTGCAGGCAGAAAATGGTTATTTTAGATTAAAATGTTCTCCCCTCATCACTGCCCTGCTTCCTTCTCTCCCACACAAAATTAAACACTGATTATGTCATCTCTACAGTCTGGAGAATACAAAAGTATCTGTGGTCTACATAAAGTCAGTCACAGAGGCTAAATTCACCCCCAGTGCTGGCAGGGACTCAGCTAAGGGCTGTCCCTAATGCAGACGAACATTTCACAGCCTGACTACTGCCATCTAGGAGCCCTCTAGAGACCCAGGAGGGAAACCAGGACTCTTCTCTTCCTTGGTTGTAAGGTGTCACCACAGAACGGCACAACACATCATGTCCCAAAGGTGCCTTGATCTGTGGGCAAGCTCCCCCTCCCAAACTGCCCCACACTGACTACTCCCCACTCCTCACTTTCCATAGCTATTACAAAAACCTTGACATTTTCTTGTGGATTTTGAAATAGTACAAATTTTTCACTTTCTCCAAAGCCACTGACACACCCAGAATGATTAGGATTATTGTCAAGGCCACTGAGCAATGTAACCACCGCTAAGGACAGTATGACGAGTATGATCTCTGCTCCTCAGTGAATTAAGAAAACATCACCCATGATCTATTGCACAGGTTTGGGCTGGTTTCCATTACATCCCATTTCCAAATGAAATGTTCTATCATCTGTCAACAAGTCTTCCTAGTAGGGTCCCCACAGCTAAGTCTCAGGCAGGGCCTGAGAGGAGGCTGAGGGGGCTGGCCAAAGGTGACCAAGGGCATAGCTGCAAGTGCTGCAATCCCACCTCATCCTCTCAATTACATCCACTGTGCTTTCAACAAAAAAAGAAAGACTAGAGCATCCCATTCTCTATGAGATTTCCCCCCCATGCTGGCAAGCTTCAATTGCACTAAAAGAATTGATTTAAGAGAAAAACACTTACCCACCTGGTACAAAGAGAGGCTGAAAAGCAGCCTCTGCTCCAGGGTGTTGCTGCCTTAGTCATACAGGCAATGCACTCAAGAGGAAACTAACATCTACATTTTAGCAGTGGGTGACACAGACATAGGGACCAAAGTCCTTCAAGACATATTTTTCCTGAACGTCTCTGTCCTGTACTTTTGGAAGGTTATTTTAGACACCTAAAGTTAGAGATGGGAAAGAAGCAACTGTGGGCAGAGCTGCCTCCTTGCCTTGCTGGGCTGGTATTGTGCAAGATAGAGCAGCTCAGCTGCCAGCTGCAACCTACAGAGAAGCTCAGCTAAAGCAGAGCCTAGCAGGATTTTCCAAGGTAACCAACAATCTCTTTCCTACAACCTCTGCCAACAGTTTTAAGGTCCAAGTACCAAAATATCTTTCTGAGTCTTGCCTACAGTGGCCTCCCCATGGAGAGGCTGATAGCCCCAGCAGCATCGGTACTTTCAGTGATATCTGCTGACCTGAAACTGGCACACCTCCATGGTAGAAGGCGCACACAGCAGCTCTAGTGCCCATTCAGCCTGGACCCTGCCATCTTCTTCACCCTATCACCTCCTCCAGACTGCTTCACCAGGCTTCTTCAGGTTCCTGCAAGGCAACGCTCAGCCATCACTCATCTGATTTCCAGAGGGAAAATGTCTTAGGGGGAGCACCAGTGTTGTCATTGTGGGGAGTGGAGCAAACACCTCTGCTACAGATGCCCCTGTACATGTCAAAGGCTCTGCATGCAGATGACAGTCAATAAATGCCCATCCCTCCACTCACCAGGAGCTGGCAACACTCACGATGAAAGCAAATTATCATTTTGCAAAAAAAAAAAGTAAATAAGTAATATTCTTCCGTAAAACAAATTCTGCCACCAGCTACAGGAGAGCTTAGCAGCAATCTCTGCACAGATGAGGCAAGCAGAGCTTGGGCATCAGCAAATGTCCCCGCTGCAGGACAAAATGGCTGGGGCAGAGAGCAGCCTGTGGCAGCAAAGGACTCTCCTGTCTCCAAACCATGGTGAAAAAAAAAAGAGGAAGCAGTTTAGAACCATTCCTCAGTTCACCTACCTTTTTTTTAAAAAAAATCAAAAAGCGGCAAAGAGCATTTCCAAGTGTGTCTTTGTAGACTACTGTGTGTAAACGTGAATCCAATTAACTTCAAATTTAACTACTAATGAAATTATCTCATTTGGCTATCAGCTCAGCTCTCATCCATGGCAGTAATTAACCACTGGGGGTTGTCACTCCCAGACACATGACACAAGGACTCCCCCAAGCTCAGGTGCTTCAAACCCGTACAGAATTCATTACCCTGACAGTGTGAAAACCCTTCACTTTCAATACCACAGGGCACCAACACATTTTTTCCCTTTATCTAACAGATTGTCAGTAACAGTATGAAAGAAATGAGCCCACTGGACACGTAATTAATTACAGCAAAGGATATACATCAGAAAATGTAGGGGGTTCAGGTGGTGGAAGGGGGCTCACAGAGCCCCTTTGCCACTGTCTCAGAACCATCAGCAGGGCTGGTGATTTTCCTCTCTGAGATGCACCATGGTCTGCAGCGAGGGAAGCCGGGCCTTTGCCCCCCGCCCCATGCTCACAGCAGATGTGTGATTGCCACTGGCTCAGGAGCATGGTCAAGAATGAGGCAGTACTCTGGGTTAATGGGGTAATGCCACCTCTTCAGAGTCAGAGGTTCAAAACCAATAGGTCAGCATTATTGGGAAAGCCAGTCTGGCGGTGCCAGTGAATCCTTCTGCATTCCCACTCTCCTTGCAGTTATCACTACAAGACATCAGCCCATCTAAAATGGCCACCCAAGGTAGCACACACCCCTGTCTGCAATTACACAAAGTACCACCCACACATACTGCTCCACCCAGCAGAGACCAGCACTGCCCTAGGCTCTACCTCAGGCATCAACACCCTCTCCATTCCTGCCCAAACCAGATCCCCCACAGACCTGTCCACCAGCACAGACCAGAGCCCTCCCCCCAGATACACACAGAGCCTGCTGCCTCACCTGACTCTTCAGGTCTTTACAGAAAACAATTTTTAAAAATGCAGGTTTGCACTTGGCAAAGTGGAGATGAAAAGATGCTGCCATACCAGCCCATAGAGTTGTGCAATGAGCTGGGCAGTGCCATTGCATTCAGACTGGGGTTCTACCCAGCAGCCTCTGCATGCAAGGAATCCTTATGCTGGTTTCATGCAGGGATGCCACGTAGCAGCTGCAGCAGGGCACCAGCAGAATTAATAAACCACTTCCAAAAGGCCTCCCAGATGAAAGAACTTGGCTTTAGACTGTGCTGTCTTCAAAACAACCTTGCATAGTCTCTAAGACTCCATATTGCGATGGGAGGAGGATGGCACCCCCTCTGTGGTTGTGTTCCTGGTCCTGTCACATGGCACCTCCTTCATGAGGTGCCTGCAAATGTCAGTGGCAGAGGAAGGGACCTGGACTGATACTGTTATGCTGCCAGGACCCCAGAAGACTGCTGGCCCTAGGAGCCTGCACATGTTGCTCTCTCTTTGGTGGGCTTTTGCAGCTGTCCTGCCATGCCAGGCACTTGCTACCCCAGCTATGAAGAAGCTGTGGTGCTTTACAGGAAGCAATGCCATTGCTTAACACTGCAAAAAAAAAGTAATTGGCAGAGATGCTTTCTGGCAGCCACTTCATCTCTGAGCAGCAAGCCCAAATTTCTAGCCTATTTCAGTTAAATTGGTTACCAGCACTGACTTTTATTCTGAAAAATCCGGTTCCCACTTACAAAAGCTCTTTTTCTTCTGCCCAGTGAAGAACTTGATCATGCTAAGCTGGTTGTTTCAACTCTTATCCCAAAGAAAATATTTTGGTCAAATGCACAACTGTGTTATCAGAAAAAGGACCTGAAGAGTTCCATCAATTGGCTCTTGCTCCCTTTGCCACCTGGGGACATGTGCGTATCACCCAGGGTGTGCCCATGGCAGCAGCATAGGGCAGTGGAGTACCCAAACAAGAGACATGTCCTAAAAAAGCTATCTGGTTCTATCACATACAAAATACTGCTCCACAGTAGCAGCTAAATCATTACTGCCTTGGGTCCAAAGCCACTGAGCACATGCCCCAACATTCAGTCCTGCCCAAAAGTGGCTCAGACTCTGTATCCCGTGGGTACCTGCAGTATGGCATTTCATGCCCTTCCACTGGGAAAGAAGACGTCACCAGCACAGGACTCCAACACACTGAATTGCTGCTGTTAATGAATAACTCCCCTCCTGTGCTCATCTTGCTTTATTTGTGGACATCAAACCAGTGCGGTGTGCTTACTGTGATGAGTTACCTCTCCTGCACCTAATTAGAGGCAGATAAAACAGTGGTAACATACAGATCACCTGTAATGATTTTGCTGACTCGATTATTCTTCTGACAATTAGCTCTGGCTGCCAAAGCCTCACAGGAATGTCAAAGTCTACTTCCTACAAAGCAGGTAATGTCACAGGTATGACCATGAAATCAATAATGAGGCACAGCTCTTGCAGAGGGCATTCAGGTCAGATGGAACAGCCCTTAAATTAAACATTGATAAGCAGAACACAATTATCCATCATGTTTAAGTGCCTGCGTGAAATTAGCAGCCAGGGAATGGGAGCAGTGGGGGAAAGATTAGTGGAGGAGGTATTGAAATGCACAGTGTCCACTGTGACTGGGGCTGCAAGGGCTCATGACAGTGGCACTGTAATCTGCTATCAGAGCTATAAAATTCAGATTAAGCACACTGCACTGAAACAGGGGCTGCAGATGTGGGTCTGTTTTTATCGTCATCTGCAAAGCAGCAGCAGATGTCTAGAGGAGTCCAAAGCTGCCTTTCATAGTAGGTATCTCTGCTACTCTTTCCATTGACCCAATTACACTTTTAAAAGAGAGTCAGGGCAGGTAAAAGAGAAAAGAAGGAAGAACGGTGCTTTCTGTCAGAGCAACAATGCAGTGAGGAAGTACAGATGAATACCCAGTATGTTTTCCCCATGATTCCTAAGAAAGAGCCCTGGAGCTACAGAGTGCTCTGCCCTCAGTCCCATCTCCTCTGGACAGTATTTCTTGTGCTGCTGCATAAAAGTCCTGTCCCTTCTTCTGTGCAGCCACAGAGCTCTTGCACTCTATAAAAAAACTCAATATTCCAGCTTGTCACATATTTTTAGGGTTGCTAGGATGAGAAAGTTTTGCCTGCAGATCTGAGCTGAGCTGCACCATCATCCACCTTGATCTTCAAAGTCCTCCCGGTTCTCTTGTCCCTCCTGTAACACATGCAAGGTTAGAATTCCATGGGTTGACCCCTTCATTCAACGCACACACTCACAATGTATTGGTGGGGACATCTGTGTGGAGAATAGGGAAAAATACCCCAGGCAGACAACATCTTTTCAAGAACTCACCCCTACCCTAATTCTTGTAGGCCAACAACTAGCCACACACTAAAATGCATCAGCATAATTTAGCCTTTCCCTGGCTCATGATAACTGACATCTTCAGGCCTTTCAAGGTCTCTCACTGAGCCCAGTGTGGGGCTAGCAGGCCCACCAGTGGTTGGGGCAAGGCAAGGCATGGCCTGGGTCTCAGGTGCTCACAGCTCCGTGCGTGGAGGGATGTGGGGAAGTGTGGGGATGCATGGCAGAACAATGGAGACAATCCTACCACATTACATGAGCACACCACCACAACTTCATCTATGACATTTCATCTATCAAGGGGACACCAAGAGGAAGGGAGGGCAGATGGAGGTGAGTGCGAGGATGATGAGATCTTGTGGGAGGACATGTAGTGGTCTGGATCCATTGAATCCCTTTTGCGGGATACTTCCCCTCCCACACCTGCCTGGAGAACAGCAGAGGAGCAGCAGGTTGCAAGCAGCATGGGGCATCCTGCAGCAGCGGCAGTGGCACCCCGCAGAAGGGGTTCTTTGGGGGAGGCTGGGTCTGCCTGGCACAGCCTCCCAATCCCACACAGGTACCTGTCCCTGCACAGTCCCTCCCAAAGGAGGGGACAAACAGACACACAGTGAGAAGGAGGTGGCAGACCACAGACATCATGACATGTTTGCCTTTGTGCCAGTGCCAGCCAAGATCTTTCATAATGAAGCCTTGACCCTAAGAGACAGAAATGCCGCAAACCTGAACTGTGTAAACCTGGAGTTTATGCAAGCAGAGAGCTGTTCATTAGGGCATTTTAACTCCAGTAAGTTAATGGGTGTGTATGGAAAAAGGTCTGAAGATGCTAGAACATTTGATTTTCCTTTTTAAAAAAAAGGTTAAATCTCATTTTCAAGTTTAGAATAATTTTGCTATGTAAAATTTAAGATACTAAGGACAGATACAAAAAGTGTCCCAAATAAAACCAAGAAGTGCACACTGCTCTGGGCTGGTTTTACCTTATTTAGTACTTTCTGTTGCTAAACTTTCTTCAGATCTGGAGTTTTTAAAGGAGGTATTTAGTTTGTTTATTTGTCGTGGGTTTGATTTTGTTGGTTTCTTTTTAATATTAAATAGACCTGAACAAAGTAAAAATCTCAAATATTTTCACAGCTGTTGGATCTGCAGGGTCCTTCCACAGCCAAAAGGGAGGATGGACTCTGCATGTGCTCAGCAGGGACCCACAGAAAGGGCTACAGGGGCACAAGGACCCAACAGCCCAAGCTTGGATAAACCTCCAGTGGCTCCTGGTCCAAGGGTCAGTTCCTCCACCAGCGTGGAGGAGAAGCACCTCCTTAGATACTAAGTTTCAGGAGCAGGGGAAGGCAGCTCATTCTGGCCCTGGCAGGATGGGATCTTCTGGTGGTTAAGATCTCAAAGATGAGACTCTGGTTATATAACACTGAAACTGATGGAGGTATTCAACTGGGTTTCAGGTCTGTCCAACTTTCACTGGAAAACTGTCTGAAACTGGCTCTTCTCCCCCTTCTTGTTTCCATGGTTCACTATGCAAGGCTGGAAGAGGCAAAATTGCAGACAATTAACATGTGGGAACTGCTAAAGTAGCATAAGTGAACCATAAAGGAGCTTCCAGAGGTCCTGGAAAAGAAATGGAGCAGGGAATGCAGACTGGAAGCATGGATACACAAAGGGGTGCACAGGAGGGAGACACACATGGGCTTGTCCTCCTGTTCTGGTCATACCACTGGTGCCAACTATACTAATCTGCAGTTCTCAATGTTTCAAAAGGGATTCATTGCACACCAAATGCTCTCCTCAGCAATTTGCATTAGTTTGGAAATGACATCAAGTGTTGCCTACAAAGGCAAAAAACCCCATGTGTCTACCTATCTGAGAGATCAGTTAGCCCCCTCCTGTCAAACTGACATGTTTAAAGAGGAGACAAAAGAAATCTCACGTAAAAATAATGGGCTTACCTTCATGGCAGATCTTAGCCTAGACAATGTTATTTTTTGGTCAAGTGCCATTCATCATGCAGTGTAACTCACAAGCAGCAATTAAATAAAACTTTCAAATAGAAATAATAAAACCAACTTTAAAGTGTTCAGAACTAAATAAATGCAAAAGAAACCAATATCAAAAGCCAAAATATAAAATAACAATTCCAAAACAAAACACCTCTTCCTGCTAAAATGTAGAAAGTGCTAGTTTGGCTGGTTTTCTGCTGTTGAGTAACATGCTTTTGCATTTCCTATCACTTCACATCTTAGGTCTGAATAGTCTTACACACCTCACAACCACTGCCAAATTAAAGATGGGGTTTTTTCATCGCATTATTTCTAAAATATACTCTAGCCAGCACGCTACATGCAATGAATGAAAGAAATAGGAGAATTAAACCACGCAATGAAACAGCTTTCTGACGAATAAAGCTATGGAAATTTTAGGCTCCATTTACTCCTCAATCTAATTTTGCCCTCCAATGCACATTATGTCTGAAATGGGATCTCATGTGGTTTGATCAGTGCTCTTAACGCATGCAGAAGCAACATATTCCCTTTATTGTTGTTTTCCTTCTGCAGCACAGCAATACTTCTAATAAGAGCAGCACAGCAGGCTTGGTGAGACTGTCTCCACAGTAATCACTGTGCTGCTGGAAAGATGTAGGATGACCAAGAGGATCAGCAGCTGAAAAGTTTGTGGTCTGGAGGATCCCTGTTCCTGTAAATGCACAGCTAGAGGCTAAACACCCCACAAAAATCATGAGGGAGACTGAGTTATCAAGAGATGTTTAAATAAAACATTTTCCCTTTTCTTCTTTTCCGCTGTTTGGATTTTTGCAAATGCCCAGAAGGTGTTTTCTAGCTTCTCTTTGCAATCAAGAAGACTAGAAGGAAACTACCATCAGTTTGTGAAGAACTACAAACCCCTCTCACTGTAACAGGACTCCAAACAACGCCTTGGAGCTACAAGGAAAAAACCAAGCAGTAGGAGCTGTAGTATGAAAAGTAGCATTGTTAGCATTTTACTGTGGTGGCATGGATGCTCCCAAAAACTAATGGATATGAATAGGGAGAGGTGGCTGGCCTCTAAACTTTGCTTCATCAAGAAATGGAAATCCAGACTGTTTCCAACCCCACATATTCAGCCCATTTAACAGACATTTAACAGTTATGAAAAGGGACACACCAGCCCTAAGGAATGGTCCTGCACATTCCTGGGATCCACAGCCTTGGCTCAGGCTGGTAGCTGCCCTGGGAACACAGATGCTTCTCCCAAAGGAGAGCATCCTTAAGCAGGGCTCTGATCTTCAGGATTCATTCTGTAGACCTGGCCAATAGACCTTGCTGTCCATAGACAACTCAGAAGGCCCATACCAGTCCGTGCAGTCACCTCTGGGACCTTCCCAGGCATTGAGGAAGTGTGTGAGGAAAAGCACAGAGATGGCCTCTGAACCACCATCTGCCACCAAGGCCACTTCATGAAGGGCATCTGAGAGTGCTGATGACCTGATACCCCAACCACCATGAGTGGGGCTGCCACTACCTGGGGTATGCTGTGATGTGACATGAACTGCAGGAAAAGACCCTGCTGGTTCAGATGTTGCTCCAGAGGATCTGTATGACTGTGATATGATATATGATCATAGCATAGCATAGCATAGCATAGCATAGCATAGCATAGCATAGCATAGCATATCAGGAGGGGCAGGGCAGCCCACCTCCTCCTCCCAGCCTGGCAGCTGGGGTGACACTGCCCCCAGGTCTGAGAACTACACAGGGTGGCCTGGGAAGGGTACTAGAATCCAGGGCAAGCCTTCAGGCTGCCAAGCCCCAAGTCGCTGCCATGTCCTGGTGGGGTGGGATAAGACGATCGCCAGCTTCGTGACCCCTAGCCGTGTGTGGGAAAGCAGGTAAGCTGATCAAGCCAAGAAACCAGGCAAGAGGGGAGAACATGTATTTCCAGGTATCTTGCAAAGGATGGCAGTGACATACAGAGGGCTTTTGGGAGCAGCAAGAGCAGGAAGACAAGCCCAGGCACCATGCAAACCTGCCTCTGCGGGAATCCCTTTGGTCCCAAGCCAGACCTTTGCACCTCTCACCAGCACCCAACGACTTACAATGCTTCGGCAGATCACGTCACTACTCAGGGCCATGGCATGTCCAGCCAGGCTCAGTGCAGTACTGCTATGCTAGGGGCTGCCAATACTCAGCCAGATGCCAGGCGACCCACGGCTTCAGTATGCTACCTGCTCGCATGCAGACAGACACCCACCCACGCAGGAGAGCCCTGTCAACACTGACATGGGTGAACACAACCCAGAAACCTGCCAGTGCATCCAGAAACAGGAAGACATGAGTATACTGACAACTGGTTATTCAGCTTGCTACATAAGCACAGAGGAAAAGAAAATCCAACAGCTTCCACCGGTCTGTTTAGCAGCAACATTAAACCCGTGCTGAAATTTTTCATCTCACAAGGATCAATATTTATGATCTGCATCTGGAATTTATCTGAGATGGAGGCATTTCCAATCTAAGCATCATTGCTAATGTCATGAGCGGTTTTCTACTCCTCACAAAAGAAATATTTACACCCTTGATTTTTACATCTTAATTAGGGTTCAACAAAGTCAAAATCAACAACCTATATGCTATTTTTCTTGTATTTCAGTAATGCTTTTTTTATCCTGGAATAAGATGAAAAGTTGAAATCAGGCACTTTACCCAGACTCTGTGATGGAAATAGTGAAGCTATGGAAATGTTGACACCCTGGGGTTTCAGTATTTTCCATCAAATATTCTCAGTTGTCAAGTTTGAAATGTTTTATTCTCTTTAGCTGAAGGAACCTGAAACATCTCCTTTGAAATCACTTTGAGACAAAATTGCATTTTTCATCTGTCCCATCAAGCAGCAGGACCAAATTCATATTTCCAAGTACCACCTCTTTCTGAGACTTCTAGTGGGTAGATAGCATCTCATAACATAGTAAGATATGTACCTCAGCTGATGCACCATGTAGTTCAGAAAATAACAAATGTATGGATTACTTTACGGGAAGCATCCTCCAGTGAGTTCAGACCAGAGAACAGAAGGGATTGTGGAAAGGGATCTTGCTCCAAGCCACAGTGTGATATTCCCCTTCTGCCACACTCAAGCAGGACTGAAGTAACCCATGAGCGCCAGCACCAGGATGGGGGATGCTGCAGTGATGCCCAGGGCCATGGATCATCTCCACCCATCCCAAGAGCTGGGGGCTGTGCAGCCTGACTGGGTCTGGCTGAGACACTTGGGGCTTGCTTGATCCTCAACCATTACCCTTCAGCTGGGACCTCCCCAGCTCACATTTTCTCCTGCCTGCTCCTCAGCTGAAGACAGTGACTGTGGACAAAAGCAGGGCAGGAGAGTGCCCAGACGGGGTCCCTTGCCAACAGTGGCCATCATGGTGTCAGGATTTATAACTGTATTAAGTGGTATGACAGTTGGCCACAATAAATTAGCTTCCCTTCTTTCCAAGTCACAGACAATAAAAGGTTTGGCAGTGAAAGTCATTCATCATCATAAAGACTTGAGATGTTCCAGCCTTCAATTTCACTCACATTCTTAACACACCAGAGAGGAGTGCTGGATTTTAGGTGGAAAAAAAGAGAGGGACAGAAGAAAGGGGGAAATAATTAAAAGAAAACATGAAGAAAGATTGGACAGGAATAATTACAAAGGTCAGAGAAAGGAGTACATTCAGAACAGCACTTCTGATGATGGGGGCAGAGCTGCTCTGTTCTCTGTAAGGCATATGTGATGCTGAGCAGAGTTGATGGGTGTCCCTACCACCTTAAGGTCCCTACCACCCTGGGTCCGCTGGGACAGTGCACCAGAGGGATAGCCAAATGTCACACTCACTACCCTCTTCTCTCCAGATCTGTGGTGCCACTGCTGATCCCTGCTGCCTACAAGCTCTTCATGCCATGTATTGGGAACAGAGGAATGAAGGTGATGGCAGTGGCTGGCAGTGGCTAGCAGTGGTGGAGCACCATGTCCACAACCATGACAGTGCCTTCCCCTCCATGAGGACTGCAAGTTCGTTATGTATCCAACCAGCAGGAGGGACCTCCCCTGCTGCACCAGAGGTCAGCTGCAGCCAGAAGACCTTGGAGCAGCCGCTACAGAAAGGGAGCATTTTGCTGAGGGTCTGCAGGCAGTGCCTTGCAGAGGAAAGCATAGAAGTAACTCTACTGTCTACAAACCCTTGACTGACACAATGTAAAGGAGCAATGGCTTTCCATCTCTCCAAGAGGCCAAGCACAGGAGACAGGCACTCCTGTCCACCACATGCTGGTCAGGGTGGGGAGGCAGTATCACACAGAGCACCACAGAGCTGCTTTATGCATGTCACATTAGGGCCCAATGATATCCTCCTCTTAAGAACTTAACATCATGTCTCATTAAAACTTGAGCTGATATCAAGACTTGAAGGTAGTGAAGAGCCCATAAGAGTATGGATAAAATCTGTCTCCTGAGCAGTGAGGATGCAACAGTGCTTCCCCAAGCCCGTTGAACAGCCATGAACCCTTATACAATAGATAAGGTGCAGCTGGCCATGTGGTGATGATTCCACCTCTGCATGTCCCCAAAAGATCCAATGTGACTTCTGCAGCCTTGTGCATCCTCACAGTGGGAGGTCACAGTAGCTGCCTGTACCTCTGTTGGTCAAACATCTGACAGCAGAATGAACACTGGTCACTCTAGGACAAAGCCATGGGGATGCTCTGAGGCAGGACATGGGGATCCGTGGAGCACCTCCTGGTGTGGCCTCAGCAGCTGCAGGCAAAGACACACATAGCAGAAGTATGATCTGCAACCCTGCATTTGTGCAACACGTGTGATGTACATCCCATGTGTCCCTGTTATTGCCAGCGTTGCCTTGTTCCTGTGATGACCATCCCCAGCACAGCCCCCCAGGGAGAGATGGGCAATGCTCTCCAGAGAACTCGGGGACCAGATGCAGCTCTGTCACTTGGGCTAGACTGGGCAAAGCCCTGGCTCGGCAAGATTGGTTCATAGTTTGCCCTAATTCAGTGCATATCCCAGACAGCTTGGCTGTCTCTGCATTATCATGGGTATTTGGGACTGCCTTTACTGGCTAGCACACGCAAGTCAGGCAACACAGGACAGTTATCCTCCAGTGTGAACAGCTACCGGACCTGTTCAAGGCAACAACAATGCCCGGGGGTAGCTTATGTCCATATTCCATGGTTATAATGATATTAACAAGGACAGAAGGAGAAAAACAAGGCCTCTGTTTAGCAACAAATACCTGATTTGCTAACAAAGAGAGTCTCATCCACAGCCCCCAGCATCACCCCACCTCGTATGGACTTTGCAATTAGTGCAGCTGTAGCAGCACCTGCTGCCTCTCCACCACACTCTTCTACACCCTACATACTCTTGCAATACTTAAGCCCCAGTGGTCCAGGACCATCCTTCCCCCAGGAGGATGCTCACATCTGGGGAGGCCACAAGGTCTGGACTTACAACTGCCAGAGACGAAGCCAGCTGGGGAAGGGAGTCTTTTTCAGAAGTTAGTGCCCAAAAAAGGTATAATGTCATCACAGGGCTGAGCTCAAGGATTTCAGATTGTTGCAACGAATGTACAATGAAAAGATGGAAAACTCCAGAGGGACCCCAACACTCCTTTCACTCTTTTTACTGAATTTACTTTTGAGCCACATATGTATGAAAATCCCAAGCCAGGTGTCAAGTCTGTGGCAGCACAGGCAGTCCCCATCCCTGCTGATTCTTGTGGGATTTCCACAAGTGATATTCCTCACTGCTGGTAGATGTGCCAATTCCATCAAACAGCTCAAAGGCAGGCAACTTGTATTTTGATGAATTGCCAGTGACATTTTCCTTTTTTTCTACTTCATTTTTCTTTTTGCATATTTTTTATTACAGTTCAACATTTTTATGAGAAATTATACAAAACCCAAAATTCACACATTTTTGGCCTTAATGTAACATGAAATAATAAAGAAACAGTGCTCCATTACCAAAAAAAAAACCCCAACCCAAAAAACCACCAAAAAAACAAAACCAACCAACCAACCAACTAACCAAACAAAAAACCAAACAAAAACCCAAACAAACAAGTAGGTTATAAAATCTCTATTCTCGGCTAACACAGTGTTTTCCAAGGACGGAACTACAGGAAGAGCTCTTCTTTCAAAGAATAGAGAACATAAGCACAAACTTTCCTCAAAAAGTACACTGCAGCATTATTAAAACATGACTTCAAACACTTTACACTTTGCAGTTTTTCTTTCTTGAGTCCTCTTAAGTTTCACCTAGATTTCTCCCAGATTTCTCCTAAATTAAAAAAATTAAGGCATGCTCTCATTTCTAGGGGATGGTAGGAAGGTGTGAGCACACAGCAGACAGCAAGTGGCGTCCTGCCATGCTCTCCACTGCCCAGGGGTGCACATAGACCCAGAATTGTCTCTTTTACCATTCCCTCTACTCACTTCCCAAAACTGCTGGTCTGATGGTCAATTCACTTCAAATACATAGAGTCTCCCAACTGGTGAGGTATCATTTAAGAGTTAACTCATATTCAGCAACTAAGACCAGAATAATAGAATTGTTTAGGTCAGAAAAGCTCTCTAAGATCAGAGTCCAATCATTCCCCAGAAGTGCCAAGGCCACCAGTAGTCCATGTCCCCAAGTGCCACATCCACATGGCTTGTATATCTTTCCAGGGATGGCAACTCCACCACTGTCATGGGCAGCCTGTGCCAGGGTTGAACAGCCCTTTCACTGAAGATGTTTTCCCAATATTCAATGTAAACCTTCCCCGGCATATCCTGAGACCATGTCCTCTTGTCCTGTGCCTTGTTTCCTGGGAGCAGAGCCTGACTCCCACCTGGCTCCACCCTCCTGTCAGGGGGTTGTGGAGAGCCAGAAGGTCCCCTCATGTCTCCCCTTCTCCAGTATGAGCCCCCTTATCTCCTTCAGCTGCTCCTAAGAACATTTGTGCACCAGACCCCTCCCCAGCTCCACTGATTGGCACTGGACACATTCCAGCTCCTCATTATCTTTCAGAGGTCTTCAACCACTGTCATCAAAACAACTACCTTGTCCTAGAAACAAGTTCTGCAGCCTGACTCAGATTGCCACTAGATTTTATTTTTGTGGTGTGCAGATGCACAGATGCTAATGCATCCCTCTACTCACCTAGAAATACAACGAAACTCTCAGATGTTTCGTTATTGTTGTGGGACAAAAAAAAGCAATTAAGGAAGCACTTAAGCTAATTAGAATGCTTTCCTTTATTTCCTTTTTCTCTTTTTTTTGGTAATTATTTCCAAATTGGAGATCTACAACAGATTTCAGCATTTATATGGCAGTGAGAAATGCTACCTGTGGACTGAACTGGCTGTTGATGCGCTAAAGCTGCCAGCCAGCCCTGAGCACACGAACCCCCAGCTGCCATGGCAGTGGGTGGCACAGCTGCGTGTGAGCATCCCCAGCACCCAAACACCAGCACAAGACACTGTGCGTGAAGCCTGCAGAGCACTTTCCACCCACCAGTGTGGAGCTGGTTTGATGTCCCTTTATTTTCAGGGTGTTTCAGACCAGGGTGAGCACAAGACAAGGCTGCTCAGCATGTTTGCAGAACAAGCCCCAGGCCCGCCACAATCAGGACCAGCATGAAGGCATCAGAACCCTCTTGTCTTAATCCTCCTGCTATAGCTGCTCGATTTAAAATTGTATTTATTATCCATACCACAGTGGTATTTGGGGCAGGGGGAAACAGATTGAATTAATTAATTAATCGCAAAATCCTTAAGTAAAAGATGCTATGTAAATGCAAATTGTTATTATACATGCTTTGCACCAAAATATGTTTACCATAGTTAAATTCAACATTTAATTCCACAGCCAAACTCCCAACAGAGTCAGGCTGTACATCATCAAAAAGAGGCAGTTAATAGCCTGGGTCTTAGTGGGGTACAAGTGCCCTCGTTTGCTTTCTCAAATGCTCTTCTTCTTTAATGGCAAGATAAGAATTCATAAAAATGGAAAAACTCAACAGTGTCACAGTTAGACTCTGTCTTCTCATTAAAAATGACACTTCTGGTTTTCAGATTGGCTGCCTTTTCACAGGAGTTTATGTGGCCTTTTTTCAAGTCTTTAACATGGCAAATCCTATTGTGAGTGATGGATAGATTATTGGAAAATGCATCCACACTTTTATCTATTAAATGTAGAAAGTAAGCTGTAAATCTTAGCATAATGCTTCACTAGAAACCATCCATCTACCAGCACCAATTTGCACTTCAAAACAGTCCCACAGAAGTTAAAGTATAATTCTGTGACTATGTTCCATGTTTAAACAGACATCAACATTTCCAGGCAAGGACACGTTATATGACCAAAACATAGCCTCAGAAGAAGACTTTTTATTTTTGCTATTACAAATAGACAACAACAACAAAAAAGCCACCAAAGCATTTTTGCAGAAGAAAATGTACTAATAACAAATCCAGACCTTTACTTTCTGCAAAACCATGTTGATTTGAAGATAGGGATGGGAGGGGAGAAAAAAAGAGAGGAAGGAGTTGTGAAAAAGTTACATTACTCTTATTTCAGACAGTTGGAACAGGAAGTACAAATTGAAACAACTTTTCACTGAAAAATGCAAATATTTTTAGATTTTCAATCAAAATAATTGAAATCCTTTTGGCCAGCTGGTGAAAGCACAGCCATAAAACAGCTGCTGACTATCAGCTGGATAACACTTCTCTCCAGGATCTTCAGGTGACCCTTCTTTCTCTCTCCAGGACAGGTTCATCCCACCTACAGAGGTCCAGCTTAAACTAAGCACTCCTCATTCCCTCCATAGCCATTGGAAAGAAACAGGCACATCCTGATGAGGATCCCTAACTTTATATTCAGAAATTCTTTGGACAAGTCACCTTCTGCAGATGTTTTCTCCTTTCCACCTGAGATCTTGCTACAGGGATGACCAGCCACAGACCTCCTAAACAGTGAGACATCACCAAAGAGAGTCCAGTGCTGTGTCACTGTGAGAGGATCAAATATATGCAGGTAACCAAGGTGGCCAAAATCCGCAGCTGAAGTGTAAAGAGTAGATTTATTCCATCACCATGCTGGCACAACAGGGACACATACACTGCTAAGCTTATTCCATCTTAGCAGGGGCAAAAAGTGTGTGGCCTGTTCCCAGCCTCACATATCAATGGGCTGTGCAACACTTCACAATGCTGTGAATTTCCTCTGTGCTTTTATGATCTCTGCTTTGATCTCTCTCCCAAGACAGAGAGCTCAAGAATGTCTGGGAGAGGGCCTCCAAGTCTCTGTAAACACCTACGTTATCTCTACACAGAAATTCTACTTCTCAGAAAAGACAGAGGATTAAAGGCATACTTTATGTTTTCCCACACTGTCGTTCTCCAGGCCTTGGCATTTCCAGCTGCAAGGTCCCTTGAGCTATCATCCTTCTCACCAAATCTTCTTTTTACAACCCTGTCCTCCCAGTCACTGTTAAAATACAAAGTAGCAAATGCATTTAAGAAATAAATAGGGTTTCCTAATGAAACCAGGTTTCTCACTGTGGTCAGGAAGATCTGGATTTAGACCTGAATTCATGACAATAAACAACATACAAATGCTGAATCAACTAGATAGGAGATTCTTGGGTTCATTCTTTTTGACTGCAGCAATATACAAATTAAAATAAGGAACTGCCACCAGCAGATACCACAATGCTTTTCCTATCATTATTAAGGCACGTTTTTACTTCTCATTAATGAAATACTAACCCTGTATCAATTTCTGCACTTCTAAAATAACAGCAGTCTTCACTGTAAACATGAGATGTGCATGAAGGAGAGAAAAGTTGTATTTCATTATGTGTTCGTCAAAGGCATGCATTGGGACCCTTTTTTGCCTCTAATGTCACAATATTGTTTCAGTTGGACACAAAAAATACTTAGTTTTCTCAGATGATCATAAAAAATGGTCCATAAAAGGCAGATCGAATAAGTCACAAGCCAGAGGAAAAGCATTAATTCCTTGGCTCCTGCCAGCACTAGGTTCAGAGAGCAGAGTTAAACTTTAGTCTTACGCACGGTGAAACTAAAAATTAAAGAGAAGGTGGAACTTGGAAAGAGGTTGTGACTTTGTTCTGATGTGGGATGAGCACCCAGAATCCAGCCAAGACCTGGCACAGAAAGGCAGCCTTTCCTTCCTTCATGGGTCATCCAGACCTTGACCAAAGGGTTCAGTCTGTGACCACATTCCACCTCACCTATCCACACTGGTTAAATATTCTACCTGGATGTACACATCTCACCACATACTATTACGACTGAACTCTTAATTTTTCTTGTGTAGCCCTAAGACACCTAATTTCCAAAGCCATAAAAAGAAATAGGCCAGATTTCAAGATGTTTACACAACCCCAATATCCTCTCTTCTGCTTACACTCTCCCAGTCATTACCAGAGGGACGCAGCCCCTACAGTCTTCATCAGGGAAAGAGTTTGAAGGCTGCTATCTTTACTGGTCACTAGAAAGCAATAGGACAAGATGAAATGGCCCCAAGATGCACCAGGGGAAGCGTAGATTGGACATCAGGGAAATTTTCTGCACTGAAAGCGCTATCAGGCTCTGAAACAGGCTGTCCACAGCAGTAATGTCCCTGGAGGGATTTAAATGATATGTAGGCATTTGGAGACATTGTTAATCATAGACATGGCAGTGCTGGATTAATGGTTGGACTTGATGATCTTGGAGACCTTTCCCAATGTAAATGACTCTCTGACTGAAAAAAAATAAAAAGACACAAAGATACAAAATCAAACCCCCCCCCCCAAAACATCCATATTTTCCTTCCATGTTTTGTGGTATCTATAAAATGTTCCTTTAAATTCATGTACAAAAAGTAAAATAAATTATGAGAAAGCTTCCTTACCCACCTACTCCATTTTCATGCCCAGTCTGGTACAGGCAGAGCCTCAGAAGGTACCAGTGGTCCCAGTAACATGTACTGCAGGCTGTCCTAGAGCCACACTGGGCACAATCCCACCAAAGAAACAATGACACACAGCTCCTACCCAGAAGCATGGAAGCACAGAGCCAACCACGGAAACATCGTGCAGCTGAGATTAGAAAGCAATTCGGGAGTTCACCCAGTTCAGCTAACTTGGTTATGCAAAAAATTAGGTGTTGAGTCCAAATTCAATACCTAAGCCTAGCCTGTGGAGAGAGGGGGATTTTTCCAGACCCCTCCAGCCAAAGGCTGGTTTCTAGGGTTGCTCAGAGGAATCCTCCATCCACAGGCTGAGAAAGATCTGTTACCACTCTTCTGGAAGTGATCTGCATCCTATTGCCACTTGTTTTCTTGTTAAAAAAAATAGTAAGTCCTTCTGGATGGCACTGAGCTAAGTGCTGAAATATATCAGTGTTTAATCCTGGCAAGAGATCAGCCTGGGATTTTAGAGTAGTGACTTTTTCCTCCTGTTGAAGGCATCAGAATTCATACTGGCGGAAAACGCTCAAGTCCTCAGGGGCAGTTGATTTTGGCACAGTGTCCGGTCCAACTGCGGTTCCATCATCTCATGCATAGCTTCAGAAGGGACCAATAATACCTTCCATTCAACAAAACCTGGCAAAACAATGGCTCAAAAATTGCAGTTACATCACAATGGCATGAACAAAGTAGCATGAAGACTCAGGAAGCGGATGAGACTGAGCAGTCCTAAGGAGAAACATGCCAGGAGGCCACCTGAGCACTACATGCCACCACAGAACAGTAGCAAGAAACGTTTTATCTTTTCGCCTGCATTTATCCCATTTTAGCATCTGTGTTCCCTAACTACAAAAACTGAACACAATTCCAGGAATATGGATTGTTAAACATACCCCTGTTACCTGCATTAGCCAAAGATCTCTGCCACCAATGAATAACTACTTGGCACAATATCCTACACCTAACATGTTGGATACATCCACAGTAATGAAAAGGTCAGGCTGATCTTCCCAGGGGTGGAGGAGTCTGCTCTGTGTTCACTTCAGCTTCACATCTGGCATCACCTATGTCTGGTGACAAGAGTCCAGCAATGCAAGCCAGAGCAGGTAACCAAGATTACAGCCATTGAGAATGGCTTCCCCATCCCGCCAGACAATAAACTGACTCTGATCCTGCTCTTGCTCTGTTTTTATCACCTTTTTGATGTGCATACAAAATGGGCAGGAAAGTCCAAGGATTTGGCTCTCCAGAACCATTGTCTACAAGGCTGACTGTACAAAGGAGCAAGGAATGTAATGCTCCAAGCTTGGAGGATGCAAGTTTGAATGCAGAGGATAAGACATAACCTGTCCATACTTGGCAGAGTCTCAGCCTCTCCCTGCATGTGAGGAAGAGCAGGTGGGCCAAGGGTGATAGACATGTCCCAGCATGGAAGAAGACCAGGCTCCTCTACTCCAGCATGTGCTAGACAAGAAGCCCACTGACAACACTTTGCTCTGTGCCACTTCTTTTAATGGAGTGATATAGCGTTCAGACCCCAGTCCAGTAAATCATGCTTCTCTGCCCCGGGTGAGGTGAGGCTGGTTGACAGCCACTCCTGGCTCTGTAAGTACAAACTGGCTCCACTGCTGGACACAGCTGGGCTGCTGTGGGTTTACCAATCCACCCCCAGTACAGTATTGGAGAGCTACATAAAGATATCAGTTTAACATGGCATTGTCCTCTCAAAGTGACACCAATCACGCTGAAATCAGCAAGCCAAAGCAGGGAAAATGCATCTGGAGGTAATTAGTAACAATCACAGGCTGCTTGGAAATTGCTGACAACAGCAGCAATGTGCTGGGCCTCAGTCATTGGTTTGTAAATGCAGAGAGCACTCACAGGTTGTGGCTCCATCCAGTGACACCACAACCTGGTAACAAGAACAATGAAGAAAAGTAATCATAGTTCTGTTCTCAGACTTATTTCCATCAAATTCTTTTACAGTCTTACAGATTTAAGACTGACAACATAAGACAGACTAAGTTCTCTTCACATATCGCAGCCGAGATTACTCCAGAATTTCTCATTAAAAATGATTAAGCTTGAACAGGAGATACAGCTATAGAAAGGAGAAAAATGTTCCTGGCTTTCATATTTCAAGTTATTCACTTTTCAGCCTTACCAATAGCCTCATTCTGTGTTGAAACATCGTGCCCACAGCTCTGCTTCACACACACAACCAGAAGAGTTCCCGGTAGAAGAGATGTAGCCCACCAGTGCTGCTCTGGATACCACAACTCATTTGCCAGTGTTTTAAGCAGCTCTTGGTCTCATGACACTGATGCTATTACAAAATTGTTTATAATCTGGAATGTCAACAGAGAAGTGAGATCGACCTCAAGGTATTAACACCACCAGCCAGAGACTTTGGACATTTGGTGGACTTTTATCCAACTAATCCTCACTTTCATAGTTGAAAACACACTACCTAGCATGCTAAAACATGTTGCCCCCCAAGGCTTTCAGCTTCATTCTCTGAGTTTGTTCACATACACCACAGGACAGCCTGTATGAAACAAGGAAGAGTGGAAACACTCAAAAAAAAGGAAGAAATTAAAAGCAGTGAAACTTCCTGAGTCTCAAGAGAAGACCAGAGGTAAGGCTGGCCATTCCTCTTCCAGTGAGGAGCAGTTCACAAGGGAAATGTCATCATGGATCTTTGAGGCTTAGGCTCTTCTGAACTGAGGGGAGCCAAGGACCAGGAGGTGGTTCTGGCAGGATTTCTCTCATGAGTAAGGGCGTTACTACTGAACTGGGGCTGATACAAAGCTGACCTTCCTCCAGGGACTGTTGCCTTATCAATCGCCTATCAACCCCTGCCCATCCCAGCCACAGAACACTAAACCAATCACTGGATTTTACCACAGCTTTGGTCAGACAACAGACCACAAAAAAAAGCTCTGAGAAGGCAGGGTAGATGGTGCGTTTCCAGACGTTTGTTTGACCTTGCACTCATAACAACCGTTGTGCACCATTTCCCACCTCCTGATTTTCAGAGATACTTACCACAGATGGAAGTCCCATGGCAATATGCACCTTGTGCTTACAAGGGAAATAGGGTCAATAAATGTGTCTCCTTTTCCAAATTCCCTGTCCCACCAAGGAAACAGGCTGGGAAAAGAGTTGTGACTGAAAAAATGAGTTATATTTGGGGAGAAAATAGAGAAATCTGTCCAGAACTACAGCGAGAAATGCACCACCAAGTGTGCTGTAATGGACATTCTTTGCACATTACAAAGCATAGCTTGCTACTGAAACCTTCCTGCTCCTGACAACCTGCACATCTCTTTCAGCTCCTCAGGAAAGCCTCAGAGTAGGGAGTATGACTCAGGCATACAGTATGTACCCATTGTTATAGGGCCCAGATCATGATGGGGACTTCTGGGTGCTTCCAAAGCATGACCAGCACAAAACAATTCCTACGGCTGTTAAGAAAGAAAATTAGAGTATAGCAGGTAGACAACCTCCTCCAAAAATATATCAAAAGGCATAGGTTTTAAAAGACTTTCGATATGCTCATGTATATCTAAGTTTTATGAATGCCATTGATAGAAAACTCTACAGCACTGTCAAATTAAAGATATAAATACCCACTGTCTTCCAAAATATGTCCTGTTGTAGCTGTCACTCTGACATATGTAAGACTGATAGCAGGTTTTTTTCTAGAACTTGCTGTTCATAAAGTCTGCTCCATGTTCTTGAGGAGAACTTGCAAATTTAACATTTGGAACTTTTGCTCAAGTGTAGGTAACATCACAGGGAGAACCTCTGTAAAATCCATATTGAACTTTGCAGCATCACCTCTGTAGTAGGTTTTACTCTAACAAATGTGATCAATCAGCTCGCAACACTCTAAGGAAGTAGCAACATGAGACATATGAGAAGTGCTTAAACCAGTGTAAAAACAACGAAGAACTGCTGATGTACCAGCCAAAACAACAGCTCTTGGCTGAACCTCATTTTGGCCAGGTGTAAATTCTGGGTGAGCAGTCCGTTAGAAGATGACAGAGGCTTCAGTTAGGTCACCCCAAAGCCTTCTTTTCTCCAGCCCAAACAATTCCAATTATCTCAGCCTTTCCTCACAGCAGAGGTGTTCCAGTCCTCTGATCAACTCGGTTGCCTCCTCTGGACTGGCTCCAGCAGCTCCACATCCTTCATGTGCTGGGCCTCAGGGCTGGAGACAGGTGGGATCTCACCTGAGAGGGGCAGAGGAGCAGAATCCCCCCTCCCCTGCTGCCCCCCCCGATTGGGGGTCATCCCAGCACAGGGGGGTTTCTGGGTCCCAGCACACGCGGCCAGGGCAGGGCCAGCTCTCACCCAAGTCCTTCTCCCAGGGCTGCTCGTCTGTTCGTCCCCTGCCTGGATCAATCCTGGGAGTAGCCCCAACCTAAGTGCAGCATCAGGTGCACCCTGGTCTTATTAAACCTCATGAGATTCCCATGGGCCACTTCTGCAGCTTTTCCAAGTCCCTCTGGATGGCCCTGTCCTTCAGGGTTGTTACTGCACTCTCAGCTTGGTGTCACCTGCAAACCTGCTGAGGATGCCCTTGATCCCTCTGTCTGTGTCACTGATGAAGATATTAGATAACACTGGCTCCAGCACAGACTCCTGATGGACACAGATATATCTGTATCGAAGCTCTATCTCCTTACCTCTTAAAAGCCACACATCTCCAGAAGTCCCTCTTTCTGTCCATCCATCCGCCCCTAGACACCTTTCTTATCTATGAGTCCACCACTCAAACCACCCATCCAGAATGAGACAGGTATTAAAAGAAGTCTCTCTCCTTCCACTTCAAGGTACACATGTATATCTTTAACTCTACAATTTCTTTTGAATCCTCCTAAACTTTGTCAAGAAAAGCCAAAGACTGATGCTGTACTGGGTTAAAACAACTTTGTGACACTTGTTTTCAAAACTGCTCCTCTGCTAGATGAGATTGTAAGGCTTTAAAGACACAGTAATACTATACAAAAACCAGTATTATCTTCCATTGTAGCTACAAAATAAAGAATTATGTCCAATCTTTGCCAAAACAGAGAAAATCCAATGAAATTTGCACCAATTAGACACAGCAGTAACACACAGAGGTAACATTCATATGAAACACAGAGCCTTAAATTTTAAAAGCCCTCATTTTTCCTGATTTGCACAACTAATTCAGGACACAATTTCATAATTTTCTTACCATTTGGATAATCTCCTTGGAAGCAATGGGGTCAGACCCAAATAAGTAGGTGACCAAAGCATTTATCAGACTCTAGCTGTTCCTTAACTCTTGCTCTATGCCTGCTAAATAAATGCAGATGATGTGGCATTCCTTGAGCAAACAGCCTTTGCTTTTCATTTAAATGCTCAGCTTTAGTGCACAGGTACAATTCAGAAATGGTATAAAATGAGCATCCAAAATTCAGGCTAGTTTGAACTGTCATAAAAACTCCATCCAGTCAAACATACCAAGTGCATTTACAAAAAATGAGCAGCAAAGCCCAAAAGCAGAGACAAGTATTCTGCTTTTTGGTGATGTGGTGGTATTCAGGATGTATGTTTGGGGTGGAGGGGCACATCCTTTCCTGAACAAGAGGGATGGATGCTCCATCTGTCAGCTACAACAAACACAAATGATTTACACAAGCCATGTAGCTGACTTTCAACAGAGCTCCCGAAATCACATTCAAAAAGAGACTTTTTGAGCAAATTACTCCACATCTGACACAATTCTTCCATAAAGGACGTCACCGTGCAGTTTGAAGGTACAGACAATTCACACTATTTATCAGTGTTTGAAAATCACTTACCTGTGACAATAGGATAGGACTGAGGCCCAGGAACACTCGCTCCCAAATCTGCAGAAGTAGGGCTGGTTATATTGGCCTTCATGTCATCCAATCCACCAGCTAGCGAGGCCATGGCTGAGTATTCAGTTGCCTGGAAAAAGAAACAAAACGCATTTTAGTGACAATAAATTTACTAATCAAGAGCTTTTTTTTGCCTGTGCAACAGAAAGTAGATGTAATATAGAACTCAAAGATCATTTGTTCAGCCAGTGTTAAAGGCAATGCTCAATTTACACTAGGCTTTTCAACACTCAAACTATTCAATAAGTGGGTCTGTGCCTATCACTGGTGTTCTCTATAAAACCAAAACCGGTTTTGTCTATAAAACCAAAGCCAAACTCATTAATATGTAACAAGGCTTTCCTGAAAGAGGAAAATTTGTAGCTTAACTGCCAAGTGCAAGCTACTTTTTTGCTAGAGAAAAATTTTCATGCCTCTTAACTTCCATACTCTCCACATTTCAGTGTTGGCACTTGAGGGGATATGCACTAATGAGAAGGTGGGAACAGGGTGTCCCGTTTCCCTTTTCTTGAAAATGTTGCATTTCTTCATCATCTCACAGGAAAGAAAAGGTATGTATACATATGTGTTTGCTTAATGGATGCATTTGTAGCTAACCGTTTCTAAATCCAAGTTATTTAAAAATAAATCACCTGACTGTGGTAAGGATGTTGTGTCATTTCCAAAGAATTTCTTAATCTCGTTAACAGAAAGAGGCTATGGTAAACAAGCACAGGTCCTCAGAAATCAGACTGTTTGTGTCCTATAACCCTAAGTGTCTGTAACTACAGTATTCTACAGCCAATGAGGCCAATCCATGCATCTAGAGGATGTAAATGTACATGGCACAGAACTTATTTTCATTTGCCCTTTTTCAATGATTTCTTATTGTCAGGATCATTCCCACAAATCTGGGAAGTTTTCTTTCAAAGTTCTCCCTTCCCTGCCATCTGCCCTTTATGTTTTAGTCCCTTCTTTGTGAAATGGCAATCGTGCCCATAACAACTGGAGGTTGACTTCAAATGAAGAACTGCAGAGGGAACAGGTAAACTGAAGAGCAGCCACTGTGATGCCAATCCCTAATGAATTCCTCAAGATTAACTCAATGTAGAAGCCGTGCAGAGATGAAGAAATGCAGATGAACCCAGGCTCTCATGGAGGTTTTTTGGAGCAACCAAAACAAAACTCAGAAAAACACTGAATCCCAGACTGGTTTGGACTGGAGGAGGCCTTAAAGGCCAACTTATTCCACCCCCTACCATGGGCAGGGACACCTTCCACTAGACCAGGTTGTTCAAGGCCCCATCCAACTAGGCCTTGAACACTTCCAGGAATGTGACATCGAAATAAGTTAACTTTTTTTTTTTTTTTTAAGGAAGCAAAAGATGATTTGAGTGAATACATCCTTCTCCTTCCTGCAAGTTTCTCTGAGAACCCAGCACACAATCTGGCTCTTGACACTAACTCAGCACTTTGGCCAGGTATATGTGCTGGTGTCTCTGTAGCTCACATCTCACTCAAACATAAGTTAATTTACGTGGATAATCCTGTATTAACACTTCTGTGTAATAAACATATTTTTTCTGCAGACAACACCTGGATGACGCAGGAGTACAGCGTGTCACCTTGAAGGATCCCCCATACAAACCCCTTGCAGATGAGCATGCAAAATACATTTTACCAGGGATCAGCTGCTGGCCGGCCTTGTCAAGCATCTAGCCCATGCATCAGAGTCCTCTGACTTGTCTCCTAGGATCCTACATAACCTTTGCATTGAAATTGTACTGTTCATTCCTCCTTCAACACCCTCTGTGCCCTCACTTTTGTCACGCCTTCATGGAGCAAGCCCTTTTTGCCTACCACCACTGCCTCAAAGACACACACATCTCTGACTCCTCCCCACTTCAGTGCCTGGGAGAGGACAGCCCTGGGAACCGCCCTCCTCAGCAGAGAATGCCAGTAATGGCCCCAGCCTTCTTCCTTCCTAGAACTGTAATCAAAGCTCCTTCTTCTCATTCCTCATCACACCACGATGTATTTCTCTGCCTTCCCACACCATTTCATGTTCTTCTAAGTCTCCAACCCTTCCTTTCCCCTGTGCAGGGTACATGCACATATGGAGACACCGCTAGATTTTTTCTTTTCCCAAAACCCTAATCTGGCCAAACATCAGAGAAACAGTAGCCCTGCAGAGACATCCCATGCAGCTGGTAATGCAAAAGCATGGATGGGCTGGCAGCACAGCAGAGGAAAAACCTGTCCTTGTGTGCTGCTGTTTGGTATTTCTGTATCTCTAGAAGAGCACACACCAATCCCTGGGGAAGGATGCCTGATTTCACCCGTGTTGCTCTATGAAAGCCACAGCTGTACCATATCAAGACTAGAAAATCTCTTTGGATCCTCCCGTGGGGTGCTGATCCACCACTCCCAACAGGCAGAGAGTGAATGTGGCTTCCCACTTACAAAGTGAGAGCTGCGCACCTGGAGTTTGGGAGGAAGCACCCAGCTGGAATGGGACCCCTGCCACAGGCTGGGTCACATGAGGGGACTGAGGAAGGAGGTGCACATCCCAGATCACAAACCCAACTGGAACCAGCCTGAGCCTTCAACTGCAATTCTCAGGCATGGGAATGTGTAACTCCATAGCTTGTTTCCCTTCAGGAGTCCAAAGAACTGACACAGGGATAAACAGGACCAGAGTTAAGAGTTTTAGCTGTAATGACCTGGAAGCACTATGCCAATGAGCCAGGAGTAGCCCTCTGAGCTTGGACAAACTGACCAGTTCTAGTGTCAAGCAAGCAGCAACCAGAGTGTAGCATAACCTGGCAAGGGTCACGACCGTGGTACCCTGCGCTCTTCCATGTCACTGCACCATAGTGAGTTGAAGCAGTATGCAGTGGCACAGTCCCAAACCATGAAACAACATCTGCAGACTGGAGGGACTAGAAGCATTACAGTTGCTCAGCACAGTGTGGAGGGAGAGCCCATAGCCAAGCAGCACTGGTAGGAATGAGAAGGCATGAGCTGAAGATGTGCAAAATGGAGATTTGGGGTCCTTCCCTGCTTTTGGTCCCAATAACTTCCTGCATACAGGAGCTGCATGTCTTTCGCAATGGCCCAGCAACTTTTCCCAGAGGTAAGAACAGTGGGACTTTAAGGGATTTTCCAGCTACTTTGCTGTGCCCAGATCCCTCCTTGGAACCACCATCAGCTGAACACCAGCAGCCACACCAGCAGCCACTGCTTCCAGCACCCAGGCAGAGCAAGTCCAGGCTGAGGGGCAGCCCTTGTGATTGCTGACTTCCCTCTCCTCATGCAGTCCCAGTGGAGGAGTGATCCCACACATTGCATCCACCTCTGCAGTTACAGTTTACACGGCAAAGCAGTGGGGTCATGGCCAGCACTGGGCTGTCCCAGTGGCAGTGACCAGCACTTGTCTGTGGGCAGAAAAGAAACACAAGTGCTGCCAACAGCAAAGTGCTGCAGGGAGGTGATGGTCGACAGAGGCATCTTCTGGCCCCCAAGGAATGGAGACTCAGGGGTGCAGAGCACAGGAGCCTTCACCCTAAAACCAGACCATGGGTGCTGTCTGCAGGCCTCCTCACCCCCGTGGAGGGGCCAGGGGACTCTAGAACCCCCTGAAAAAGCAAAAGCCTTGCTGACACTGTGGGCTCACAGTGTTGGGTGTTGAACCACTCATGAGGGGTACAGTGGCATCCCTTCTTCCCACTCCCCCCAGGCAGATCTCTTCCTTTCAGGCACCCCATCCAGAGAGGAAAGGAAACCCCAGGGGAAGGTAGCGCTCATGGAGCAGCCCCTCACCCCATGCCCCCACTGACACCCTCCTGCTGAACTCTCCTGCCGCCCCTCCCCAAGAGCTTCTCCAGCTGATTGGGGTGGGAGCAGCAGAAGGGATCTCAGACTTGGCTCCTGCACTGGTGAGCTGGCACCACTGCTGGCAAGAAACAGCCCAGAATGACTGTCATGGCCAGGGTCCCTCCTCGTGCAGCAGGAAGCCTGACCTTCTGCTTGGTAGGTGAAAAAGCAAGAGACGGGTGTTCATTACCCTAGAAATTACCTGAAAAATGAGTGCCTGCGGTTGTACCACGCACTGTCTCATCAGCATGGAGCACCACTGCCATAGCATGGAGGAGAGAAAACACAGACATGTGAAACGAGGAATATATAAAAGAGAGAATGAGAAGGACAAACTGAAAGGAGGGGCAAGACCAGATCTCATGTGTTCCCCTGCCCTATCCTACTCTGCTCTGGCTCAGATTTGGCAGATGGGAGCTGGGGGGAGTGACTGCAGTGGTGAGGAGAGGAGTGATCTCCATGCACCTATTGGGAGCAGCACAACTCCTCTTGCAGCAGCAGGGTCTGCACAGTCCCTCCAATTTGACTTCTCTGCGAAGTGCAAACGGGAAGGTTTCTGCACATCCACCTCCATTACAAAAGCTTTATTTCTAACTATTAATCCCCTTGGAGTGGTGGACTTGATAGGCAAATGGAAACAAAAGGTGTGCAGGAGGGTTTCAGAACCATTTTCAAATCTGCTGCACTACAGCAAAGCAGAGAGGCAGACCACTACCACCTTCAACCTGCACTTTTTCTGGTGAAGATGACTGAGCATAACGCACAGAAAAGTCAATCCACCCTACGTGTACAGAAATTTTCTCTCTGATATTTACCTAGGATTTCACCCTAAAGTGTCAGGAGAAGATGGACACACAGTAGGGAACAAGGCCACTCCTTGAAACAGCCTGGTTCTTCAGTGCCAATGTGGGAATCTCAGGGAGCTCCCACAGGCTGGGACGAGCCCTGCAGCAGTGCTGTGACCCATGAGGTGTGAGACAAATATATCCCCTTTCTGCCTCATCCCTTTCGTGGGGCACAGACCTCACTCACAATGCTCCTGAAGAGACTGCACCAAGCAAAAACAGACAAGAGCTGTCTGCTGCACAGGGCAAATGGCCATTAAAATGAGCCAGCTGGGGTCCACTGGGACTTGCACATGTTGCTTTTTGCATCTGCTAGATTTTCCAAATCAAAACAGCAGGCAGGCATGAAATAATACCTCCTGTGTTCTCCTGCCACTGGCACAGCCACCCCCAGTCTCAGGATGCTGCTCAGGATCCAGCAGCAGCAGCAAAAGCAGCAGCTCAACAGGAGCTCAGACCATCAGTGCAAGGTGCCAGCTTGGGGCTTCACGGCTTAGACTGCCTCCTCACTGATCATGTGCTTTGCCTTCTCTCCTGACAGAGATGGTGCATCAAGACGTTTCACTGCCAAAAAAGACACTGAGGTCCCTGAGAGGCACAGTGTTGTCACCCAGATCACATCCACCACACCCTCTGCTCACCCCTTATGGCAGCAGCAAGCCAGACCTCACACCAAATATCTCCAAGTCATCACATCTTAATACTTCAAAATTCATTAATAAATAGAGGCAAAAGTGGCACACGCCAGGCAGGCTGGCTACAGAAACCCGCACCTCAGCCTGACAAAGGGAAGAAATTTGTAACATTAGATATGGTTCGAATAGTTTAATCCAAAGCAGCTCTAAATAATCTCCCCAGGCTTTCTGAAACCCAGCACCTCTTGCAGCTGCACAGGCACCACTGCTGCTCTGCCTGGAATTTCATGGGAATGGAAAATCCAGCCTAACGCCCTTCTCCTCAGCCACTGAGGATACGGGTGGGAAAGGTTCCCAGGAACCTATACGTCAAAGTCTCACCACTGCCACCTGCCAGCCACCCCCCATTTCATAATTTACATGATATTCCCTGCACTGGCTACTGCTGACACCAAAACCAATCCTACTTTGGAGCAAACGTTATTTACACTCCTAATTTGGGCCAAATCCTAGTTTCTCTTTGTTTTCAGACACATTGGGCTCATTGCTGTCTCACAGAATGTGGAAGTTTGATTTCAGTGGTACAACCTTCTTCCCTCAGTTTAAACTGAGTATTTCTGAACCTTCCTTTCACAATACATATATTTTTATAAAAAGTTAACAGCTGTGCTTCATTTTAGCCCAAATCCAATTAGGATTGTACACATCCCCAGACATTCCTTTGAAGGCAGTGAGAATTACCTCGTGCACCCTGCCATGAACACATTTACCCTCATACTTCAAAATAACTGACCTGTTTTTGACCCAGTCTTCACATTATCTGCATATGGGAAACGATACACTACATTTACATTTCCACAGTGCAAATCATAAGTGGGTGCAGCTATTCTCAGATTTTCCAAAGGGACACCCAAATCCAATCTAAATGCCTAGAATTTACCTGTTGTTTTTCTTTTATACATATAAATAGCTGCATTTCCATTCACTCTTTGTTTCTCATTTTCATTTTGTTCTAATATCTGCATGTAAATGTCTGAAAATAGCATCTGTAATTGAAGATTATGAAGTATAGCCAGCTCCTGACAGGCTGCTAAGGAAGATGGATTATCCTCATTTTTCTGTAAATTTTGTCAATTTTGGAATTCATAAGCTATCAACACTGATCAAAATGTGACTGCACAGCTGTGTCAAAGCGGACGGCGCAGCATCAGCGCAGCTCTGAGGAGGACAGCTATCCCCAGCCACTCAGCCAGGGGCACATACTGCAGGAATCCTTCCTGACTGCTTGCGGTATCTACATCCCAATCACATTGCCCCCTCCACCCCTGAAAAAAAAAAAAAATCAAATAAGTAAATCGAAAGTACGCAAATTCTCTGGTGCGCCAATTCAGATCACAAAGCACAATTTATTGCGTGTTCTCTCTTTTTATTTATCCCTAAGTAGTAAACACGATTTCCATTCAGGGGGTTCGTTATGTTCCACTCCTACCAGACAATCACGGCACACTTGAGGCAATTGTTTAGCTTCTTCCTCTCAATTTTCCCATTACTGGGAGTAAGTACTGTTGGGACTCTTTAATAGCCCGACTGCAGCCCATATCAATAACAGATGAGGTTTAATCGTCCAACACAAAAATTATTTAGGCTCAGTAAGGACATTCAATGTCATTTGCATAATGGCATTTCTATCCTGAGCACCTAACCCATCGTGCATAAACAAGGCCCTGGGACCATAAATAATAATAAATCATGACGTCCACACTCCTCTTGCTGTAATAGGAGCCTCTCTATGTAGAAATTATTTCAGCAGGAAACGGGCACTATAATTTTAAAGACATGTGGCATTGCACAGGCCAGGAAATCACACTCATGCACAGTCACACACACACACGTGCCAGTGAGGCTGCCCATAGTGAGCAGCAAAACCCCATGGAGCAGCAGCACAGAACACTGCACACGCTGGCTGCTGGAAATGTTTTTATTATTGTTTCTTAGTCAGAGGTAGCAGGCTGGACAAAAGCAATGCCTGAGTAGTGTGTGCAGTGCCTGGGCATGTACTCAGTGGACCTGTCAGTCTGCCAAATCCCTGCTGGGCAATCCCTCGTGCCTGCTGTCCTTGATCTCTGGGAAGGTCTCTGATGGGAAGAGAACAGAGACCTGCAGATGCTCAGATAGGTGTTTTCCAAGCAAGCCCTTCATAGGCCACTGCAGTTCCTGATGTCTAGCAAGGGCATAAATGGCCAGTAGACTCTCTCAGAATCCTGAATCATTGAGAATGAAAAGCCTTCTAAGGCCATTGAGTCCAACAGTTAACTCTACACTGCCACCACTAAACTATGTCCTCAAGAGCCATAAACTTCCTCTGGTTTGCAAACAGAAGCCTCCACCAAAAGCCATGGTTAGACCAGCCCAAGGGAGGTAAATGTACACAATGAACTGAGGTGGCTTTCCAGATTTCAGCCTCACCTGGCCACTAACAAGTGCCTGGATGAAAAGAAACAGCAACACCACCACAGTTGCAACCGCCAACCTCTGTTTCTGCTAGGATTTGCTAGTTTCAACATAACATATTTGTCCTCAACAACTCTGACATCTCTCTGTGTAATACAAACATTGCTTTGTCTCTTGCAGGACACAAAATGATAGGATGACTCACCCAAGCATCCACCCACCCTCATCAGCACTGCCCAATCCTGCACAGGCTCTTCCTTTCTGTCCCCATGACAGAGCCTCCCAGTTCAGTTTACTGAGAAAAGCAGAAAGTCCAAACCAGGTTTTGTGGGAGCCTGGTCCCAGTTCCAATGTTGCAACACCGGTGTCTGCTACTGCCCCAACCCCCTCCAACCTCTTCTCTCCAGCCCTCCTCTCTCCAGCACTCCTCCTCCTCCTCCCAGGGCAGCCCTCACTAGCTCCTCTCCCACATTCCCGCCAGACTTACATGGGGTGTTTCTCTTCTTCCCCTCTTTCCTGCCCTCTCCCCAGCAGCAACTGAATTCTCTCAGCAGCCTCCACCATCCTATCTGCAATGCTAAAAAAGGGGGCACCTAATCAAAATAAAGCATGAGACACACAACTGAAATAAAGCGTAACACCGTGGTGGAAAATCAGTTTGCTTTTTGTAAACCCAGAACAGAATTTAGGCTTTTATGCCTCTAATTGCTACAAGATATTGTTAAAATGAGCTGTTTCTCAGGACAGGAACTGGACACTTTCCCTCTCAACACGAACAATTTCATCCAGAGGAGGAGGGAAAAGGTACAATCCTCCATCACGGTGGCTCCTCTGCTTCCACTGAAGCACCAAGCATGAGTGTGCAGAGAAGAAAGCACAACCCTCAGCATGGCCAAGTATTTCCTTGTGGAGAAATACAAATCAGAAATATAAATGCACACTGAGAATGTATGAGGTTGGCACCAATATTGCCAGATCTTCAATCCATCCCGCCGATGGCTTCTGACACTTGGAAAGTCTTGTGCAAATTTTCAAGAACAGTCTGTATTTCTGTAATGCTTTCACATGAACTACCCAAAGGTGTTTCACAAATGCCATCTGAGAATCCTGGTATAGCATGTTTTGTATCATATTATGCATTGTGTACAATAAACTGGTCTCAAAGTGGTGTGCCATGGCAGATTACAAGGGTCCAAGCCTCATGGGTAGCCAAAGCCCCTGCAGTCACTGAACCTACAAGGGCACCAAACCTTTACGCAGCGGAAAACCAGGAGAAAGCTGCAGAGTTTGCTGTTCTGTGGCATGTTGCAAAGTCCAAGCTGAACAAATCCATGTCAACCCACAAACTCCTGTATTTCAAAGCCAAACACCAAGTAACACACATTCTTCATTTTCCAAAAGACTTTTGCTTTTCCTGTTGGTGCCCCTCGAAGCCTGGTGGTCCTGTGGGGGTCAGGAGCCTTCTGCCTTCCATTTTTGGGGTGGAAACTTTCTCTACAATGCTGAATTCCCGATCAAATCCCCAATATGGAACTGATCTTATTTAAAAAAAAAAAAAAAAAGGCAAAAACAAACTAAGAAAAAACACATTAAACAAAACCCCCATAATTTTCCAAAGTTTTTCTTTCATTTCTTCACCTGTACCTGAACTAGAATGGTACGGGCCACAATATTTCAGGCCAGTTTTCATTACTGCATGTTTATGGAAAAGCCAGAAATTTTAATGGTCTTTTCCAATCTAAATGACTGTACGGTTCTATGCTAGGGGAGGTAGGAAATATAGGAAAAGGTAGGATATTAGGAAAAAAATGTATTACAGAAAGGTTTGTAAATCACTAGAACAGGCTGCCTGGGGAAGTGGTGGAGTCACCATCCCTGGAAATGTTAAGAAAACATGTGGATATGGTTGAGGACATGGTTTAATGATGAATATGGTAGTGGTGCTGAGCTGATGGTCGGATTTGATCCTAAAGGTCTTTTCCAACCTTAACAATTCTGTGATTCTGTAAGTACAAATGTTGTTTTTCAGAAACTTTATGCAGCACTTTCTGATTACATGTCCTTGGAGGCGCGGAATTAAAGAGGCAGCAGGAACTGGAGAAAGCCTGTGCACTGACAGCAGGCAAAGTGACTGGCTTAGATATTTTAACCAGAGTGTTTTGTCCTGAAAACAAGAAGTGCCAGGATGGGTGCTGGGAATGTGGAGTGGCGGAGATGCCCCTTGCCCTTCATGCATGCTGCAGGCCTGCCTCATGTAGATGGAGGCCCTGGGCAAGAGAACATCAAGGGAGTGATGCAGAGTTTGATGTGACATTCAGTAAGGATCAATAGGCTCAGAACCGCATTCATCTTGTGGGGTAAATCTTGAGCTGTTTTCCCCCTTTGCTAATTACCTGAAGCCCACTGACAACCAAATCTGACCAGCAACAGGTACAGAGTGTGAAGGCTCCAGGACAAGATGTTGGAGACTGAGGCAGGACAGCACTCCCCTCAGGAACAAACATTCTGCTACCTGCCCATGGGGCAGGGAAATGAGCTCCTCACCTTCAGAAATATACCTACAAACACCAGAAATTGTCTGCATATTGGTATAAAAATCTAAGCAAAACTGAGACAGGCTGACAAGTCAAGGTACCTATAGGGTGCTGGTTCCAAGGAAAGAGACTCTGTCTGATGATACCCACAGACTGTTGCTGCTGGAGGCCCTGTACCTCCCTGCTATCATGACAGGCTTGACAGACCCTCTACACAGAAAAATCATCAAAGATGACAGGTTTCAGTGAAACATTTCAGTTTTTATCAAAACATTTTCTATTGGGAAGACAAGTTCAGCCAGGCACACTGGTGTTGTAATACTCACTATTTTGCTGATAGAACTGCAGAAGACACCTGGGCACCACACATGCAATGGAGCATCACCACAAGCAAACAGCATCAGGCAACCAGAAAGGAACCCACCACCAGAATTACCTGAGCACCTCTTCCACACCAAAAGCGTCTCCAGTTCTTATGCCAGAGAGGTATTTGGGATATATTTTCAAAATGTCCTCTCCAGTCACAAGAACCAGAGAAGAACCATTTGAACAAAAACACAGACGTGGGGGCTGTGCCATCAATAAAATCTCCCACTGGTACTGAGCCTCGCAGTTTGACAGTGCCTGAAAATCATTTATCAGGTACATAATCTGATGACAATTTCTTGTGTAACATAATTTAATCCATTACTTAATCCTGTGTTTCAATTATTTAGAGAGGTCCTAGTAACAAGTGAAATACTCCAAGCCTAACAAAGTATCTGACAAGTGCAGTTCTTACGCCTGGCTTCACTCCATAGCTCCTATTCCAGGAAAGCACTCACCACCTCCAGGACTTTGCTCTCCCTCAGCCCTCTGTTCATGACTTATCTGTACGGATTCAGACTTGAGGTCAGCCCTGAGCCTGAAGGGCGTTTTGCAGGAGAAACCCTTGTCTCTCCAATGTTGCCCTTATTTCATTCCATTTTCAGGGTGAAAGGAGCAGAGCTGAAATCATCCCCCTACATGTTAATCTACTCTCTTAGTGCAGGAGTTCCCTCCTTTCAGATTATCTTTTTATTATTATTTTGGAAAATTCTGCTGCAAACAAATTTTAAGCAGTCACTATTCATATGAGCAGAGAAGAATTTTAAATCGGTCCCCTTTGTTTGGAAGTGGCTTAGCTCCACAATTGCGTTTTGTCATCATTCGGACACTGGTGTAGGTTGTTTTGTTCAATGCCATCCTTAAAAAAAAGGGCAACACAAAACTATGGCATTCCTCTGAAAACCCAGCCTCTGCACCAAGCCAATTTCTCAAACTCCTTTGCACTTCATGCCAAACAACTCTCCATCTATCCTCTACACTGGATGAACCAGTGCTACTCTTCCACTCCAACCACACTTTTCATTGTAACCACACAAAGGTTTTCCTTAAACACATCATAACAACTGGAATAAATAAAGTGGCTGAGCAGCAAGGTAGTGATATGACCTGGGTTGGAAGGAAGTTTCAGAGGTCCCTCAAAGCATGGCCAGCTATGGAGCCAGGTCAGGCAGCTCCAGGGTTTGTCTAGCTGGGTCTTGAAAATCACCACAGATAGAGATTGCACAACTTTGGACCCTGAAAAGCCTCTCTTGTGTCAGTTCATGCCTCTGTCTGTTGTGTTCCCACTGTGTACCGCCATGAAGAGTTTGGCTCCTTCCGAGATGTTATAGCACATCAAGTTCTTCAAGGGAGCATACTCCTATCTTTGTTAATTATAAGGTGATGGATAGATTTAGAGAAAGCCCACAGAATGAGTGTAAAACAGCAGTGATTTCCAAACTAAGACTGGAAAATGTATTTGAAACTTGTCACAGTCTGTGGGACCCAGACATTTACTGGGGACTAAGTAGAGAAGTCTTGTTCCATTCTTCAAATGCTGGTGCAAGCCCTTCATCTCGAATATAATGTGAGTGGGCCAGGCACTAGTTAAATCAACAGGCAAGTGTGTTTACTCACAGATTTGTCCTTCCTTCTCTTGTGGGGCTAACACAGACCAAAGGAGATTGGTCAGTTTTGATATAACTGGTCAACTAGTGCTGTTACACAACATTGTCTGATATTGGTGAAAGACCTGGTTTATCTCTCTAAACTAAAAAAAAAAGAAATTATTTATTGCGAAACACACAATAAACGAAGAGATGCAATTACTCAATGCCAGTTCCCAAATTTGAAAGAAATGTGAACACTTCCATCAAGATAACAAGTGCGGAAAGCTTTTCTTAGATTTCCTATCTCTCTATCACACTTAGAAGCCATAGAAAATCTTCTGGTGGAGACCACCTGCTGCCTTTGCAATATGTTGTGTTCTATCTAGTCACTAAGCTCTGGGTGTAAACCTGGTGGAAGGTGCTGAGATGAAATGTGGTAGCTGGAAAAACATCCCCTTCCAGCATTACCCAACAGGAATCGTGCTATGGCTGCAATTTCCAAACATTTTCCCCGGGTGTTCAGGTTTAGGATTTTTTCCTTTTGTTTCTTTCACTCACGGAATTTTGTCCCATCAGTTGCTAAGAGACAATAATGACCAGTACTTAAGAGGCAAAAGAAACGGCGAATGTGGGGGAAGGGTGCAGCTGGCTACTTTCTTACCTGGGAGTTTTTGTCTTTGGAAGGGCAGAGATACCTCAAGATTTCGGCCAGGGGGTGGGGGGCTGGGTTTAGCTCCTCTCGCTCTGGACATCGGAGGGGAGACAGGCTGTGATCACTGGGGGGAGAATTCGCACCACCACAGGGTTCTTTCTCCTGCTGCCTTCCCCTACCATGAGTGAAGCTCTGCTCGTAAGAGCAGCTGTTGCACTGGGAGCGTATCAACACCCTACCTCACTAGAAAAGGACTCTTCACCATCTTCTCGGGTGCCTCAGGAGAAACCCTGGGATCCCCGAGCTCCTTCCCCCTCCAAGGGAGCCTCTCCTGGCCATGTTCAGGAGCTGGGCTACCACTGCCCAGCCCCACCACTTCTCTGCCACTGCTCCAGGATTTTCACTACACTGTAGCCCTGCACTCCCTGCCTGCTGGGACACCCCGTGGCTCCTGCTACAGCTGCAGAGTTTCTGATACATTTCATTTGCTACTCCGGAATCTGATCATCCCTGCTGTTCCAGCTGCTGCTCCGAGGTTCCTGCTGCAGCCCATTTTTGCCATCCATCCCATTCGCCATTACCACGTGAGGAAGATGTGAACAAGCTTGCGCCACAGCACCCCCTGCAGCCGCGGGGGAATCATCGCACCAGCCCTGCCTGGCCAGGAGCCACCAGCGCCCCTGGCGGCTGTGTCCGTAACTGCACCAGAGAGGAAAGTGCCTGCGGCCGAGAGAGGCTGGCACTGGGTTCCTGGTTTTGTTTGTTGTTGCTGCCAGTGTTGTTTGCTTGCCTTGTTTTACATATAAATACTAGTGAAGAACTGTAATTCTTTTTCCCATATCTTTGCCTGAAAGCCCCTTAATTTCGAAGTTATAATAATTCAGAGGGAAGGGGGTCATATTTTTTCCATTCCAAGGGAGGTTCCCACCTTCCTTGGCAGGTACATGTCTGTCAAACCAAGACACCAGGCTCTCAGGGAAAAAGCACACCACACTCCTCCTCAGTAGCATCTCAGTCCCTGAGGAGCTTCCAGAGCACAGGAGAGCTGGTCTACCTTTGCCAGCTGCTGACTGTGCCACATGTCACCAACATTTCCTTCGCATGAGCCTGTGCACAATGTGGGGAGCCTGCCGGGGGAGAAGACATCTCCACATTTTATGCAGAGCAAAGAGAAAAGAGACAAGGACAGAGATGTGGGAGCACAAGCCACAGCAAGGCTGGCCTTTTCTTTATCTTGTGAATTTGTATTTTTACATATAGTCATATTTGAGAGCAGTCAGGAGGAAGAAAAAGGGATGTTTAAAAACAGAAATATAATGCAATTCTCTAAGGAGCTGTCTACCTTGGTGTTTTGGGCTTCCTCCTCTCTGATGGGTCAGAGGGGAGGAGGAGGTGACAAGGGCTTCCATGTGTAGGAAAAGGACTCACACTTGGCAACCCTGGAGCCAAAGGTAGCCCCCCACAGAGAGTCATATGAGTTGGAATGTAGTCCAGCAAAGCCAATGCTCCGACGAGGAGAGAAGCATCATTTGCATCAGCTCCAGCCATCACTGAGGCTTCCCTAACCAAGTATGAAATGCCTGAAATGCCTGGAATGTGTGTGCTATTACTCTTCCCCTGCTTGGTCTCATTGCAGTGACTGCCATCACAGCAGGGTGTGTGCAGTGAAACCCGGTCTCTCTCCTCTACCAGTAGCTTCTCTTCATCATGGTCATGCTCCCAAGGTGTTGCAGACCCCAGGAAATGCTCCCTGTCACCTTCTGGAAAAGTCTGCAGGAGAAATCCTGACCCCAGGCTGCCCATTACTTCTAGACAAAGTGGAAAAGCTGGTCACCAGCTGCTTCTACAGGGAGGGACCTCTGGGTAGGGGCACTGAGCTGGGGGTGCAGGGTATCCCCATATCTGTGCCAGACAGGAGAGTGGGCAACCCCTGGATTATTCCACCTGCCCTTCTTCCCACCACTCTTGCTTACTCAAAGACCAGCCATTTCAGTACCAGCCCCCTCAGATATCCTCAGCGGCCCCTGAAGGCTGCAGGGCTGCTATTCACAAGGATGATGCTGATGCAGGAAGACATTTGCTGGATACATGGCTCCTGTCATGCTCCTTCCCCAGGAAACTCTTTGCCTCCACAGCCCCACTGTCACACAGAATACCAGGTGTCATACAACAGTCTGCTGTGACTGTCACCACCCAACACGACATGTCACAACAAGGTGGCATATGCACAGAATTCTGTGCTGTCTTCAGAAGCTCATGCACAAAAAAATGCTCATAAGGAAGGGCAAAGGAGTGGGAACGCAAAGAGGAGATACTGGACAAAGGAGCTGTGTTTTCTGCTGCTATTCTAAAAGAAAAAAGTTGATTTTTAGCAGGAAGAAACACTATGGCAAGTTTCTTTCTCCTTTTTCAATCTAAACCAGAGCAGAGCCAAAGGAGAAGGTGGTGCTTCCCTCTGCATCCCCAGCAGTGCAAAGAAAGGACATAGGGCTCAGAGAAGAGACTCTATCCTGAGGAGGCATCAGCCTCTACAGCAGCACAAGTGTTGCATGAGAGCATCTGAGACAGACAGTGGAGTTTTATCAGATACTTTTGCAGAATAACCTGATGATGCTGAACTGGAGACAGCAGTTGACAGCATAGCCTTAAGGCTCAAAGTGCTTTGTGCATGGAGCAGCTCCAGAAAAAACACCTCATGTAAGAGATGGGGGTAAGTGCTACTGTCATCTCCCAGATACTGCTGCAGTGTACCAGTAAAATGCTCCATGTTACAGCTGAGCACTAGTCCTCTCATCTTTTGTTTATCTGTTTGTTTAGTTTCTACTATTATTGAAAGGTTCTACCGGACAAGTAAAAATATTGCCAGCCTGAGATTTCCTTCTGAGCAATCTTTAAAGGACACTCTTTCCATCTCTTTCCATTTTAACAACTGGCTGGCAGAGAGGGCTGCAGTAGGTGTGGGTCCACCCCCACATCACACACATGCACTACCCAGGGTGGGAGCAGCTCATTCCCACCACTCAACCGCCTGACATGGCCTACTGTGGGGACAAGCAGCAAAGCCCAGCAGTCAGGAAAACGACTGCAGCAAGGGGCCAGTGCCACATCCTGCCGACCAGCAGGAGCACAGCTTTTTCCCCTACAGCCCCAGCACAGGACAGGGGTCATGGGTGCCTGTGCTCCCAGCTGCTGTCCCTCCACCATCCTGCCCGCCAGGACCCCACGCCCTTTCCATTCAGCAGGGGTATTGATCTGCTGGCAGCAATGGGCTGGATAATTAGCCAGGAATTAGAGTTTCTATTACAGCCAGGAGGCTGCCCCAGCTGATTTATCACCTGAATAATTTACTGTGATTGAAAGGAAATTAAAATGAACTCCATTTGACAACTGTGCACTTTTATGGGCTTTAGTGAAGACTCAAAAGCCAAATTAATAGCCTGGTGTTGTTTGATAGTCTACTGAGAGTAAATATGGGAAGATTTTTTTGTCTCCTGATGTGCTCTCCTAGGCTGGATTTTAGAGTTGGGTTTTTTTTTTCCATCCCACCAGTAAGGCTACAGCCTGGAACAGGGGAGATTTCAGCAGTAAAAACCAGAGAACTGCCCTTGCTCCCTGCTCCTCTCTGCACTGCAAGCACCCACCCTCTCCTTCTCTTTTCTGCAGGTACAGAGGATTACAGGGTCAGCAGATCAGGGATGAGCAGGTAGCGCTTGCTGGCAGCCCCTGGCCCAACCTGGCACCAGCATTGGCACCAGCAGCCAGGGCAACCCACCCAGCTGCCGATGAGGGAAGGCACGGGGGTAACACAGCCAACAAAATCATCATGCATCCCACGACCCCTTATCACCGCCTCAGTCCCCTGCCACTCTGGCAGAACTGGGGGTGCACTGCACCATGGTTCAGGGTGCTGACCCTGCAGCGCCATGTCTTCCTACCCACCACTGCCTGGACTCCTGCAGAGCTGCCAGAGCAATGCTAGGTTCCGCCTCGCCTCTTCCTTTGTCTTTATTTTTTCTCAATTTCAGTATTTGTGTACATTTATTGAGCTACAGATTATTGTTTCCTTTTCCTTTTTAATTTGCTTTTCATTTAGCACACCCTGTAATGCAGCCATTAAGAGCATGCCATGGAATGCTGTTGGGGTTTCAGGAGTTCTCCTTCTGTTTTCTTTTCTCTTAAAGAATTTTCCCCATACATATTGCCAGGGGGACAAATTACTAGGTGCTTAAGAAAAACAAAATACCTGGCCACAGGAGGAGTGGTCCATCTGGCTACTCTCTTTCACCTGGGTTTGTGAGCTGTTAGTTCCTGGCATTTGGACGGAGAGAGAGGCTGGAAGGAATTCGTCATCACTGGGGACTTCTGCTTTTTCGGCTGCCTTCCAGAGAAATCCCGGGATTTCCAAGGCTGCCTTCCCCTGCCTTGCTGGGAGCCGGGCTGTGGCCACCCTGCCCCCGCCGTTGCTTCGAGCCTTCGCTACTCTGTAGCTCTGCTCGCCCTGCCTGCCCAGACCTCGAGGGGTTCCCACCACAGTTCCAGAGTTTTAATACATCTCGTTTGCCGCCTGGGATTTGTGCTCGTCCCTGCCGTTCCAGCCTGCCGTTCCCAAGGGTCCGGCCGGACACGGGGATCGGCTGCCCAGGGGTTTGTGAAGCCTTTGTTCCATCCCTTCCCGGGATCCCAGGCCCCCAGTGCCGTGTGCTCCCCGAGCTCGCTCCGGAGCGCCCCCTGCAGCCGCGGGGGAACCATCGCACCTGCCCTGCTCACCGGGAGCCGCCAGCGCCCCTGCCGGCTGCGAGTGGAACTGCACCCGAGGGGAAAGGGCCTGACAGCCGAGAAGGCTGGGACTGGGTTTGTGATTGTTTGCTGTTACTGCCATAGTTATTGTTGTTTGTTTGACTTGTTATACACATATAGATACATATTAGTAAAGAACTGTTATTCCTATTCCTTATATCTTTGCCTAAAAGCCCCTTAATTTCAAAATTATAATAATTCAGAGGGAAGGGGGTTGCAATTTTTTTTCTTCCATTTCAAGGGAGACTCCTACCTTCCTTGGCAGACATCTGTCTTTCAAACCAAGACAAATGCTCAAATAATTTCTGCAAGTGGCAGATTGAGAAAAGATTTGGTTATTCAAACTAACCATAATTTAGCTCCATCATTTTCACTGTTTCTGGACAACATGAAATTTTGGCAAGACACAAATACTAGCTCTGTATTTCTTATTATAAGTGTCAGGGTATTTTCAGATGCTCAACAGCCTCTGTCTACCCAAAGGTTTCCCAAGAAAAAACATATTTCTCGCTCTCTAGGGACCAGGACCCAGCATATGGTCCTGCAGTTCATAGAATCATTCATTGCAAGGTTTGGGTTGGGAGCGATCTTAAACATCATCTTGTTTCAGCCCCCTTGCCACAGGCAGAAACACCTTTTGGCAGATTGATTCCTTCCTTCTGCTTCTCCAGTAATGCACTTGGGGAGTGAGTCCACTTAAAACACAAATGGGTTGTACTTTCTGGCTTTACTAGAATTTTCTGTTATTCCTGAAGATCAAACTCCAGTACTGTAAAGAGGGATTGTCTATCTCACTCCTCTCAGAAGTTGCATTCGAGCTGCTCCTAGCAAACAAACCCCAAGATTCCTCTTTCAAAGCTGGAGCATACTTAGGCAGAAAGCAAAACTTGACAATTTTCAAAAGAAGTTTATGCCCCTCTCTTGGTCAATTCAGATAATTTCTTTGGTGCAATTCTCTCTGAATCAGATTTCAACTTCATGCAATTCTTCCACTTTTTCCAAATCATAAGTAACTTTCTGGGGATTCCTTGGCTATCCAAATTCCATTAGTTACCCAAATTCCATCTGCCTGTGCTTATCTCCAGATCCACATTTACTTGCAATCCATGTCATGAATACCTGTGTTACTACATGTTTGCCAGGTTACTGGTTTCTGTATGAGCCCAGATTATCTATATTTTATCCAGAAATCAATCTGAGAACAGATATTCTGTTTACTTCTAGCAAAAAGCAATGGGAAAGCACCAGCAAGGACCTGGGTATTATTTACTATTAGCAGCAAGCAGTTCTCTTCTAAGCTGGTGACCTACATAGTGTTGAATCTGGTCACATCATGTTATGCCTCATTATGGCCCTGATCTAAAGTTTATTGAAGTCAATAGAAATATTCCTCTTGGCTTCAATGAGTATTCGATTGGACCCATGTGTGAAGCTGAAAGTACAAGAGAATCCATTTCTGTTGTGGACAGAAATCCAGCATGGGTAATTCTTTTCTTTATTCTGGGAAAATTAACACACTGTCTCTCCCATTGAGCCAATCACCCTGCATTTTTCAGCTGTAGATGCATTAATCCCACTCTCACAGCATCCACAAGCACCAAGGCTTGCCCCCTGCCTGCTTCAATGGGGCTTTCCTGCAGTTGTCCAGCCTCACATACCTGAAGTCTCCAGGTCTCCTTGACTTGCCTGGGTCTTGGTCTACAGGAACATCTGTCTTTGTCAGTGCTTTGACTGGAGAATGTGTTTGAGTCAATAGTTCACACAACAGGCAGCACAGGCTTGGCCAGTCTGGGACAACTTCCCAAAGATGCTGGGGAGACCTCCTCCATCCTTCTGGCTGGAATCACAGTAAGCCATTGGAGGACAATCACCCTCACAGCCACACAGAGGGATTTGCTGAGTACAGCCAGTGCTTCCAGCTCCTCCAGGTCTTAATGGACAATAGGCACTGGAAAATTATGCCCCTCAGTGTTGCAGCTCTCTGCACAGGATGAGTGCGAGTTCTGGATAAATTCAGCATTGTCACTGCAGTGACCATGAACAATGGGGGTTGCCTGCGGCAGAGGCCAGGCTGAAGTATGTTGGTCTGCCACAAGTATAGGTGCACAACAACTCCAGGGCAGGCAGGCAGGTAAAAGCCACTCCTTGTGTCAGTTTGGTTTCTTCCAAGGGAATCTGGGGTGTTGGCAACATCAACAGCCTTCCCTGTGGGCAGGGGGCCTTCACTGCAGAGCCAACACACGGCGTAGCAGCAGGACCCTTCCACATACACACAGAGCACAGAGAGAATGGAAGCTGCTCTGAAGGCTTTCCTTTCCCAAGGTCTGAGAATTACATGGTATTCAAGTTGCAGGCGTTGTCCTTGCTGATGGAAGAGACACACAGAGCTGGTACACAGCAGCCATGTACAGAATGGCAATGCAACACTGACATTGCAAACATACCACTTATGTGCATTTCCATACCTGTGCCCAGAAATAAGTGAAATCAGTTTTCCATGAACATTTGCAGCAGTGAAAATCAATCATGGGCTGTTTGCAGAAAATAAGCACAAAAGGGCATAAACATGAGAGAATTGTGAATTATGTAAGGCCACTACATATTATTCTTATGAATTCTCTTAACAGAATAGCAGGGCTCTGTCAGGGGGAGGTGGGCCAGAGAGCTTCTGGAGTACTGGCTTTATGTCATGGTTCCTCCCTACAACATACAGACATGAAAGGACTCAATGCTATTTGCACAGATGACCCTCAGCCCCGAGCTCCCAGCTGCTGGACTTCCTCTGCCATTGGATGTTTTTCATGCTCCACACATGCAGGAAGCACATCCATGCTGTGGAGCACACATGTACACATGCCCAGCTGCACCACTGCACATTAGCCTGCAAAATGAGGCAGGTAACAGCTGATGCCTTACTTCTTCCCCTTGATGCACAACATCTGACAGTCTTTAATGGTAAGAGGACACAGTGGGATCCCTGTGTCACCCAGCACACTCAATCATCACTGTTTCTCTCAAAGGCCTGTCTGATGCTTTATTTCCCTGTCACTGTCCAGTGGTTGCCTTCTCTCTCAACACAGTATGATCCCTTCCCCAAATACAAGTATCCCTTCCTCATCAGTCTCTCCATAGATGCCACCATTTACAGCAGATGTGAAAGTTAGTGATTCTTGTCAACAGCACAGCATAGATTTGCAGATTCACTGAATATTCTGAGTTGGAAGGGACCCACAAGGATCACTGACTCCAACTCTTTAAGTAAGGAATTGAACACACAATTAGTATCATGCTCTACCCATGTTGTAAGGTGATAAATCACTCAAGAGCCTCCATTTTATACAGGTTAACTGAGGGAAACATAAAGGTGGGAAACTGAAAGAAATGGATTGAAGTACGCAAAGCAAAGGGTAACACAGGAGCAATCACTCCCACACAGACCATCAGCCCCTCTACCTACATGAAGGGCAATGGGCACATAAAGGTAAGGGCAAATTTTGTGCAGAAAATGCATCAGAAGGACTTTGGACAGCATCTGGGAATGAAGCATGATGAGGCTGCAAATATTGTGCTGTGCAGAAGGGACTTCTTTCCCCCTCACCGTTGCCAAGGGTCTGCCCCCAGCACACAAGTGAGGAGGAAGACTTAGAGAGGGGCCACAAAACAGGAAGGAAAAAGGATCTATAGAAAAATGCCTATAGAGTAACAATTATTGCAATAAAATACCTGGAGCCCTCCTCAGGTAAATAGTACTAGGACATCAACAAGTTTTTGTGCTGAAGCAAAATTAATGATGTTCCAGGTGGCTGCTACTGGATCAAATTTCTAATAAAATGGGTAAACAGTGGGTCAGCAGCTCATACCACTCTTCTTCCCACATCCTGTCTCTATGGGGAGGAGTATCTTTCCCATATTGTCCTCTACAGAAAGAGCTTAAAGCTCCATACATCCACTACTGACTTAGCTCTTAAGGCACCACTTTGGGGTCCAGCAGCACTTTGGGCAGCCAAATGTCACAGGCAGATCTTGCTTTACTACAGTGACAACTCTGGTTTTCCAAGGCATGTCATTAATATCCTCAATATTTGATTCCTCATTGATTTCTTTGGCCTTACTAATTGATGCAGACAGCTTCTCCACTTTGGTTAAGCATCATGACAGCTTTGCTTGACTCACCAAGGAGGTGAGATAAGACTGTTTCTACAAGGGCTGAGGTTCATACAGCGTCTTTGTGAACCACAAGTCATACAGATCACATCTGGTCATGTTGAAAGTTACCCTTCACATACCATCAAAAAGCAGAAGCCGACCCCAAACAGCTGCAAGCCCTTAACCATGGTCTTTCCAAAAGTAAAGACCATGCTTCAAGCTATATGAAAACAAACAGCTACAAGTTTCTTTTGTAATTACATGTAAAAATGCCAGGCAACATGGTTCTGTAAAATACCTTTCGAACCTCATAATGCCACATTTCTCAGCATGTGACTTCCCAGAGCATGCAAGGAATATCCTCTTCATCAAATTAATAGCAGCATATCCCCAGTTGTAATAATCTGGCTGCTCAGAGCCATTCTAGTCACAACTCCTTATGTGGCCCTGGGAGATCCTTGCTCCGTCAAGAGCAAAATATCCCATACTTGATAATTGGGATAACCCTTGAGCAATACCCAAATTCAAATCTCCCATTCTTTCTATAAAACCAGTAAAAATTTATGTCTGGATAGATGTTCACTCACTGCTGGACTGTCTCCCATGAGCTACAGCTGACCATGACTAAGAGGATCCAGAGCACAAAACCAAATAAAAAGTCCCCTCCCATCACTGGTCCCTTTGTAGTGACTATTTTGGCCTGTAAAGCTTTTGCAGGGACAGATCTAACAAGACACAACTCCTAGGTGACCAATGCTGAAAAGGCTTCCCGTGGCCTTGAGCGCAGAGCCTGCCCTCTCCAGCATCACCCGTGTTTGGATGGGATAACCACCATCTAGTGGTACGTGAAGGCCATTTCACCTTCCAGAGACACTGATGGTGTGACTTCCCATCTCTTTCCACCTCGAGTACAGATCTGCAGATTTTCTCAGCACATACAAATCAGGGAAAACACAAAAACAGAAGAAGATGGTGTAAAGCAAATGCCTCTATAAACGAAGTAGCAAACAAGAGATTAGCTTAAAGGCATGAGGAATTCCTACTGTACCATAGGATTTTCAGCATAAGTAAGTAATTTTACAAAGTATGCACATTCCTTAACTGAAGCCACAATGATAGTAGGCTGCCATGAGAGAATCTCCAATGGCCCTCAAATGTATAAATTCCTCCAAGGGGAATCAGTGTTAGGAGTCCATCCACCTTGCTAAAAAGCATGCCTGATATTAAGGACATGGAAGATTAATGGCTGAATACATCATTAAGTAGCAAGCTAGACCAATATCAGTGCTGACAGCAATATATTAATTTCTACCTCCTTCTCAGCAGCTAAATTAAATACTGCCACCCAAGAAGAAGAACACAGAGAGACATAGCTCATCATTTTTTTCATGTGCTTCTATACTGTGCCTGCAAAAAATGGAATTTTTCCAAAATATTAGTGCCAAGTCCTCCTCAAACGCACTGTAGATCCATAGGTGCAATTAATTTACCTTCACATACTAATCAGGTGTTTCTCTCAGCAAATGGCCACATGTTACATGTCCAATAAGACATTTCTGGATACAAAATTTGATTTGTATCTACAATCATGCTCATTGTGAACCAAAAGTAGGCATTGGGTTTTGCAAGTGCTCTCCTTATTACCTGCACTGCCTCCTTTTGATCTAATAAAAACATCAGAAGCTGTGGTACTTTTTAAATACTCATTTGATGCAACTGGTCCAGATCAGGTGTAATTTCATACCCAAACACTTGGCTAATGTTTGCACAATGAGTGTTTTCCTTGATTTTTTAATAGGCTTTAATGACTAACATGAACTTGGCTGAAGCTTGACAAGACACCTCATTCTCCATATTTGTCTACTGAAACTCTGAAAAGCCTTTGGTGATGTCCACCAAACAGATCTCTGCCAGTGGGAAGCGGATCAGGAAAACATTAAATATTTGCAATAGTACCTGCTCTGGTTTGATCGGCTCAGTTGTTGTGAAAATGTCAGAATAATGTTGCCTCTCAAAGACACGATCCAACACTTCTAGCTGCTGCTGGGTGAAAAGGTCTCCTCGCATCTGTTTCCGAAGAAAATCTCTGCTTGGGAGAGAATGGCCATTTGGTACTGGAGATTCCTGAATACCTTTCAAAGAGGAGAGAGAAGAGGAAAAATAAGTAGTCATCTCAATGATGTGACCTAAAGCACAGTGTCTCATTTTATCCCTTGAATAGATGTAGGTACCAGTATGGTGAAGCCATGAAGACTTCTTGAGACGTTACAATTTGCTGGAAAACACACTGAACAGTCTTGCATTGCAGACAACCTTTAACCCGTTAACAACTTCACCCATAATTTAAAGGCAGGACACAGGATAATGGTCACATTTTTGCCTGCATCACTTCTACTGTGCCACCTGGGAACCTGTCTAGTTCATGGTCTGTATACAGGAGAACACAGAAGATAAGCAGATGGCCTGATGATGACAGTCACAGTCAACTTGGGTCAACTCCAGCAGAACGCTTTGTCCAGTCACCACCCACACACTCTGTCCCCTTCCTGTGCTACCTGCAAGTCCTGCTCAACTCCATCCCATGCTGAGCTCTGAGCTCTGAGCTCTGGCATGCCTGTGTCGGGAAACACAGACTCCCTATGAAGCACTATCTGCAGCACTGGCCAGGCAACCCCAAAGAAGTAGCACAGCTTACGTTGTACTAAGGTGAAGAATCCCTGGGCTGAGTTACCACTACCACACCCTCAGCAAGGCCCGGTCCAAGATGCAGTCCTGACCATCCAACTCACTTTGTATTTCTCCAGCTTACTGGCAGCATGCAAGCCTGGGCTCCAAAGCACATTTTCCTCCTTCTCCCCTTTGGCAGAGATTTTTAGAAGGAGTCATAAGTGACTGCCCATGGCTGAAAAGCCATGAGACAAGTTTGAAAAATGTGTGATTGGCAGTCTGAAAAGACTCTAGTAATACAGGGACTTGTTTCAATTTGCTTCTTGCAGATTCACAGTGGTTTCCTACTTTTCCTTCAGCTGTCAGTGCTGGAAATATGTCTTTTATGCACTGAAAACTGAGATCTGCAGTATTCCCGGGACTCCAGGAGGTGGAACTCCAAGAACAACAGTAAATATCAGATTTCTTCTCCAGATGGCAACATTGAACTAGACAGAGGGAGGAAATGTTTTAAAAATAGAATCTAGCTGCCAGAATAGTTCTGAGGAGCAGAAATCAACTGCATCCTTAATAGCAAGATTTCCATGAGTGCTGCAGTTGCTTACAGTCCAAGAAGTCTGCAGAGGAATAACATCGCTTAGGCCTCCTCTGGCAGATTCTGCATAAAGTTTTTTGATGGCAAGTATAGAGGTGCTCTGTACAAAAACGGCTCATTTCTGTAGACATCAGTGCTGTCCACAAGCACGTGCTGGCCATCAGTAACATGAGTGATGCTTGGTGGACAAGATTTTTCACAAAGAACTGTTGATTTGAGATCATCCTTCAGCATAGATGGATTTTGCAGAAAATGCTGTCTATGCAGAAAGCTAGGCTTCTTTAAGGCAGAGTTCTCAGACCAGGGGACCAACACAGGGAAATACCTGTTTCAACCTCAGCTTCTAACACTGAATTTAAGCAGAACTCTCCTTATACTGAACAGACATTTGATGTTAGCAGTAAATGCTGGAAACTTCCTTCTCGATTTGACATCAGCAATTTCAGTGACAACAACTTTATATTTACCCTTCTTAGAGAAAGTAATGCAATTTTATCAATGGTAGATGATGTTGGCTTTTGTAAAGTGCAAGGATCAGTTTATTCCACACAGGAAGGGAAACAAAAACCTGAACCTGTGGTCTAAATAGTATGTCTAAGTGTGAAAAGGTGCAGAGGGATACAAGAAAGCAGTGTCCCTTTAAATTGTTTGGTTTTCTTTTTTTTTTTTTTTTTTTTACCATTCTAAATCAAATAATATCTAATAGACCCAGTGCTGGGTTTAGTCAACCATGTCTTATAGAATTAAAATTCTGGTTGGTAGCTGCATGGTAGCACAGGGCCAGGGAGACCCTGTCTCTAGAGCATGGAAATGCTGGCTTTAAATTTCAGGTTAAACTGTTACTCACAATTTGGCATCAAAGTTAAAGCTTTATGCAGTTTTGGGATAAAGGGGAGTGAAATGATACAAGACAGGTATGTCCTGAAAACTGTTCTTGGTGATGCCAGTACAGGCTGTGCACTGTTTGCGCACCCAGAGATCGGAAGTATAATGAGATCCCCTTGTGTTTGAAAATGGAGCAGCAGTCCCACCTTTCACCAGTGGCACTTTTATTATATAGTGCAGCTCCAGATTTTTGGGAGTGAACATCTTGGAGAAGAGGAGGCCAGTGAAAGGAAACCCTGGGACAGCAGCCTCAGCCAGGGACAGGCGCTGGGGCAGCATAGTGCTGGGAGTGGTCTCCCACCCCAGATACTGGAGTGTGAAGTCCAGGAATAAAGGCACCACCATGTGCCTGTGCCACCACATCCATACATCTATCCCAGCTGCCCTTCCTCCAATGGGCAATGAGGCAGGGGATGACCCTAACGCACTGCCACCAAAGCGCAAGGAAGAGGAGGGTATTTCTCTCTGCAAGAGAAGTATGAAATCATGTGGAGATGGTAGTGGGGCTCTGGGGGGTTTTGGTCTCAAGGTCAGTATTTGATATGTTGCTGGAAGTGCAACATATGCTGCCAGGCAGAATGGGCTGCCAACTCACACCATTTGTACATCCCTGTTTGCCAACATCTCCACATGCTGTCCTGAGGACGTGAGATGGGATCAGTCTCCAAGACACACTTTCCAGTGCAGTCAGGCTGTCCTGGGATGAGGAATAATGCATGCAGCATTTGTGCTAGGGAGGGACCTCGACAAGAGTCAGACAGGACTGGGACCCCTGAGGAGGCTGTCACTGCACAAAAGGAAGCACCCAAGCCTCCTTCACTCTCATTATCACCTGCTCTCCACATCCTGTGAACAAAGGAATAGCTTGTACTTTTGCAGTGTGTCTCCCAAATTCAGATTAATTGCCAGTAACTTCTGGGTTCTGCTGTAGAAATAAAGGACTTCCTGTATGCTGCATATGACACAGGAGTTTGTGAAGGTCTTCAGGATGTGTTTGGCTGTTAGACATTATATAAATAATACCATTAACATTATACATTGTTTAATTAGAATATCCTTGATAAATAAAATACTGTTGGAAGGTTTGAAACAATTTTAATTATAAACAGGCTCCAGGGAGTGGTAAAAACATTTTTCATATAATCAGTGCATCCACGTAGGGTTTCATCCACATGTTTTATTGACGATAGCACTGCATGTATACCTACCTATTCTGCAAAACAATTAGTTCCCAATTCAATGGCATCTTTCCAGAAATTCTAGTGAAGAGCACAGATGTAACACTCTCCTTAGTACAAAAGATGACATTCTTTCCAAGCAAACGTTCCTTCCCCTATCTCTAGCAGAATGTGCATGTGGGATAAGACGATGCCCTTAGCCCACAATTTCCTGAACTACCTCTTACGAAATGCACTGAGATGTAATGCTTTGAGGCCCGTCACAATGCCGCAGGGAGAGCCTCCACATGCTGCTCCTCCAGCACTGGGGCTCCAGCACACACCATGCCTGCTTGAACAGCCACCCTACCATGTGACTCAAGTACCCCCCAGGCATCCCACTCAGCTCAGAACACTGACTCAGTTTCCCATAGGTGCACATAATTTGGAGAGCAATCCCACCTGCAACCTGCAGCTGGAAATCATGTCATGTTGGGGACATGTCTGAGCAACATCCTCCCTGGTTCCAAACTCATTGACGGTCATTCACTTGGCAGGGAAAATGTAATCCTTTCTCACTCTGAGAGAGAATGTATGGACACATTCTGTTCACACCTTGCCCAGAAAACTGACCTGTGGTTTCATAACAAAAGCCAGACATGCTGCTAAAGGAACTGGCCTGCCTTGGACGTAATAATGGTATCAAACACAAGCAAAGATTTTCTGTGGCTAGCCAAAGTCTGAACAATCTAAAAAAAGTCTGGGAAGAGTTAGGCACAGAAGAGATCCACCTCTGAGAAGAGATACCACACACAGTCTTGATGACAAAAGACTGCAATAAGTGATGTGGGTGTCATCCAGAAAATATGGAATCACTGCATGGTTTGGGTTGGAAGGGATCTTACACACCATCAAGTTCCAATCAGCTGCCATGTGCACAGACACCTTCCACAATTCAGGTTGCTTAAAGTCCTGTCTGACCTGTCCTTGGACACTGCGACTAACACATCTTTGTTTATTAAGAGTAAGTTATTTTCTGAGGACCTAAGCAAACAGCAAGATCAGTTTAAAGAATTTGATAAATTGAGATCTCATTTTTCTAGTGCACTTCTATGGTTAGATACTCATCCATGACATGCTTTCTGAAACAGCAGGAGAATATTTGAAATTGCTAAATACAAGTAAACCAGAACTTTAGCAATACTCACCATACAACTCGCTTGATTTAAAATACTGTTTCTAAGACTACAGACCAAAATAAGAAGAACAAAAGACCCTATCTTCACAAAACACTAAAGCATATTTAAAAGCCCTAAAACTTAGTATGACAACAAGGCGAAATATAGAAATACCGGTAAAAAGCACTGAAATATAGAAAAGGCTCAGTTCCACCCTTTTTAAACTGGTAAGAACACCAGCACAATTTCAGATAGTGATAGGCCAAGGGGGAACAGTTTTAAACTGAAAGAAGAGAGATTTAGATTAGATGTTAGGAAGGAATTGTTCCCTCAGAGGGTGGTAAGGCCCTGGCACAGGGTGCCCAGAGAAGCTGTGGCTGCCCCATCCCTGCAAGTGTCCAAGACCAGGCTGGATGGGGCTTGGAGCAGCCTGGGATAGTGGAAGGTGTCCCTGCCCATGGCAGGGTATGGAACGAGGTGGTCTTAAAGGTCCATTCCAACATGAACTCTTTTATGATCCTATGATTCTATTTAAATACTGTGTTACAGTGTATAGACCTTGCCCTGGTGCAGTTCCCCTTGAGAGTCTCAGCACGATGACAACAGCTGAGAAACAGGTGCCAAACACAAATCCAGCTGGACTAATATTTCCAGTACTATTAATAATCAAGGTGTGCCATGAAGTGTGCACCTTCATGGTAGATTCATCTGATGCGGTGCCTTTCTGAAGATAAAAGGAATCTACTGGTTTCAGATTTTCAGATTGTTTGTTTTCTTTTTTTGAGCAACATGCTTTTACAGGGTGAATCAAGGAAATACATAGCTAGTGCCATGAACAGCCTACATTCATAAAGGACATGATTTGTGCCTCTAATTTGTACTGTCCAACTTCATTACCTGTTATCATACCTAATTACTCCACCTTATAGGGAAATGCAGGCTAATTAGGGAGGATGTTATTCACCACATTTAAAACATTATGAAGCAAATGAAATATTACCAGGAGGCAAAAAGGTGATTTGTTTTCTTGTAGCATGCATGTAAATTAGTCCAGAGAAGATAAAGACTCTGTTTAATTACCACATGAAAGGTTTTGTTTAAAATGTAAGGTAAGCTGAATTGTTGTACCACCTTCTCAGGATTATATACATTTGGCAGACAGCTGCCTCAGAATACTCTTCCCAGCAAAGTATTAGCTTCAGGACCACATATGTGGAGAGAGATCTTTGTATTTACACTATTCAAATTTTCTAAGCCCTGTTATTACTTTTTTTTGAAGGATGATATCACTGAAAAGGATCTTTCTACTTTGAAGTGTGTGTAGCTGATCGCCGTGCAAATGTTTTCAAGAGAAATCACTATATTTCACAAAGATGGGTATGAGTTTTATCGCAGATCAAAGTGAGAAAGAAGGGGAAAAAATGATAAATCATCAGAGATCCAAAAATACTTTTCATTTGGAGAAGATATCAGGCCATTTCGTTGGCACTGATAGAGTGTCTGCTCTCTCTCCATTACCCACTGAAGGCAGCCAGAGTCAGGAGCTGACTACGCTAGATTATATTCCCTATAAGATGGTCACCAATATATATATATATGATCTTCAACCTCTATTGATTGACCAATTTCACAAGCAAAGACTGGTGAAATGAAGCTGAAATGAACATCATGCTTTAACTCATTGAACCCATCAGGCCTGAGTTAATCTCACTGCCCACTGTCTCTGATAGAATTCAATTGATCAATCATGTTTCAGTGATAGTACCATTTCAGTGGCTTATTGCTTCTTCATTTCAAGCCTTGACCTGTTAGATATACTTGGACCAGCTCAGCTCCTTCTGGAGACACAGAGACCCACATCTGCCAACAGCAGTGCATTTTCCTGCCTTCAAGCTCAGGAAAACTCAGGGGAGCAATGGTGAATACTCTCACCTTCACATTCTGTTTTTACAGGCATTCTACCAACTTTGCTCTCAGGATGGTTGTGAGGACATGAGGACTCTGAATGGCCTCAGCCTCCTGCCCTCTGTTTAGTGCTTGGACAAGCAGAGACAGTGCCAGTGTGGCGGCCATCTAGATCCAGCCCTTGTATGCAGCAAAAGCAGTGCACAGTACCAGTACATAGGCAGACTGTCCCCAGAACAGTCCCAGCCAGATGCTGCCAGCAACTTGCACACCCCAGAAGTGCAAGGCTGGCCAGGGTTCACCATGCCTGTGGCTAGCACTGAATGGCGAGGGGTCTTCAGTGATGTTTCATCTGCCATTTAAATGCATAGCCAGCCTGAGTGCATCCCATTTGCCACTAGCCTGGCCTCCCTCCTGCCTTTTTCTCCTGCAGAGTCCGCTGCACTGCTGGCATCAAGGGCCATTTGGATTCTGCTGCCACCTTGGTTCCAGCTGCCCTTACTCCAGCCAGCAGTAACTGGAAGGTCCCTGGCTCTTCCTAAGCTGCCTTCACCCCATGCATAGTCTTGCAGACCAGGCTGCATCTCCCTAGCTCCCTGAGGTGAGCCCTCACCACACTACACTCCTTCCAGCAGCACCCATCTGCAGAGCATGTCTGGCCAGTGCCTGTACATCCAGCACTAGATTTGCACTGGCTCTGGGGAATGGAAGAAGCAAGACAAAAGGAGCTGAGCCCTGTCATTGGCCTGTCAGTGCTGCTCTTCCTGAAATGCTCAGCAGCACAGCGATTAGCACATTTATCACCAACCAGACACCTCTGGTCCTTCACTGACAAGTGATGGAGCTCTTCTCCACCATGAGAATATTTGTTTCTTTTCTGTAGGGCAGCTGGAGGTCCTCCCTCATGTACAACCTGGAGTCAGGCTGTATACCCACAAGATGTATGAACTGGAGTTGTGCCGGTACACCCTCGAAATGCCATCCCACAGCATTGCTGCAAATCTGCACAATGAGGGTGGTTATGAGACTCACCAACAAAGCAAGTCTATTTAGTGAACAGATTTCCCATGAGATTACAGCTGTCCTCCTCCTCCAGTTATTTTAATCCCAGAGTAGCTGTATATGGAAATGTTTTTATATATCTCCTAGGAAAAAACTGCCGTCTCTGCCATCCCACATTCAACAAAGATATGGTGGGACCTCACACCTCAGCAGCCCTAATGCTTGTAAATCTGACAGCCTATACATCTGAGCAAACATTTGTGCAAATAGTGCCACTGAGTGGAGCTGGACTGCTTGTGCACCTGCCCAGGCTTCCATCAGGATGGACTTTGCTCATGCCCCAAGCCTTGCACACACAGGACACAGCCCTGCACCCTGCACAGTCTGCACCTGGGACAAACACTGCCCTTTGGCTGGGGGACTTCCCACAGGTCAGAGCATCTGACAGCAGGCCTGGACTTGTTTTGCTGCCCAGCAGCTCCAGCGAGGGCTGTGGTGATGGAGGGGAGTCGGTTGAACTGTCCCCTGCTGTGCTCTAGGACCCCAGCACAGGTGTCTCTGCAGATGTGCCCACCCCAGTCGGGGTCCAGGAACACAGTAGATGGCAATCTGTGGAGCAGCATGGGCTGGTGTCCTGACCATCCCTAGCCTGGCAGCTGTCAGTTCAGCCTCCATGCAGCATTCTCAAGGAACGACAGTGATGTTCATGGGCACCAGCCCCGCCATGTGGCAGAGTCTACCTGAGAACAGTGGCTGGAGGGACTGATGAAACCACTGGAAGTTCTATGACTGCTCTTCTGCCACAGTTTTATGTTTAAAAAACAGCAAAAATTATGTCAGTGATATCCCCCTTCATGGTGGGGAATTTAGAAGTGCAGAGATGAAGGCTGAAAGGTAGAGGCTGAGTAGAACAGAGAGGATGCCCCAAGCCTGGCCAGCAGAGAATGGGAACATGCATCCCACCGTGGCTACTGGGCCACAGGAGACTGTGGGCACCTGGAAAAGCCTCCAGGTTCATGGGACCCCTTGGCCAGCTGCAGTGTAATGTGGAAATATGCTTGTGTTTCTGTGATTTCTGTAGCAACTAAGGTGAGCAGTAACTACAGTGATTATATACTAAATGTCATGACAACTTTCTTAAAAAATGATTGTGCAAAACTGATTCTCTTCCTAATCCATTTCTGTAAGCTGTGTTCAGCTTCAGAGACATGCACTTTATATCATGTACTCCCAGCTCAAAAGGCATTTTAAAATGATTGTTAAAAGCTTATTGAAGCAAATTTTAACAAAGTTTATACCTATTTCCATACCATATCATAGCATATCTTTTCATCACTTCTTTTAAAAAAACTAATTTCTATGTATGCTTGGGTGAGAGACTAATGCAGGTTGCAGGTGAAACTGTGTTCTGTGTAGGTTTGGAAATGCTACAATGGCCTCTGGTTACAAACAAGTGGGAGAGGATTTCAGAGAGCTCTGAAAAATACTAGGAGACAGAAATTTGACAGCCAAAGGAAAAGTGGTGGTAGGATAGGCAGCCGAATGGGGTCTGCGCAAACAGTGACCAGCTCGGGACCAAGAGCTCTGCTGCATCCCAGCAAGCTTTGCCTAAGGGAGGAAGCCTTCAAGCAAGGCAAAGCTCCTAAGAAATGCAGAGGACTCCCAAACAGCAATGCTACTCCTCCTAAAATGGAAACTCCTAGCAAAGCATTCAAGCAGTACCACCAAGATATGATGAAGCTGGTTTTACTAAAAGCAAAGGAGAGAAAAACCTGTGGAGGATGAAGCTTGCTCTACCAGTAGTGGTGCTCTGCATTGTCTCACAAATGGAAGGTGTCCGCCTACATTTCCCATGCAATTGTCCACAAAGAGCTCTAATAAGGAGTTCTTACACCTGCAGACTTTTCTCGTGCATAAATTACATATCGCCTAATTTTACAAAATCACAAATAGTGGTCTCAAGCCTGCAACTGTTGACACAAAGAAGGAACTACTGTCAGAGATTAAGTCAGCATAATGGCTTACAGTCATAATGCAATACACAGGAATAAAACACCATTTTAAAATGTAATATGCAGCTACAGATTTTTACAAGTAACACAAAGTGCAAATTTAATGATATTTTTATATATTTTATCTGCATGCATTAGTTGAGAGAAATTATGTTTTAAATATCCTCCACAGCTGCGTAATGTGGTTTTAACACTTCAAAAATTTCTGTGTACTTCTTATACCTAGGAGCCACATCTGCCCTTTGGCTGCACTTCCTGTCTACTTGAAAACAGACACGCTCTGCCACAGTGACCATAAGCTGGAGTGTGCCCGAGCCACCATGACGCAGCTTGCTACCTGTGGCATGGGCTGGCAGCTCCCAAAGTCAGGGTGGTTACCACCAGTGCCCAAGAGATTGGCGCTGATGGGAGGTCCCCACAGCTGCACCCACCCTGTGCCTGGGTAGCCTCTGGCATCCTCCAGCCCCAGCACCCAGCTCCAGGAGGGAGGGTATGGTGCTGCTGTCACCACCCCAGATCTCACCACTGCAATTTGGGAGATCTTGTCTGCTGGCATAGGAGATCCTGTGAATGAATGGGGTGTGCAGAGCAAAATTTGGTGAGATGAGCAGTGGACACTATCTCTCTGAATGTCTTTGAGGTTTTTGACTTGGTTTCCCACCACCTCCTCCTGGAGAAACTGATAGGATGGAAAAGTGATCTCACAGTAACCTTCTGAAATTCAGCAAAGACGAATGCAAAGTCTGGCACTTGGGAAAACACAATCCAGGAGTGCATCACAGGTTGGGATCAACCAGGCTGGGGAGCAGGTCTGTTGACAGGACCATGAGGGTGCTGGTGGACACCAAACTCATTGAGAATGACCAGTGTGCTTCTGTGGCCCAGCAGGATGCTAGGCTGCATCAGCAAAGGCATTGCCAACAGAGATAGAAAAGTCATTGCCCCACTCTACTCAGTATCTGGAATGTTGTGCTCAGTTTTGGACTCCACTACACCAAACAGATGTGGACAGGCTGGAGAGGGTCCAGAGAAGGGCCAGAAAGATAATCCAAGGGCTGGGTAGCTGCCATACAAGCAAAGGCTAAGTGATCTGAGTTTGTTCAGCCTTAAGAAAAGAAGGTCTTGTCCTTCTTTTGTCATGTTCCACTACTAAAAGTGTGGAATGTTGCACTATTAAAAGTGTGGCTACAAGAAAAATGGAGACTCCCTTTTTACAAGGAGTCATTTGGAAAAGATACGGGGTAATGGGTACAAGTGAGTCCTGGGGAGATTCCAGTTGGACACACAGCAAAAATTATTCGCAGTGAGAACAAGCAGCCCCTGGAATAACCTCTGCAGGGAAGAGTTGGATTCCTCAATGTTGGGCACTTCTAGAATTTGGCTGGGCAGCATGTTGGGCTGTCTTGTCTAGGCTGTGCTTTTGCCAATAAAAGTTGGACCAGACTGTGCTTGAGGTCCCTTCCAGCCTGGTGTTCTAGGATTCTATATGGAAAAGGTAGATGGTGACCCAAAAAAATGTTGTGCCTCTGTATATGCTTGTATTTTATGGTTCTGCTGTAAATATTCTGACATACTGGAGACTGAACAAAATAAAACAGCCAAGATTTTACTTTTAAGGAAAAACAGTGTAGCTCTTTTCTAATTGCTGTAATTGATTAGTGTCATCTAAACATTAATTATTTATTCTGCACTAAATTTAGCAATCTACAGTACAACTCCCCTGACGCTGTGCTTATCACACAGAAGCCCTTATTAAGCGCCTGTGGGTGAATCTCCCTGCATGTATTTGTGTTATTTCAAAACCTGCTTTCATTTAGTGAGAGGTTGAGGGGATCACTTTTTGGGCCGCATCACAGAAATTCTTGCAAAGGTCTCTTGAGCTGGAGAGCCTGTTCCTGCAGCTTCAGTTGAGACAAAGACTCCGGCAACATCCTCACCACACCAGCAGGTGAGGCTGACCTCATGTTTGTGCCAGTTTTTCTAATGTCACTTATCTCCATTCCATCGAATGAGATAACTGCTCCAGGCAAAGAATAATAATTAAATATATATACACATATATATATTTTTTACTTACTTAATTTTATGTATATCTAAATATATATTGGGGGGGGGGGGGGGGAGAGAGAGATGGCTAGATCTTGGCAAATAATTTTGGAAGACCACTGTATCCAATATTTCCTCTTTGTTCCCAACAGCCAGATGTTACAAACCAGTGGTTTCCATGACTCAGTGATGGTGGTCTGAGAGTGAATTCCTGGCATGGCAGACACAGTTTTGCCTCTCTGTGTTTGCTTTATGCCACAGAAGCCAAGGGCAGGGATGTGGCTCTGACTACATTGCAAAGCTGCAGTGATGGGAAAATTTTCAAGATTTTTTCTTCTACAGAAAAACACTTATAGACTGAAACTGAATCTTGTTCGCAAGCAGAAATCATTTCTGAAGAACTGTGTGACACAAAGCCCTACTGGAGAAAATACTGAACATGTTGAGAGACCCCATCCTGAGACTTTAAAATGAAGTTTATTTTAGTTTTCCAGTTCAAAATAATTTCAGTGTTTAAATAGAAATTAATCAGTTTATATGGAATCATGGAATCACAAATTCAATTACATTGAAAAAGTCTTCTAAGATTGTCAAGACCAGCCATTTACCCAGCTCTGCCAAGACCACCACTAATCCATGTTCTTAAGCATCATGTCCTCACATATTGTAAAGACTATGCATGGAGACTGCACTAGTGTTCTGGATAGCCTGTTTCAACATTTGACACCCATTTCAGTAAAGAATTTTTTCCTAATATCCAACCTAAACCTCCCCTGGTGCAGCTGAAGGCTATTTCCTCTCATCCTGTCACAGAATCCCAGACTGGTTTGGGTTGGAAGGGACCTTAAAGCTCATCTCATTCCACCTTCCACTAGACCAGGTTGCTCCAAGCCCCAGTCAACCTGACCATGAACACTTTCAGGGATGGGGCACCCTGTGCCAGGGCCTCACCACCCTCACAGGGAAGAATTCCTTCCCAGCATCCCATCTAACCCTGCCCTCTGTGAGTCTGAAGACATCACCCCTTGTCCTATTATCTATCTATCTATCTATCTATCTATCTGTCTATCTATCTTTCATCTACATTTAAAAGTATTTAAATGTAAATAAGCCATCACTCCTCATGACTAACCAAGCCTGGGTGGGTACCAGTCTCTCCTCCCCCACCAGGTACTTCTTTTATTTATGTAAAAGACAAAAACTTTTCCTTTAAAGAGGTTTATGGAATCTTTAGGAGAGGTTCATTATAATTTTTCATGGTTTCACTTCCCCATGTCTCTTTTTGACTTTATTCCCTTTAGAAAGAAAGGAAACACACTCAGGATGCACGCTGCCTGAAATGTTTCTTCCTTACACACATACACATGTGTATACATAAACATTTAGATGTAGCCATGGGTTCTTCACGGAACCATGCAGGACCACGTCCGCTTCCCCACACTCCAGCCAAAGGCAGAGCTGGGAAGACCAAACCACTCAGGGTTCACAAAAATGACTGGATTGCACCACTGTACTTTTAGGTAAAATCTTTGAAAGAGACCCTTATTTTAGAAAGAAAGAAGAAGAAAAAAAGAAAACTTGTAACATGTAACTCTGCTACTGCTGCACATGGGAGTGGCCAGGGGCTTGGAGAGGGAGGCTGTTAACTCCCCCAGCAGGAACTGAGGGGATCATCATCCATGCCAGTGTTCCTCTCCATGAAGGTATTATGGCAGGCAATGACTGAGGGTGTGCTCTGTTACTGGGATTAACTGGGAGCACACTGCTGCCACCTTACACCTGGCATCATTCCCCAGATGCCCACATGCATGAGCCAAGCCCCTCAAGTACTGTCAAATCCCATCTGCTGTCATGCCCTGTACACGACTCTCAGGAAGGCACCCTGCGCTGAGGGGCTACCCACCAGCTCCAACACTTTCTTGTGCCACTGGAATGTGGGCACCAGTTGTTACCATAACACACTCAATTGTTCTCAGCAGTGCTCCAGCAAATAAAGCCATTAATTACAGCCTTTCCCTCAGCTGCTGTTGGCTGGAGCAGCAATCAATGTGCAACCCCTCATTGCCTGCTCTCAGGGAGCAGAGACAGATGCCATAAAAATGATCCGCAGCCCGCGCTGAGCCCCGCCAGCGGCTGTGCCCAGGAACGGCCGCCACGCTGCTTTGACACGCGATACCATATTTATTTGGCCTGCCGCAGCCGTGGGGGAAGGCATCCCATTAGGCGATTATTTTTATCTTATAACGTCAATTTACTTATACTGATTGGCTTCCTGCCGCCAAATATCAATTAAATTGCAAATGCCTGCTGAAGCTTATTTTATGTGTCTTTCTCTTTCCCCTCATTTCCCTTCTTTCTTTCGTCTCTCTCCCCTTCTTTTCCTTAGAGAGAGAGAGAGAGAGGGAGGGAGAACCCTATGTTCAAACATAATTTAGTTTATTTCTCTTTCCATATCTCAAAGGAAAATCTATATCTCCCCCTGGAAGGCCATTTGCCCTCTGTTATTGGGAGCTGAGGTATCACAGCAGTGGGCAATTTGTTTCAACTGACTATCGCCAGCCCATCAGGACTCCTTAGGACCTCTGCCATCTCAATGCAATTGTATCTGGTATTGCCATTTGTGATCTGTTTTTAACAGCTGCCAGTACCCACCAGATGAATGGGTTTCAGATCTCACAGAGTGTGTCCACCCCATTTCTTCCTGCCACAGCCATCTCCTGTCCCAAGATGCTCATTGTCTTGATGATGCAGATTTCTGCTTGTCCCACTGGCAGAGACCCTTGTTAGGCCAGGCTGCTGCCCCCTGACAGTTGTGTCTCAGAAGGTGACAGGGTGGCCAGAGCTGCCAGAGATTGTAAACTGTTCCCATGACAAACAGGTGCACAAGTGGGCTTTGACACGTGGTGAGCCTATCCAGTGGCTGCAGGTGAGCTCTCCTTACCTTGTAATGGGGATGGGGACTGTACCTGTGCACATCCACCACCCAAGCAGCACTTGGTCTCCTCTGACCTGGGGAAAGTCTAACCAAGACATGGCACCTGCTGGCACCTACACCAAAGCAATGTGTTAGACATCACCCTGTCACTGCTGCGGCCTTCCAGAACCAGCAGAGACCTCTGCCACAAGACCCCAAAGCATCACACTTCACAATACATACTCCATCACAACACAAAACACATACTCCATCACAATATCCTCAAGCACCTCTGCCTATGCCTACAGGGAGAGAGAAAGGGAATGGGACTACATTACACTAATGGGGCTGGAGGGCTTGAGGTGAGCATCAGTGATCAAATCAAACATCTCTGGCAGCCAGAGACTGACAGCAGCAGTAAGAATTGGGAGGCGGGAGGCGGGGGGGGGGAAGGAGGGGATGGACCAGGAAGGTAAAGCAGAGTTGAAATGCAATCAGGAGGAAAAGGTGAATGCTAACCACCAATGAAGAACCCTCAGTTGCGACCACACCTGACCCAGCAGCACAGCAGTGATTAAACCCCTCCAGCCCTGCCCACGCTGCCTCTGACTTCCCACACAGTGCATGGGTTCACCAAGGAAAAAAACCAGAGGGCACATGTCCAAGAAAAATCAGCTACAACCTCTCTAGATGCAGAGGCAGCCTTTATGCCTTTACCTCCATTGCTCCCCAGTGGTGCAGACACACACTGGGCCCATGAATGGGTGCAGAGAAAGGGACACACAGGGGTGGAGTATGAGAGCAAACACATTGCCACATGTGCACCTTCATCCAGCCAAGCACTGAACATAGTGTAATCTCTTATCGGCCAAGTCCTACCTGTTACAACTGTCTGTAATGAATCCAAAAATTATTTGGCAATTTAGAAAAATGCAGGTGAGTTTATTCTGGGCCCACCAGGTACCAGGGTGATTGTCACAGAGTTGGCAATTATCTTCACAACAAGGTTTTGGACAGAAACTGTAAAGGTTTAGCAAGGTGTAAAAGCCTGTGCCCATGTATTTGAATAATGCAGTTAGAGAGCAAGAGAGCAAGCTATGAGGAATGCACCAGTGTGCACATACACACCTATAACTGTCTCTTCACATAATATGTATATACACCGCATGTATATACATGCATAGTGACCATCAATATTCCATCTGTCCATCCAAATAGCTATTGTAGAGATGTCCATAAAGAAAAAAATCAAAGGTACTAGAAAAGACCTCTTCACCCTTGGCAATGTTGATTATTGACTGGTTCATTCAGTTCCTGATGGAGATAGCATGATTGCCTGGGATGTACCTTGCAGGTTTCTAAACTGAAGGCTCCAGAATCAATTTTGTGGTAACTGGTTAGATGTGACCAGGTTACAAACTCAGCATGGGTGTCAGGAAGCAAATTCAAGTAGCACCATTACTTTTCTTTTAAATATCAGGAGTGAGGAAACCCTCCTGGCTGAGCAAGTCATAGGACAGAGTAGAGATTAATGATTTTGACTTGTTTTCATCTCCAAGGTGACAAACAAGTACACAGCAGGTCATGGCTCGTGGTGCAAAATGATGCCGAAGCTCACAGCTTGCACGGGAAGATTTATCAGTCCTGAAGTGAGGACAATGCCAACAGCTTCCGCTGGGTGAGGCTGGCTTGGCTGGAGGTCATCACTTTCTCTGCTGTCTGAGACGTCCACTCTTCATGGTGGCTATATGCTAAGGCCACCACCTGCACTATGCCAGCTTCCCTCTGGGTCTGCCCAGAGAGGGGCAGGACAGAGAATATGAGCTCTTGAAAAGCTTGGCAAGAACTTGCCCTTGGTGGCCAGAGGCTTCTGCCCCAGTGGTAGCCAGGAAAACTACACATGGATACTCCACTGCCAAATTTTCCACTTCTCTCAGTGGTGAGGTAGCACCAATATCACACTCTGGACTCAAATCATCAAGTCAACAGCTCCATTTTCATCCATGACATCCTAGAAGAAAGCATTCTTGGGAATTTGCTTCAGCTGTGACAAGGATCTGGAAACCTGACTCAGCAGTCAGAAACAAGACCAAGAGGTTCCAGAGGTTTACCCAGATTTGATACACCAGACACTTTATGAGGAACCATGAGAGATTCCAGCATCGCTACATCCTGACATCCTTCTTTAAAGTAAACTGACCCTGTAAGGTGCTGTGGTGGTCAAACCATCAGGCACCAAATGCCACTGCAACAAGCAACATATAGGTGAAAGACAGGGAGAATAGGTAAACTGAACAGTTACACAAATTTAAAACTCAAAGACGCACACCTAAACTGTTCCAAAATAATCTTCCTTGGATTCAGGCATGCCTATAATTATGTTCCTCCCGTCTCTGAGCACTCGTAACAGCCCTTGGCTACTCTCCCCATGGCCATCCAAGGCCATAATGGATGGGGACTGTTCTTTGTCCCCTGACTGGCACTAGGCAGAAAAAGGTTCTGCTCTACCACAAAACCTCCCTCTTCCAGAAATTCCAGCTCCTGTGTCCTCCTGCCTGGGAGAAAATCAGTGTGAGAATGGGGAGAGAATGGCTAGGTGCTCATTCTCAAGGAAGCAACTGCAACCCAAGGAATCAGAGAAGAAAAAGACTGCTACATGACTGTTTCTTATTAGTTGACTTACAGACAAAAAAAATCAGGCACTGTCAAGCATGAAATCTTATTGGGACAATAGAGATGGAATTGCCACTGCTGACAGCAATGTTTACAAGGGCATGATGTGTCGATGCTGCACAGCATGAAACCAGCAGCCCCGTCTATCTCTGTGAATTGTAACAAGAGGCAAAATGTCCCATTTGGGACAGATAAGAATTGTACCACCAAAAATAACCTCTCAGATGTAAAATCCATTACAGGTGGATGGAAGGAAATGCAGAGGAGCCCAGTTGGCACAGCAGGAGGTTCCTGAGCTCTCTCCAGCCACAGCACATAGCAAACATGGTCTCTGTGAGATGACTTGCCAGTGGGTTTGAGGGCTTCCCTTCACCTCCAGCCAAGAAAAGGTAGCGTAAAGGGATCAGGAATGTGCTCCTCACACCATAGGCTCTGACCTCCAGACAGAATGTATTACTGAAGGGTTTCAAGGCAATATGCAAGATATTGGACCATCTGCTTGCCTTCAGTCACTCTGAGCTCTGTTATCAGATTGCTGACAAACCAGCACCATTTCTGAAAGGCCTGAGTTTTTTAAAAAGCCTCCACCACCAAATCTGTCTAACTTAAAGGAATTGTATTCAGGGCAGTCTGGCAGCTGCAGTCCAACAAGCCTTAAAACCGCTCATTTTGAGACCTTCCAAAGATTAGTTGGACAGGCAAATGTCCCAGGGATAGCAGCTGCAGAAAATTGCATTGCAAGGAAAGTGAAAACAGAAGGAGTACCTTGACCTCAAAGTTCAACAATAATTGTTCAGAACTATAAGGGGGAAGGCTGAAGCATGTTTAGGCAATATAAAACATTCCGGTGTCTTCCCATGAAATGCCCAGCCACCATGAAGCCTTTGATGTGCACACTTGTGCATCGACTGCTCACAGCTTCTCCCTCAGGGTTGTTCCTTCTCTCTCTCATGATGCACTGAAATGCAAGAAGAGGATATGTATCCTGGCCATTAGGTGCAGCAGTGTGGGAGTGAAACCAGTGCCCGCTCCAGCAGAGCTATGTGACAGCTCATCAGGCAAGACCCAGCACCCCAGCAGTTACTGCAGCAACAAGGGGAAATGAGGCTCCGTTTTGTGAGCACTCAATCAAAGCTGTTCTTACAGATGTTTCCTCACTGAAAGTTTGCTTTCTTCATATTTTTTTGACTAAAACGTGATGGCACTCACGTAAAGCATCTGAAAGAATTAGCCTGTGATGCCATCGTTCGACAAGAGCAACATCCTATAGACCTTGTCCTGCTCTGCTAATCATCATCTCTGAAGTCCTGGTCTAGTGGAAGGTGTCTCTGCCCATGGCTGGGGGGTCAGACTAGATGGCCTTTAAAGGTCCCTTCCAAACCAAACCATTCTGTGATTATATGATTGTAAGTCCTATGAGGGACATCTTTTCCCCAGCTCTCTACCATTTTGCAAGATGTCAGAGAACCACAACGACAGGGCTGCAGGAAGTTTCTAAACAAATAAAGTGCTGATGGTGGATGCATATCTCTACTCAGCCTGTGACCAAAGAAAATCAGAGAGCAGCTGATGCAGGCTAAAAATGTTTCATTGCAGCCACCACCCTGTAACAGAGCTACAGGGAAGCAGTTTTATGAAGACGGAGTGCCCATGTGATCAGAAAACCATCACATTTCACTGGTGTTAGTACCTGACAGAATTTCAATACCCTGACCTCCACTGTAGACATCTCTTTTGCCATGCTCAAACCAGCCAGATCAGTCCCCAGCTGATAGGAGATTTTAACTGGATTTCCTTTCAACATAAGACGTCTCAGCCAATTATCCTTGATTTCTAACCTCCACCTGTAATATGTCTGCAGCAGCAAAGGAAAATCAGTTTCCAGCTAGAGCTAAAACCTTACAGGAATTATCATAGGCATATGTTGACTACAAATATCTCTTAGCAGAATCTCAGATGAGATAAAACATTGACAAGCTCCACACTCACATCTTATAGTCATCTGAAGAAAAGACATTGGCTGCTTTCAGAAGACCAACTGCTCCTCCTGTCACTGAAGTCATGGGCACCATCATGTGGACAGTCACTGCCCCAGAAGCAAGAAACCACAAAAACAATGAAGAAGCTGTGGAGGCACTGTCCCATGAAGAAAATGGAGACAGCAAAGGCCAAGGCTCTGAAACTGACTCCAAGCTCAAGAAAAGTTGCTCCAGCATTATGGGGGGAGTGCAATGGCATGAGTGCACTCTTGTCATGACAGAAGAGCTGGAGTGCAGAGAAACATACCTGAGACCACCTGAGGCAGACTACTCAGAAGCATACACAAAACAGAAAAGGTCTAGCTGAATATCTAGTTGAATACCATGAGTAGTTGAAGGTGTTCCTGCCCATAGTGGGGGGCTGGAACTAGATGGCCTCTAAGGGTCCTTCCCACTCAAACCATTCTGTGATTCTGTGATTGAAAGGATATGATATGGGGAAACAAGTTGCAATCAGTCTTGTTGCAGAAGTTCAGCAACACACCAGTGCAATACTTCATCTATCAGACACTCATACATCCTACTGGAGCAGGTAGGGACACTCATCTCTAGATTTTCCCAATTAGGACTTCCTTTTCCATCTGTAAAGTGTTCTCAAGTAAAAAAACAATAAAAAGAGGAATTCGGCTTTTTGCAGCACATCTGTGTGCTCATAAAATACAGCTTTTGGTGATTGCTGATGATGACTGTTGCTGCTCTGCCTGAGTTGCTGGATGTCTAGAACTCCAGCACCTGCACCAGAGAGCCACTGGGCAGGCACAAGCTGCCCATGCCTCAGGAGATGCAAGGTATATGCAAACAGCCTGAGCACCAGGGGGCTGATGGCACATTCCTATGCCCTGCACATGCCACCTACACTTCAGCCAATGCATGTATGCTGAGGACTGTATCTTCTGCTGTGTCCAACTGCAGTCCCATGCCAGAGCAAGCCCTGACCCAAGGTTTGTGCTTCAGCACAAGACTCAGCAAGGAAACCCCCACCTTTTGTAAGCACTACAGCTCTCTCTGAGCTCTACCATATCCTCATCACTACGCCGTGACAAATGTGTGAACGGGCTCTTCTCACGTTCTGGCAAATCCAGGAAACACAGACAGCCTGCAGATATGAATCCAATGTTCCTGCAGACTCGGTATGACCAGCTATTCATATAATTAGCTAAAACCACACAAAAGGCAAAATGCAGTCACCAAGTCTGATGTAAATAATCCCCAATGCAACTATTCCGCAAATACCAGGAGAGGTCAAAATGGGCAGGATTCAAGCAATAATGCACAACCACCTCTAGCAATAAACAACCCTCAATGCAAAGAACACATACAAAAGACATGGCAGACAAAAACTGAACTGGAGAAAGCCACCAGTCTCAGGACACCTCCATTTTCTGCGTCTCACTGATTTTGCTGTGTTTGCTCATGGGGAAGTTCCCCATCGGCAACAACAGCAATTACAGCTTACAATATTAACTCCAGAGCTTCCCAAAGCACCAACAGAAAAAGAGGTTTTCCACTATCATTCAGGATTTCGGAAGGCTCTCATTTCAGTCAAGGAAATAATTCTGACTTTAAAATCACAGTAAGCTTGAATTGCTTGAACCAACTACGACAGCAGTAGATTTCAGTCCCTACATGATAATCCTGGTACTAGGGCTGCATGTTGTGCAGCCATGGAGAAGGCAGCTGACCTGACATTACCTACTGTTTACTTCTTCCTTAGGGGCAGGAGCACACTTGGGGGAGGAGGGAGACCCTGGCCTAGCCATACCCCCACCCTGGTGGTCACCCCACTGTACAGATGGAACAAGGCTATGGAAAATCCATTACAGCTGCTGGGTCACAGAGAAAGCCTGACACAGAAATACATGACACTTGGAGAGCTCCTGATACCACAGAGGTGCCAAATCATTTACTTAATGCCTTGGTGTCAGACCTTTCATGTAGGAATATAGCCCCTGCCTCTTTCCAACCACCGCCTGCAACTGGCCAAATCTCTCTTCCAGGGTAAACGAGGCTGAGCCACTGCAGCTCCCCTAAGCTCCCCTCATCTAAAACATGTTTGAAATTCAGGCATTTGTTTTAACAGTGCAGATGTATGCTGACCCAAGAGATGCTGATGTACAAACAGGGAAAATGGGGAAAATCCAGAATCTGTGATCCTCTTCTCACAGAAACACCTTGTTCAAGAGAGGCATGTGGAGGAATCTAACCACCAAAAAGCCAAATAATCTTTTCTTGATTTTGCTCTTCAGACTTCTCTAAAATCACTATAATAATTTAAAAGGTGGAGTACTAATTGTGAAAGTTTGTGAATAATATAATTTATCCATTGTAAGGCAAAACTTTGATCACCTCTCTCTGTATATACATATATGTGATAGATGCATTAGAGACGCATAGATACACACTCTGTACAGGCACATATGTACCTACATATGTGTGTGACTGCACCTCAGCCTTTCCTCCTCTCTGGATTCTACCTATTTCTTGATAAATCAGAATTACTCATATTGATCATGACTTTCCTACTTATTTTATATTAGCATTTATAACAAACATCCATTAAAATTGACAAGTCCTGCTTTTCCACAAAACTGCTTCTTCTTTCAGAAATGCGTTCCCACAAAAGGATCCTGGCCAGCCCCGTTACTGGCACCATCAAGAAGATCTGACAAGTCACCTACCCCTAAACTGAATTTTAGCTAAATCTATAGGAAGAGGTTTTTCCTTGAAAAGCATCTAGCAGTCGACAGCTCCTGATGAGAACAGCTGGAGCTACAGCAGGGCTGTAAGGAGTGGTAGAATTCTGGCATTTTCATTAACATAGCTCTGAGAAAATCCCTGCTCCACTGAAGCTGGTGGCAAACTGGCAGGTCTTCACCTCAGAGGCAGAGGAGAGCTCTCTAGAAAATAGGAGTCCCAGGGACTGCATTAGGAGAAAAGTGACAAACATGCTTGATGCGCACACAAGACAGCTGGGAACCCTCTTGCTCAGAAAGGGCAGCTGCACTGGCGGGGAGTTTTCTTGCACTGAGCTGCGAACAGGTGAGTGTCACTGAAGGCCAGGGCAGAACCAGCCCATCCCTCACACCCCTCAGACAACAAGCCATGGGGACATCCACATCTAGGGACAGCTGCCCACCAGCCACTGCCAGGCACCCGGCCATTCCCATGTCCACAGGGATCCCACAGAGGTCATGAGCTGGCAGCAGAACCCCAGAGTGCAGCAGGGATGCCAGCAAACCCAGATGTCCAGCATGCTAGCAGCTCAGGGCATCACAAGGAAGCTGGGACTCACACTGACAGTAAAGAACATGGAATGCTCCTCTGTCTGACAGAACTGAAGATTGTACCAGGAGGATCTCAGCTCACAGGATCTATCACCTTGCTGGGCAGAGCCCTGTCTTTGCCTCCCCAGAATACTGTGCTGCCTCAGCATAACTCAGGCGAACATGCTGCTCTCAAACATCAGAACAGCTCTGTTTGGAGGCTGAAATGGCTTTTTGCTTAATTTCCATTAATTTAGACACACAGAACTTTCTCAGAAACTGAGACTACATTATTTTAATGCTGTTGTAGTAGAGACCTGAGGTGTCTTACATTTATTCTTTTTTCCCTAGAATTTCATGAGGAAAGAAATTTCAAAGATAAATCCTGTGCCAGCTGAGCTGCTCCTGTTAATGTCTGGGATGGCTGGATCAGCATCAATAAGCCCACAGATGCAGGGTGGTTCTTGGAACACTCAAGGGTTTAATTCTTATGCCCTGGGGCAGTCAAACTCCTCCTCCAGATATCCACAACCATCTCCGTTTCACACTACCACTGCTTATGTCAAACCAATGTCATCCACAGGTGACACCATCACTGCTGGTGTCAATACATCATCCATGAGTTACATCATCCCTGCTGGCATCGAATCACCAGCATGGCCAGAGTCTGCTGCCAGTTTAGCACATTCAGAATGGACCATGTCAGGTACACAAAAGGCAAAGGCAAAAACTGAAAGAAAACTCCAAGTGTTCTCAGAAATTATGCTCAAGAACTGAAAAATGAGCTTGCAATGAAATGTTAAAAAAATAAGTAAAACCTCCACCAAAAATAGATCACTTTGGATATAGCACAGATGAAGCCATCATTGGAATGCAATAGTAAAGCCCACATCAAACTCTATTTAAAATTATCATATCAGTGTCTGTTTGGTGAGGGAAAACCATCTCTTCTGAGGAGAGAAAGAAATGATGGGACAAATAGCCCAACCCATTCTGCAACTCAGGGAATAGAACCCTGAACGCAAAGGACAGTCTACATCAGCAGGAGATACTCAGATCAATACTTGCCGACCCTGCAAAACCTCATTCCCTTCAAAAGCTTCATCTCAGTGTAGTCACTGGACTTATTCCCTGGGGTAAAAGCAACTCCAGAGAGTAGGCACTACTGAAGTGGGGCTAGAAATCATTAAAGCAAGCTCCAGCACTTCCTGAGGACTCTGGAGGGGATTTCTTTCTTTTTCACCTCTTTGTGGGCTTGGAACTCTCCACTTGTTTCACCTGATTGCCTGCAGTACAGTTTTCTGATTTTTATGCATTTTCTCACTGCCTCTTTCCAGCTATTGCTGACTTGGCAGTTGGGTCTTTGCATCCCAGGTGCTCCACATAGGCGTCTCCCCAGCAGTGAGATAGAGCTGGGAGGCAAGGTCAGCCCCCTTCCCACTCACTTGGCAGTGTCTCTTCCTACTCACCACTGCCCAGACAAACACTTAAGTCCTTTGACATAATAAACTTGAAGTTTCTATTGGCAGCTGGTTTTTTTTCCTCTCCATAACCTTCTGCTTTTTCCCCTCACTCTTTTTCTGTTTTTAACTGTTTCCTTTGCAGTTAAGATTCCCAAAGGCTTCAGTCCTTTGCACATCACTGGCATGCTGCAGAAGACCCCAAGAAAGAGCTAGAGAGGATACCATCAATCCCCAGCACCATCAAGCTCTGGTCGCTATATGAAGTGAGCCAAGTAATACGGACTTAGGGACCTCACTAGTGGTTAATTTATGCACTGAACTCCATCACCTGCTGGCTGCAACATGTGTTTTTCTCCTGCTGATGCTGAGAGTGTGGGTAGGCAGTACAAACACCTCTGTGGGCTCTGTCACCACCCATACGCCTAGGCCAGCACCATGACCCCTCATACAGCAAGTCCTCCCTGATGGAGATGCTCAAGCACCCCAAGTCAAAAGTGCCTTAACTGTCTCAGGAAACCACAAAGAATAAATCTTGGGTGGGAAAACCCACCCCTTTTTAGGAAGGCAGAGGGCTTTTACACCAGAGCAGATGCTCACTAGAGGTGTCCTGGGATGAGCAGGACCCTGAGAGCACACACAGAGCCAGCACTGACTGCCAGGAAGAGGGGCATCTGAGTGGACAGAGGAGTCCCACATTCCAGCCCTCAGAGACCAAAGATTCTGGTATTTGATGGAGTAGTATCTCCATTACCAGGGTACCTACAGTAAGATCTACATTGCCTTTACAGAAATTTGGAAAGCCATAGCTGGGAAGGGGGGTTTACACACTCATGACTAACTTCATGGCTGTTAGGCCTCTCTTTATAGCCCTGGGCCCTCCAGGGAGTTACAGGCTGGCACAGCAGCTCTCATCACCCAGGGCTTTGCCATGGCACAAAGCTCAGTGACGAGGTGGGAGTTCTCTGCTATCATAGATAGGACACTGGAACCAAGAGGGCAGAACAGGCATATGTTTGTCTCCATCATAAGGAAACAGAGCAGCAGAATGCCCCTGGACAATATCCATCTGCCACATGTACACACTGCAAGTCATGGCACAACCTCAGGCACAGAGAGGTGGACATCGTACCTGACTGTTTTGGGAAAAGCTTAGCAACAGCTGTGGTTCTGGTGTTCAACTTTTAAGGAAGTGGATTTAATACAAAAGCAGAAAAAATAATTTACAAGCCTTTCCAGCAGCCTCCTAGAGTTGATACCTCGGCACATTGTCCCTTGATCACAAGAAGAGATGACAGAAGAACCTGGCAGCATGTTGGACTCCCTTAGGAGGCCACTGGCCCTCTCATGCAGTCTCCAAGACATTTGTGCCCACAGCCCTTCAAACGTCTGCCTAGATGTGAGTGTAGTTCCTTATTTCTGTCCCTCTGGGAAAACATAGCTCATGGGCCTGGTATGGAGGAAAGACACAATATACAGAAACATTCACTCATACTGAGTTGTATGCTTTGCTTTTCTCTGTCCCTCTGTCCCCAGACATGTCACTGACTTGGTGAGGTCTTGTCCACCTTTGTCACTGCCGAGCACTTCCCCAGCTGATCTCAACAGTGGCCACACTGCTGGTGTCATTGGAAATATCCCCGTCAGCTTCAGTGCCCAGGTCAGCACTTGCTTGGATAGCCAGGTATGCCTAACCCAGGGCATCCCTTCATGAAAACATGGTGACTGTAAAATAGGATGGTTCTGTAGGACATTGGATTGCACCCACCTTTGTGTGCAATCCTCCTCATTTCCTTCTCATCTCTATTAGTGTCCCAGCCCCTCTCAGAGGCTTATTCTCTCAGATAGAAGGCTGTGACCCAAACACCTGGGAACACACCATATCTGTGATTAAAGACATTTCTCAAAGAGTTCTGTCGAGGAAAGAAAGCACCAGCACTTACATCATCACACCACATGATGACAGCAGTGTTGGCTTATAGTTGGTGAGAATGGAAACAAAACAAAACAACTGGTACAAATGGAAGTTTCCTGGCACACTGCTTTCAATTCCCCAAACTCCTCCACTGCTGAGAAGTCTCTGTTAATATTGAATTTGAAATATGATCTCTGCAGCTCTTCAGTGCAGGTATCTAAATCTGCCTAACCTCTCTTGCAGGAAGGAGGGGCAGGCAGGGAGCAGACACATGCATTCTGTGTGGCACTTTGTTGAGGATGTCTTGCTGAATTGGGGCAGACTGGGCCCCAGAAAATTTGCGATCAGGCTCTTATGGTTGCACAGAGCCTTTTGCTTGAACCAGCTGCATCTATAAAAGCAAAGCACAGAGGCCAACTGGTCTAGCACAGCTCATGTGCCTGTGAGGAAACAGATTATCTTCCGTGACACCATGGCTGCACCTGATGTGAGCAGTGACATGATGCCCGTCTGTGCCAATCCCTGCATTAGAAAGGGTGCCAGCTTGCACATTCTAACATTGTGCCAGGGCAGTGATAACCCTACAGTGGGTTTTTGGTTTTGTTTTTCTTTTTTTCCACAAGTTGGATTTTGATGATCCTTGCGGGTTCCTTTCAGCTCAGAATATTCTATGATTCTAGCCATAGCAGGATGGGCCATATGACACTTATGCCCATTGACAGTCTCTATTTTAATAACATACAAGTAATGTTAGGACATGACAGGCATCCTGGACTTCCAGAGAAAAAACTGTATGCAAGCAGAATTCAGACTGCCTTAGCTGCTGCTGTTCGTGTTCACCTGCTGCCCCTATTACCTGCCAGTATTAAAGATTCTGCACATTTCTGTGTCAGAAGTGAAGGCACAAGCATACTTCTGGAAGGTCAGGCACTCACACTCCAACACAACCTGCATTTGCTCCAAAAGGGCATTATTCCCCTGTGGGGAAATGGTTCGTGTTTTGTGTAAGGCAAGGAGGAGCCACAAGAATGGAGATTCTTGTAAGTCTTCCAAGTCTGTTCATAAACCCACTGGCAGTCACTCTCATGTCTCTGCAAGAGTATGGGAACAGGATTCTTGCCCCAGCCCCAGGCCAGCTCTGACAGTATCCACAGCTGCAGCAGAGCGCAAACAGCAGCTGCCTGCACAGAAGGCAGGGTTTGCATTCAGACATGCTCAGACTGAGCAGCTCGAGCCCTCTACAGACCACTAAGCAGAGGGCTGTGCACAAGGTCCAACAGAGCTACACCCAGCATCTCCCCACAGCAGCCAGCATCACCCCCACACACTCCCCTTGCTCTGTGAACACTCTTGGAAAGGACCAGCAGGCACAACATGATTCCCACTGAACACAGGTCTGGAACTCTTTGAGATGCAGGAGTCCTTTGGTGGAGGGATGTCACTCTTCCATTGAGCAGCCGCAGCTCACAAGGACATCCCAGGTGGGAAGCACATCCCATGCCTTAGGCAAGCATGCTTGCTCCAGGATCCCTCAGCTGGCATGACACAAACACAGCAAGCGTTGTGCTTACATGTGGGCGTAAGCCCTTCTGACATCTCTTCCAGACCTGCACAGCTCTGCAGGATGGATACCAGGGCTAGCAAAGAGAGGAGTGAAGGGAGAAAGAGGGCTGGGCTCTGCCTTGCTGTGCACTGGCCCTTCTTCCCCCATCATCCTCCAGAGCACTTATGGCCCAGCAACCTCCTTCATCCCCAAAATATGTCCTGAGAAGCATATCTGCGCCCAGTCTGCTAGGCACCCACCTGTGGAGAAAAGTCTCTTTTGCCCTCTTCTCAGTGCTCGACAAGGATTATTTAACCCCACTTCAGAAAGCTTTGACTTCCAGATAGGGGATGCTCAGCACTTCCCAAAATATGTCAGGTGTCCATCATGAAACCACCACCAGTCCCCCAGCCAGCTGTTGGTAGTGCAGTGAAACCAGCCCCTACACATACGCTAGCTGTCAGCATTGGATGGAGCATTCAGCTTGCTCTGACTTGGGGTCTCGCCCTAAAACAGATCCCATTGAGAGCAGGCACCCCACCATGGTCACTCTGTGCATCCCTGTCACCCACCGGCACCTCTACAGCCCTTCCCTGAACTGTAGGGCTGGGCAAACTTGCAGCCATTGCACCTGAGGAGGCAATCTGCAGGCAGAACAGCAAGGCAGCTGTCCGGCATCCTCCACTGCTGGAGACTGCAGCGGCTGGCTGCCTGTATCTCTGCCTCATTATGGAACAGCCTGCTCCTCATGTCAGTCTCCAGTAGCATGTCCTTTAACCAAAAGTGAAAGCAACTGATCCCCCACGAAGGCACATCTGCTCCAAGTCCATATTACAACAGGGGAAAAAATGACACTTTCAGCTATATAAACCAATAAAGACTGTCTGATTTGCTTTGCCCCTGTTGCTACCCAGCAAGCTCCCCACTGGGTTAAAGACTGGTGACATCTGCTAAAAAAATGTCAAGAGTGAGGAGAACAAAACTGGTTAATGAATTATATCAAGGGCTCTGTGCAGCTGGAAGGGTTAGTCCACCCCACCTCATCCCCAGGCTGAGGGCAACCAGGATGTCTGGACAGCACTGCACAGCCAGTGGCTCCAGGAAATGTGTGCAGGGAGGCAGAGCAGCAGGCACTCACTTTCCAACAGCTACAGAGAAATGACATAATGTGAGGGGCTCTCTGTGGAGACAGCCTCTCCAAAGTCAGGAAATGGTTAAATTAGCTCTGTCGCTTGTGCATCTACATCATGATACAGGCCATAATTAGGTGACATGCTTCTCCTCTTCACATCAGAGAAACATAAAGCAGATACAGAGCCTTGGGACACCTCCATGGGCACAATGCACTCAGCCCCACCTATCCAGCTTGTGCCAAGCAGGATAGTGAGGGTGTTAGGGATGCTCCTAGGGATCCCCCCAACAGACAAAGATGTTGGAGTACCTGAGTATGCCTCTCCAAACCTGCAGCCCTGAGTCTATGGTAAAAGCAGTTTAAACAGCCTGCTGAGGACAGCATTATTGTCCAGCTTAGGAGCTCAAACCCCATGACTCATCCTGCCAAACTGATGGGGGTTGCTTTAGCAATCACATGCTCATTTCTGAATGCGAACTGAAAAAAGCTGAGCAGGTTCTCAGCACTACTTCTGGAACTGCTTTTGCTTTTCAAGGAAACAATCCTTTTCTCTGCAGTTAAAGCAGCCTTCTCATAGGCACCCAAAAAATGGCTCTGTGGCACAGGAGCACATGTCAATACAGACAGCCTCTCTCCTGACCTGGATGATAAAATACAAAACTTCCACCCTACCTGCTTTTAATGCATATATTTAACGACGCATTTATGACCTGGATTTGGAAAAAAATATCAGGTGTACAATCCCAGAGTTAAGTAACAATGATATATTTAGCAAGAACCTGAGCACAAGGAGTTTTATACACCCACCATCAGATTAGTTCCCTACATGGCTGAAACTGGCCCCACCAACCTCTTGCAGTTTCTCTCCCAGTTCAGTAAATCTGGGTCTACTCTGCAACCTGATCATGTGTTTCCACTAAAGGATGCACAGGCACATGACCCTGTTTGTACAGCTCAGGTGCCAGGCTGCTGATTTTAGCTGCGTTTTCCCCAGGGGAGGGGGGGGCAGGTTGGGGGGTGCCACTAAAGCTTCAGCCCACCCACCCACCACCCTCTCCATCCAGGAGCAGTTGGGCAGCAAGGGACAGTGGGGGCAGTGCAGGGATCTGGACCTGCACTTTTTGCAGGGCAGTGCTGGACCTGCACCAGCAGCAGAAGCTGAGGAACATGGGTGCTCAGCGTGACTCAGCAGGAAAGGCACTCACCCCTCCTCCACATGACCTCTGCATCCTCAGCTGAAAAAGCCCCACTACAGTTCTGGTGTGCCCTCCACTACACAAATTGTGTCCACTGCTATGGATTCAGCTTCTCTCTGTAAGTTGTTCCAAAATGAAAGTAATGCTCTAAACTAAAGGTATTTTAATAAGACACCAACACAGAATTTCCCCTCTTTTACCTCCCACTCTATCTCTGGTGGCCTTCTCTCCAAAACAGTGTTTTCATTAGGATGCAGAACAAAACAGGACCATACACCCTGTGTGGATCTGAGGAGTGTATCAACAATATCCAACCCCAACTAGACTGTGCTTACTTCTGCCCTCCTAGACTGACAAATGTCCCCAGTGAAGAAAGTCCTGAGAGAAGCAGCATAGCAGATGTCTCTGCAGTTAATCTTCTACCACTTTACAAATATTTCTTAATTCAGGTGGCCACAGAGTCAGCACAATAGTGTCCGTTCCCCTATTCATTGGCAGGAGGGAAAAGTTCCACAGTGTGGAAGAGGGCCTGGCTCAAAACTGACACACTGACATAGCTTTCCAAAACACCTGGACAAGTCCCAGCTCCTGGCCACTGGGTTGCTCTGATGGACCCCAGCTTGTCTGTGACCTTGGCAAAGTCCTGCTGAAACAGAACCAAACTGCACTGCACTCAACAGAGACGGCAGATGTCCACAGCTCCATCACATCACAAACACACAGCATCCGCCCCAGCCCACCCCTCTGGCTGTGCAGCCATGCACACCTCCTCCCAGAAAACAGCTCCTGCTACCTTCATCCCGCTTGCGCTTGTTGCTCTCAGTGCCAGGGGAGGCAATTCCCAGGATCCCACTAATGGAGTAGGAGGAGCCAGCAGAGTCAGTGGTGACAGAAGACACCTGGGTGACAGATCCCGTGGAGGCTGCAAGGCAAGGACAGGCAGTCAGTTGCAGGACAACATGGACACCAGCTCACCCAAAAGCCACCAGCTCCCATGGCATAAAGGAGGTGGGCTGGGGCTCAGCTGGCCATTGTGGCACCTCCGGCTCGGGAAGAGCCCTTACCCACCCCAGCCATGTCCAGTCCAATCCAGCAGCATTCCACAGCAGCCCAGTGCAGGGGTGGGAGCAGAGGCATGGTCAGCCTTTGCCCCCCTCACGAGGGGTTAGGTCTATGTGCTGTGGGATGGGAGATGCTTTTCCTTAGCAGTCAGACACCCCATCTCACACGAGGCTCAGTGAGCTTGGAAAGCTCATTGCTTGGGATGGCAGAAGCCCTCCAGTGACACAGCAGCCCATGTCACCAGCAATGTGGACAGAGCTTGCTGTGAACACAGTCATGCAGAGAGAGGAGCTGCCACAAGAGGGTTCTGGAGACAGGAACCTCCTGGGAGCAGAGCAACCTTCACTTGCTGTGCTAGGTGTGCAGTCTGCATCGTGTTAAGACCATGCCGCCAGCCTTTGGAGACCTTGCACAGCTGGGGTTGCCCAGGGATCGATGGCTGAAAGACCCTGAGGTTCCCCAAAATATGACCTAAATCCATTATGCTTTGCAAGAGCCCTCAGAAAAGGGTACTGTTTGTGTCCACCGAGGGTGGTCACTCATGAGCAGCCTACACCAGTCTGGATGTGCCAGATTGCACTGCAAACACTGTTCTTGTGATGCTGTGGGTGTCTAAGGCTTCATGGAAGCAGGTAGAGGAGGGAGCACCACCATCATTTCCCTCAGCTTACAGTCTGAGTCTGTCCTGCCACATCCCTACATCCTAGAAATCATCATGCAGACTCCAAGGACAGGATGGGGGGATACACTGTGGGACCACATGGAAGACCCCCAGACACAGCTCACACAGAGCAAACCCATGTCAGGAATCCCTGCTGTCTCTATCAACTCTAGACGCTGAGAAACAAGATTTTTCTTCTCTGTTCTCGACTTTCTCATGAAGAGACAGCATTTAAGCCACCACAGTGAGATAAAGGAAGATTTCTGAGATTCTTTTGATATTTTCTGGAGAGAAAGGCTGAGGGCACAGGGTCTGCAGTATGGATCTGCCGACAAACTGAAAGAATGCAGGCAGCTCTGTGCCTCTGCTCCCTTTCTCCTGGTGCCAGCACACCTTGGCCAAGAGAGAAGCGGCAGCAAGTATTTCACCATATCACAGGTGACAGCATAAAGGCAGAGAGAAACTAGGGCCCCCACACCACTTCCTGTGAAGCAAGGGCTGACCTGTGTCCTGATGGGTTTCATGGAACAGGACAGAAGGAGAGCAGCCCTCAGCCCCGACTGAGCCCCTCCATCCCTGCTGCATTGCAGCACAGAAGCAGCCACCCTCCTCAGAAAGACACCATCAGCCAGGAGAAGGGCTGAGGGTGTCTCGCCAGCCTGGGGTTCTCCTCTGGGTCACCCTCCACCAGCATCACCTCCCTCAGGGTGCAGCATCACTGTTCTGTGGCTGAATTAAAAGTTCTGAAAGTTTTGCTACCTCTTCACTCAAGACTGCAAGTGCACAAAGAACTATGGAAGGCATGGTTGATAGTTGAAAAAACACATTCAAAACGACTTACTGACTAATGATGCAGAAAATGTTATGAATAAGTATCCCTTTCTTGATTTATTACTTTAATTATCTGACATTCTATAGACCCCTATTAGTGGGGGTTTTTTGGTTTAGATTTCAATTTTCTGTCTCATGGTGAAAGCTATTTATCATAATAATCAGTAAAATTCAAAACCTTTTAGAAGTATTTATAAAATTCATTTACTATGTTCAGCCCTTGGAGAATGACAAAGAAGGCACATTAGCACGTGTGCTGAAGTGTTTTATGCAGAATTATCTGTCCATAAGAATGATTAAAAGTTCTTCAGAATATTTGTAACCCATTATGATTTTTTTTAATGTATTTTAAAAAAAGTTTTCCTTACCTATGCTGTGACTGGAGGCTGGGACCTGCTGATTGGGTGGCTGCTGCACCTTGGTCCGTATGATCCTGTGAGTAATGGAAAGAAAATGACCACTTAGCTAGCATTAGGCATGCAATGGCAGGAGGCATTAGACACTACTTTTTCAGCAAAGGACACCAACATCAATACAAAAAATGCCTTTCTGCATACGTTCCCTTTGTCATTCACTGAAAGATCAAAGTTTGGCAGGTGGACCCAGGACTACATTTGTGCCCCCAGCCCCTGCCATTAGAGTCATCAGGGTGACATTCCACAGAGTCACAAAATCACACAATGGCTCGGGTTGGAAGAGACAGCAGTTGACAGTAGGTCATCTCGTCCAACCTCCCTGCTCAAGCAAGGTCCTCCCAGAGCACACTGAACATGCTCGCATCCAGATGGTTCTCAGGATGCTTCAGAGTTTGGTGCTTTGGTGACTTTGAGGACCCCATCCTCACTGCCCAGGAAAGAGATATCCATTGCTATCTGGGCAACCATCAGGCCAGTACCCCCTCTCCTGGGAGCTTGGCCCTTCTGAGCCCAGAGGTCCCAGCAGCCTGTGGTCTGCACTCTTGGGTGCTGGGACACATTTGCAAGGCTGTTCCTAGAGCATCCCAAGTATAGCACTCACATGGCTAGAGGCACTTGGACACCTCGGGAAAGGATCAGCTTAGCCAAAATATTATTTCGAAGAGAAAGCGTTGGAATAAATGCTAATCTTAAAGCTGAATGACTACATTTATCATCACAGGGTACATACAGTCTTTGCTCTGATTGATAGTGACATCAATTAGGAAAAATTCAGAGATAAAGGTAAAACAGACTGCATATGTGGTGGTGCAGGACAGAGGGTACCTGCTACAAAGGGAAATTCTGGGTAGATGCTACATACATTGTTCACCTGCCCATGCGCTATGAAAAAACAAAAGACTGGGTCAGCAATACCTCTGGAAATCACACAGCTCTCCCTCAGGCTGTGGCAGAATTGGAACAGGCTGGAAGGAGGCACACCCTTGGTTCACCACACATCCCCCTGCCCCAGGCACTACTGTTACAGCAGCAATGCCACAGTGAGCATTTCTCGTCTCTGTGCCTGTCAAACTCTCCTCCCATTCCTGCCTGCCATGAATTTGACAGACAGGAGAGGAGAGGAGTTGTCAGGTGGAGTGGGCTTGGGGGTGAACTTGCAGGAATACACAGCAGTTCCTTGCTGGTAAGTCCACCATAAACAGGCACAGGGACCACCAGTGGTGACACCCAACTCCATTCCAGAAAAGGATGCACTGCCGTCCCCTTCCCCTCCCATTCCTCAGAGGTGTCTGATGGAGGCTGGCAGAGGTTTGGCCTGTCCACAAGCCATCTCTCAGCTGACAGCGCCAGAGTGAGGCTGTTGCATGTCAGGCACAACCAGGAGATGGCTTCCAGCAACATAGCCCCCAGAACAGCCAGCCCAGTGTGGGGGACAGGAACAGTTGGGACAGCACCTTTGGTGGGGGAGCACGGCCAAAGAAACAGGACCCTGCATGGTCAAGAGTGGAAACAGCCCCCAGCACAAGGCTGTCATGGTGAAGAAAGGGTGTCCAGGGCCTTCTGACACATAAACATCTTTATCTCTGGAGGAACAGAGACTGGAGCATTTGAAAGCAGCAGGACAGCTCTCAGCTGATTTGAGCAAAGCTAATCACAATGATTAATTCAGTCTTAATCACACAGAGTTTCTTCTGCTATTGAAGAGTGGCCTATTATTACAATTAATGCTATTAATAAATAAAAATTATTATTATTATTCACTCTTACATGGGAGCAGCAGCTCAGACTTGTCTGCTAAAAGGCCCCCTCAGTAGCGGGGATGAGCTGCGAGTAGTCCATCCTCATAAACTCTAGTGTTCCACAGAAACAGCATCAGCATCCTCTAAGGGAACAACACAGCCCTGGCAAACACCCCCTGCACTCTGGAGAACCAGAAAGAGAACCAGAGCAGTACCTCCATCCTCCCCTGTGCAGAAATGGTAACTGCAGCAGGACAGGAACCACTCAGAGAGATCTTTGTAGGCTTAGGTTTGTGCTGACTAGGCAGCCCCTGATTTGCACCTCAGTGGTGAACAAGAATATTGTGGGCAGCGGCCTCCTGCCTTCCCCACCAGCAAAGCCCCAAAGTATATACTCAATGTTAAATATGAGCATAAAACCCACAGACTGCTGGAACTGTAGGATTTAGCATTAAAGCAAAGTGTTTTGATGTGAATTCCAGGTTCTTTGTCACATGGCTGTTCAGTCTGGGTTTTCACAAGGAGCTCCTAAGCCAGCAAAAACAATTCTCTGAGTAAACAGATTGACTCAAACAGATTGCATGCATTTCTTAAAAGGGATTGCAAACCTTTGAGAAAAGATCTTAGCCACAGTCACAAGCAGATGAGAAAGAATTAGATTTACAGACAAAAACCTTGGTGACAGATCATGAACTGGGTTTCTGATACAAGGCCAGTGAGGGTGTGGGCATTATGAGTGTGGAAACATACAAGGACACAGCAAGTGGAACATAGAAACTGGCTCAAAATATGACTGGAAGCTACTTAAATCTCCCTTTTACCTAGAGCTGTGACTGCCTTTTTGGTAGTTTTTTGGAGGACATTTGAAGTTCTCCAACACAAGCACAGGACTGCTCACAGCAGCCATGATTCTCACATGACTCGTTGACATTAATGGAAGCAGAGCTTCTCCTTAGGTATTTGATATTTTCCTTTGGTTTTCCTGGTGTGTGTAATGTTTCTCAAACCCCCTTTAAATCTAAAGACACCATGTTCATAGAGTTACTCCATGCTGCTCTGGAGCCTCCAAGTCAGGGGCTCCCAAGCAGCAAAGACCGCACATGAACAGCCCCATTTTTTTTTTTTAAATTCCACAAACATATGAGTCGCCATTTGGTCTGTCAAAGCAGAGACTGCACTCCCCGCTAGTGCTGGGGAAGCCACTCCAGCTACTCAAGCGGCAACTCCATGAATGCAAATCAGATTGGGATAGCCAATAAAAGAATATTGCATCAATTTATTTCACGTCTGGACGCAAATGAGACCTTTTATAGCGAGCTGTATTCAAAGAATTTGCATGCAGTTGCACAACTGAAAATCATCTCACCAGCGTGGGGAGGAGGAAGCCTGGAACAGAGGGAAGATTAAAGAACTCTGCTTGCCAGGCCCATGGGTGCCCAAGAGCTCTGCTATCCAAGTATTCGCCTCTTACTGTTGCTCTGGCAGGGCTGGAGATGTCACATAGTATTTCACTGGGTTTTTCCAACATCAACCTTACATGTCACTTGACTCAGGAGGAAATTGTGGGCACAGAAGGTGTAACGGACAAGGCAGCAGTTTAGAGGCCCTTTAGACCCTTCTATGACCCCAGCCCTGACTTGTGACGCCATGGCAGAACTCACAAACATGGGACTGAGTCTCCAAATGAGATTCCCCTGCATCTTTGCAAAAGCAATTCAATGCCACCTAGGTTCCCAACGTAAAAAGCAGACAGCGGAGGCCCTCAGACACTACCAACCAAATTCCCCCACTGATATTCACACTGAACGTAGGCCTGGGCCAATGTCAGCTACACCAAATGGGTGATAGAACGGTACCTCAGACCCATGCCTTAGGTCCCTTTCTTTCCCAGGCAGCTGCCACCCTACTCAATGGCCATCTGAGCTTCCCCCCAGGGCAAAGCATGTCCCACTGAACACCCACCCTATAGATCAGAACTAGGGCTTCACTCATAACAAACTCATAGGGTCATTCCCAGCAAGGTCCTCCTACTCACAGAGAGGGGAAAGGATGGAAAAGAAGCAAAGGCTGGCAGTGGAACCTGCCCACTCCTGGGAAAAGCTCATCATCCATGGTGCTTCAGCCACCGAGGTAAGCCCAGAGCTGCTCCCTAGCCCCAAGTGCCCTAGGGAAATAGGAGAAGCTGCTTTTCTTAGAAGCAGCCCCAAACACCCAGTCCTACTAAAAGACAAAGACATAGTGACAATGCTTCCATGGAGCATCCCACCCCACACAGAACTTTACCTGTTAATGGAACTGACGCTGGGCACAGTGTCGTTGTCACACACTCGTTCAGCAAGGAGCCTGTCCCTGATCTCCCAGGCAAACATGGTGGGATTTTGGCGTTTGTACTCTGCAATTTTTTCAACGACTTTGGGTGTGGCGACCTTTGGTTTTGATCCTCCAATCACTCCAGGTTTAATACTCCCAGTTTCATAATACCTGGGACAACATCCAAAACAAAGCTTTGGTTATCACACACAGACAGAGAACATGCTCTGAGATTTATAGAGAGCATCATTTCAAGGTAACTGAACCCCAGCAAATCCTGAGATACATCTTCACTTTCACATACACATTTCCTGCCTGTGTGGTTCTTTATCACCTAATAGATTAACTTATAGTAATTGGAATTGGGCCTCAGGATACAATATATATTTTTCTGTAATAGCAAGACAAAAGAAATAACGCAAGATTAAAGGGCATGCTGAGATCCAAAATTAACTGAAAATGTGTGTTATTAATCAGCAGTACTGGCAATAATAGAAACAAATCACACCAAAGACCACTTTTTGCAGCGGACTCTTTTGTAGCAAATTACTGTTTTTACAGAAATGCTGTCATTAATATCTACAGCTCGTTATGATTCAGAGTGACATGATGGCTAGGTATTGTTTTTTATTTGCAGCTCTGGAATAAATAGAGTAGCGTCTCTTTTTCCTGGTTTTTGATTTTAATATGCATACTATGATTTTAATAGTTCCTATTTTTCAAAATGTATTCTTTTCATCATTACATTTTCAGTAAATGTAGTTTCAGTAGTTTCAACAACAAATTTTGAGGGAAAGGGAGCTGCTCATGCTCTGGAGGGGTCCAGCTGAGGCAGGCATCAGTTTCTGTGACCAGCGCTTCCTTGGGTGCAGCATCTTCACCACCAGCAGCAGCTCTGCTGATGCCATGCCCCCAGGAAAGGTGGAGAATGAGATCCCTAAACCAAAATAAATCTGACCAATTTCTTCACATGCACATCACACAAGATATACTGCTTTTGGTAGCTTTGCCATATTACATGGTAGCTGAGATCTCTGGGCCCTGCAAGTCTTCCCCTTTAATAAAGTATTGAACATGCTGCTAAGAGCAGAAGTCCCATCTTACATATTGAGGGCCACAACGGAGACTGAGACCGTATTCCTCCATGCTGCAGTCAGGGCATTCCACACAGGAGGCTCTCTCACAGCCCTGAACTTCTTTGTATCTTCTGAATTTTCTCATGACCAGATTAAAAATAAACCCATGCCTTCCTTCAGCTACCACCCTAACTGCCCTAATCCTGCACACCCCTTTCATATAGAGCAGCCCCCGACTCTGTCAGCCTCTCAACCAGGTGCCCACCAAGCTGTACTTGCAGCAGCTCAAACACAACCGCTTACTGCTCTATGCCCACATTTCTAGCTCAGGAGAACCTCCCAAGCAGGAAGACAAGACTGCTTATTAACATATTTTCCCTGCAACTATCTAACATAACCATTATACAAAAAAAAAAAAAAATTCCCCCATCTTTCCAAACAGTCTGCACAGCCAAAGTCTGCCTCACTGAAACATGCAATCATGTTCATCGAATTTTTGCCAGGCTACCTGTTCTTAGTGTTTTCAGGACAGCTCTGTGTGCAGGACCTAAAGTTCCTTTAAAGAGACTGACACCAAATTGTTCATACATGTTCTCAGATATGCTGTGTGCAAATGTTGACTCAGGCTTACCAGCCCCCATGAACCATTTATGCAATATCAATAATGGCAAGTGTTGAGAGATGGATTAGCCCTCCTGCTGTCCCTAAATGCAGTGAGCTTTAGGGCAGAGGAGAAAAATTTAGTTCCTCTCACACTTCCAGGAGGACATAACAAAAACAGTGGCAAACGTGGCCCATAAACCTTCTAAAATCTTGCACCCCTGGGCTCAAAACCTTGGTTGCTGGCACCATTTCTGTGAGGAGGATGTAGAAGGCAGCCAGACAATACCACAAACGCTACGAGACAACAAGTCACAATTTTCTTAAATCTAGTCAAAATGATTGATTTCACAAATGTTTCTTAGCACTTTTCTCCAACAGTGCCCATGGTCAGTGCCCTGCACTCCAGGACAGCCTAGCCAAGAGGAGCACTCCCAGCAGTACAGGATGCTGTGCCTGTACAGACCAGCCAATGCTTTCCCATGGCTGATCACCACAGTAGGAAAGCCACACCAGAGAGGGCCCTTGCCACCACAATACTGCGGCTGTGATGAGCTCACCAGGGGACAAATCTCTGGTGTCTTCAGAACAGCAAGACCTCTACTCCCAAACTCTTTAACCTTTGCTCACCTGCCTGCTTTCATGGCCTCAAGGCCCGCCCAGGCACAGATGAGCCCACAGGAAGGCTCGCCTTGCATGGGACGTGCAGGATTGGGCCCACATCCCCTTCCCTAGATGCTGGGGGAGGTCATCGTGATGGGAACAGTTCTCACCCTGCACTGCCATGGACATCCCCCTCCTCTCCACCCTAGCAATGAATCTGGGTGCAGTCACAAGGCCTGCAGGCTGCATGCCTCCAGCATCCCTGACTCCTGTTTCCTTTTTAAAGGCAAGGATCACTTTAGCCAGCATCATTTCATGTGCATCAGGTCAGGGCCTTTTGCTTATGGAGAGTTGCAAAGGCAGGTGCAGGGTGGGCCCCTCTCCAGCACCCTCCGCCAAGGGGTAAGAGCTTCATTTGCCCTGCAACAGCTGGTTATCTACTTCTAGATGTTTTTTTAAAGCTGCATCTAATACTGAAAAATTCCAATAATAAAATTCCAAATGTAAGGATTTATCATAAGGATTCCCATTTTTCACATACATGCACACATATGAAAAAACATACACACAGAGATGCAATTACAGAGACATTTTACCCACTGTAATTATTAGTTAGGAAAATTATGAGCTATGAAATTCCAATTTATTGCTGACAACTTTAATGACAGAGCTCTGGAACCTCACTCTGAGGTCTATATTGCAAGTATATCTAACAGTAGACCTAAACTGCCAAAAGTAAAACCATCAGACTTTTGCCTGGTGGGTAAATAAATTGCCTGTTTCCAAGCTGTGTGTTGATCCTAATGGGAATTGGTGGCAATTCCAATGCAACAATGAGCATCACCAGCCAAACCACGCCAGTGAGGCAGGGAGCAGGAGCCTGTGTTACCTGCAGATGTGGAGCCATAACAGATTGAAACAGCCCATGGTAGGCAGTATAAAGCCCATGGAAAGTTTTCCTCTCTAAACCAGTCAAGGCATTTGTGTTCTTAAAACTCCAGCGGGAGAAATGTGTGTAGTTTGCAGGGAAGGCATATCCCTGTGAGGAAGGCATGAGAGATAAAGCAAAGGCACCGAGTCCAGCCTACACTCTGAAACCAAGCAGGGATGTGGACACACTGCTCACGAGTTTGGACAAGTAGAGGTAGGATGGTTATGTGGAAAACAGTGACAAGAGCTGCAAAACCGGGCGCCTGTGACCCTGACAAATCTGACCACTTATATGGACACTGAGTGATCAACACATCCCCTGTGTGATACTACAGAAAAATGCCTGAATCATCTTTGCAGCTACGCTATGTCCAGGAGAACATGTTGGTTAGGAATAGGAAAAGAAAATTTTAAATAAAAATAATAAAATTCTAAACAATGAAATTAGCTGTGAAATCTTAGCAAACAGATCAGTAATTAACTTTTCCAGATGATAAAGAAAAACACTAGGGAAAAAAAAAATCCCTTAATATAAGTTGCCCAAGTATGTAAGAATACCTGGGGTTCAAAACCATTTGAAAACTGTAACTTACACAAATTAGGTTTAGGTTTGCACAGAAGGTGTTTAAAGAAAAAAAAAAAAAAGAAAAAAGCAAGCATGGCATTTTTTACCAGAATCTATGTCAAATTTTAAAAGGAAATCAGGAAATAATATTAATTCAGAGTTTAATATCCTGCAGCCCTAGTGTTTGGAGCAGCTCCTGGCCGAACAGAGAGCCACTCCTAAAGTAGCCAAAATATATTTAAGATGGTTACTAGCTGCTTATGGTGTTCCGTGCTCTCTTAATCCAGTAGAAGACTGGAAAAAAACATTTAATCATCAACAACGGGATAGATTGCAGAATAGCTTGTATGAATGCACATGTCACAATGTTGATGAAATATATAATGCTATTATTGTTTAAAAAAAGTTCTATTCAGGAAGCAAAACAAGCAACTTCCACAACTTCTACATTTTTCACATTTTGCTGAATGTGACTGCCAGATTTCCCTTCCTGTTCAGAGAAGACAAGTGCAGGACATACACCGTATGTACAGCAGATACTCATGGCATTCTGCACTTCGCATTAGAATTGCATACAAGAAACTATAAAAGGGGCAAGCAAGACCTACGGATATTGGCTCTTTCTTTCCACATCAGGCATATAAAACCACGACTCCTCATGCAGCCGCTCTCCTTACTGGACTGATCGCCTATCTCCGTTTGTTTGCAGCCTCTAGTTCTGGAACTGGCACTGACACTTTTCTCTAGCCGGACAGAGGATTTGTCGTCCCCCTTTACCTGCCAAGTATTTTGCTGACACAGCCATGGCTGACGCGGAGCTGCCGGGAGATGTCACACGGCCGGACCCCTTGGTGGGCGAGCTCCACGATCCTTTGGCGAACAACATCTGGGAGAGGGCGGCCGTTCACAAAAACACCCCCCAGCTGATTCACACCTCCATGTCCTGAAACACACAGGGGAGGGGGAGAAGGGCAGAAGAGCTGTGTGAGAGTTTCAGATGTCTCTGCAGGGCAGAATCTCCAGCCCCAGCGCTCTCAGGCGCTGGGCACCGCCTCCCCAGAATTGGTCCGATTTCCCCGAAAGGAGCAGGGAGGTGACCTCACTGCCGCAATGACACTTGCTGGAGGGGAGGACCGTCCTGCCTGAAGGCAGATGGGGCCCCCTCTGGGCAAATGGCCACGAGGAACCCCTCAATCATGTCCAGCACCCCGGCGGCGGACCACCCTCCTCCCGAAGTCGCGTTGGCCCAGCCACGAACTCCAGGGCAGAGCTGGTGCTGTCCCGTGGAGCGGAGGCTTCTCAGAGCCGCTGGCTGGAAAGCCAGCGGAAAATAATGCTGGGTAATCGCTCAGCCCACATACTGCCTCTGTCTAAGCACAGAGAGAGATACCTGAAATGAAACACGCTGTGTTTTGTTTTTCCCCAGCTGCCTTGAATTAAGCAAGTGGGGGAAGGGGAAGAAAAAAAAAAAGAGAGAGAAAAGGGGGGAAGGAAGGAACTCGGAAGGAAGGAAGGAATTCGGAAGGAATTCGGAAGGAAGGAATTCGGAATTCGGAAGGAAGGAAGAAAGGAATTCGGAAGGAATTCGGAAGGAATTCGGAAGGAATTCGGAAGGAATTCGGAAGGAAGGAATTCGGAAGGAATTCGGAAGGAAGGAAGGAAGGGAGGGAGGGAGGGAGAGAGGAAGGGAGGGAGAGAGAAAAAGAAAGAAAGAAAGAAAAGAAAGAAAAGAAAGAAAAGAAAGAAAAGAAAGAAAAGAAAGAAAGAAAGAAAGAAAGAAAAGGAAAACAAACTGCTCCTAGAATTTACAGCAGTCTTAGCAGGTATTATGATCCCACAGGAGCAGATTTGCAGTGTTCACCTTTAGCAAAGTGAATTACATATCTGGTCGGAAACAGGACCCGCTTGGAGGAATAGAAGTGAAACTGTAAACCACATGAACACAAATTAATCCTACGTACTAGAAGGTAATATAATTAACCCTTATGTTGTTATTCATCCAACTACTTATATTACGGCGGGGTGGAGGAACTAAAAACAAGCCGTAGGGATAGTATAGATGCTAATTCTGGAACAAAAAATAATACAGAAAATCTCTCTGTTTGAGCAGGGTTGGAATCGTATTGAATAAGCTGGCAAGCCAAATGCCTCAGTGTTCAAAAAAAATTATACAGAGCTATTTTTATTTTAATCTTGTTATTTCACTATTGATAAACTGCTGTCAAAACTTTGCAACCACCTTTTAAAACTCTCAGGACACATAATGAACCCCCATGAAATACTTGATGTTAAACACTGTGGCTAGCAGACAAGCGCCTGCTCTGCCTTCATCGGTGCGAGAGGCACACTCTGCCAGCGGCCCAGCCGCGGGGTTCCCTCCCGTGCGCCGGAAGCAGACACCGGTGCTGGGACTCCTGCCTAGATTGATGCCGCGATGCCCAGGACACCGAGGCTTTGTGTGAGAGAAAGCTCGGTGGCGGCAGCTGCCTGGAAGGCTGCGAGGAATGAGACCTCGGGCTCCTCAGGGCTTTAAGTGCAAGGAATCGCGCACGGTGCGTTCAGCTGGAGAGGGAAGATCCTGTGGTGGTGGTCGGACAAGGGGAGAAGGAGGAAAGAAAGAGGGAAGGAGGAAAAAAAAAGGAAGGAGGAAAAAAAAAGGAAGGAGAAAAAAAAAGGAAGGAGGGAGGGAGGGAGGAAGGAAGGAAGGAAGGAAGGAAGGAAGGAAGGAAGGAAGGAAGGAAGGAAGGAAGGAAGGAAGGAAGGAAGGAAGGAAGGAAGGAAGGAAGGAAGGAAGGAAGGAAGGAAGGAAGGAAGGAAGGAAGGAAGGAAGGAAGGAAGGAAGGAAGGAAGGAAGGAAGGAAGGAAGGAAGGAATTCGGAAGGAAGGAAGGAAGGAAGGGAAGGAAGGAAGGAAGGAAGGAAGGAAGGAAGGAAGGAAGGAAGGAAGGAAGGAAGGAGAAGGAAGGAAGGAAGGAAGGAAGGAAGGAAGGAAGGAAGGAAGGAAGGAAGGAAGGAAGGAAGGAAGGAAGGAAGGAAGGAAGGAAGGAAGGAAGGAAGGAATTCGGAAGGAAGGAAGGAATTCGGAAGGAAGGAAGGAATTCGGAAGGAAGGAAGGAATTCGGAAGGAAGGAAGGAAGGAAGGAATTCGGAAGGAATTCGGAAGGAATTCGGAAGGAAGGAAGGAAGGAAGGAAGGAAGGAAGGAAGGAAGGAAGGAAGGAAGGAAGGAAGGAAGGAAGGAAGGAAGGAATTCGGAAGGAAGGAATTCGGAAGGAAGGAATTCGGAAGGAAGGAAGGAAGGAAGGAAGGAAGGAAGGAAGGAAGGAAGGAAGGAAGGAAGGAAGGAAGGAAGGAATTCGGAAGGAAGGAAGGAAGGAAGGAATTCGGAAGGAATTCGGAAGGAAGGAAGGAATTCGGAAGGAAGGAAGGAATTCGGAAGGAAGGAAGGAAGGAAGGAATTCGGAAGGAATTCGGAAGGAATTCGGAAGGAATTCGGAAGGAAGGAAGGAAGGAAGGAAGGAAGGAAGGAAGGAAGGAAGGAAGGAAGGAAGGAAGGAATTCGGAAGGAAGGAATTCGGAAGGAAGGAATTCGGAAGGAAGGAATTCGGAAGGAAGGAATTCGGAAGGAAGGAAGGAAGGAAGGAAGGAAGGAAGGAAGGAAGGAAGGAAGGAAGGAATTTGGAAGGAATTTGGAAGGAATTTGGAAGGAATTTGGAAGGAAGGAAGGAAGGAAGGAAGGAAGGAAGGAAGGAAGGAATTTGGAAGGAATTTGGAAGGAATTTGGAAGGAATTTGGAAGGAAGGAAGGAAGGAAGGAAGGAAGGAAGGAAGGAAGGAAGGAAGGAAGGAAGGAAGGAAGGAAGGAATTCGGAAGGAATTCGGAAGGAAGGAATTCGGAAGGAAGGAATTCGGAAGGAATTCGGAAGGAAGGAAGGAAGGAAGGAAGGGAAGGAAGGAAGGAAGGAAGGAAGGAAGGAAGGAAGGAAGGAAGGAAGGAAGGAAGGAAGGAAGGAAGGAAGGAAGGAAGGAAGGAAGGAAGGAAGGAAGGAAGGAAGGAAGGAAGGAAGGAAGGAAGGAAGGAAGGAAGGAAGGAAGGAAGGAAGGAAGGAAGGAAGGAAGGAAGGAAGGAAGGAAGGAAGGAAGGAAGGAAGGAAGGAAGGAAGGAAGGAAGGAAGGAAGGAAGGAAGGAAGGAAGGAAGGAAGGAAGGAAGGAAGGAAGGAAGGAAGGAAGGAAGGAAGGAAGGAAGGAAGGAAGGAAGGAAGGAAGGAATTTGGAAGGAAGGAAGGAAGGAAGGAAGGAAGGAAGGAATTCGGAAGGAAGGAAGGAATTCGGAAGGAAGGAATTCGGAAGGAAGGAAGGAAGGAAGGAAGGAAGGAAGGAAGGAAGGAAGGAAGGAAGGAAGGAAGGAAGGAAGGAAGGAAGGAAGGAAGGAATTCGGAAGGAAGGAATTCGGAAGGAAGGAATTCGGAAGGAATTCGGAAGGAAGGAATTCGGAAGGAAGGAAGGAAGGAAGGAAGGAAGGAAGGAAGGAAGGAAGGAAGGAAGGAAGGAAGGAAGGAAGAGATTAAAAGATATGAAAATAGAGGAAAAGAACAGGAAGAAAAGGGCAGAGAAAGCATCCTTAAGACATGCGTTTCCTCAGGGAAGCGGCCGACTCTACCCCTGGAGCCCGTCCCCAGTCCCCGGAGGCCAGCGGGAACCGGGCCTACCCAGGCCGGGAGCATCGACCCGCCAGGCGCCGGAAACAAAGGCTGGGGCCACGGCCGTCCCTTCCTCCAAACCTGCCACAGCTCTGGGCAGCGGCACCGGCGCCGAGCCTGGCTCCTGCCCACCGGGGCCTCTCTGCCGGGGTCGCGCTCCCGGGCGGCTGCAGACAGGAGGCCCCGTCGGGCCAGGGGTTGCTGGAGCTGCGGGGGCATCGAGCCGAGTCCGCAGCTCAGTGCGGGGATGAAGCAGCCGCCCCACTCCGTGCCCCTGTCCGCAGCCCGGGGCCTCCGTAGGGAGCGCGGGCGGGTACAGACTCGGGGGCTATTTCGGGAGGGGGAAGCCCCGACGAGGGGTCGGCGGGCGTAACCCAGAGCCATGGTGCAGCCGGGGCGGGCGAGGAGCGAGTGGAGGCGAAGGGAGGCCGTTCTGGGTAGCCGCCGGCCCGGGTCGGGGCCGCTCCGGCTATCCCCAGCCCGCCTCGTCGTCCTCGCGGCCCTGGACGGCGGCAGCCAACGGCTGTGCCCACGCGGGACGAGGAAGAAGCGGGGACCGTGTCGGCGCCAGAAGGGACCGAAATCTCGCTCGGGACCTCTCCGGCCCCGGCCACCGTTCCCCGTGGCCGTGCTGCCAACCCGCTCCTCCCGCTGCCGCCGGCTCCCTCGTCCTCCTCCGCCTTTTTGTATGGGGGTCCCGACACAACGTCCACCCTCACGCCCCCGATGAGCCGCGGGTCCGGAGATCGTTTGGCAGCGAATGGCGCGGGAGGCTTCCCGGCCGCGGTCGGAACCGGAGAAAAGGCACCGGCGTTTTGGTTTTATTCCTTCTGTTTGCCTCGAAATTCCTGAGGAAGACATCGATTTTCCACAGCCGCCAACGAGGGCAGGCGCCACTGAAAGCCGCCGCGGCTGCTCCTGCCTGGGGTGTCCGGCCCCACGCGGGGATCCCGTCCTCTGTGGGCTGCGTGTCCGCTCGCCACCCGGGGCAAGGGGCACTCCGGCGGCGGAGGATTCCGCGCCCACCCCCCCCCACCCCCCCCACCCCCGCCCCCGCATCGCGCGCAGCGGGCTTTCCGACCTTAAAGTTCGCCTTTGAAAAAACGTGATTTGGTTCAATGCCGGGAGAGAAATAAATGCGAGGATCGAACGCTGCATTGCCGCAAGACGGAAAGTCCGCTTTCACGGGGGCGGCAGAGCCCGTCACCGGCTACCGTCCCGCTCTGAAACCGAGCGCCGAGAAGAGGGATGGGAAATGGGCAGATGAACGGGAAGAGGGGAGAGGACAAGGAGAGAGGGAGGGAATCTCCAGTCCCGGCGCTCGGTGGATTATTTTGCAAACAAATTTCTTTGAGTCGAAAGGCTGCGGTGCACCGGGAAATGAGATTAGTTCTACCTTAAATTCCCTCGCAATCTCTCGCCGTAATGCAGCGTTTAACTCACCGTGAGAGAAAATGTCATTTCACATAACACTGTGCTAATGGATAAGTCTTCCCCGACCTCTCAAGCACAACAAATCTCGGGCGAACCCATCGCGCACGACCTGTTAAGTTCACCGGCTGCCCGCTCGGCCGCCCCACGCCGCGATCGTGACGCCATTCTTCGGGATTTAAAAAGACAAAAATCTTCCCTCTAGCCCCGCTCCTCGCCTTCCGCATTAGTTCAATTTGTTTGGTGTTTTTGGCGGGGTTCTATTTGTTTGTTTGTTTAAGGCCGTTTAGTTGTTGGGTTGTTTTGTTTGGTTTTTGTTTGGTTTTTGTTTTTTTTTTCTTTATTTCCAATTAACGAATTTCAAAATGTTGAAAAAGAGAAAGAATATCGTGCTGCAAACTTTTCCGTTCGTCGGAAATACCTGGCGGCTTTTTTCCCGGATATTTTATTTAGGGGGAAAAATAAACATATGCACATATATGTAACATCTATGTACTCATCTATGTACATAAGCGCGCGTCCATATGTACTGATGGCCGTACACACGTCTAGAGACGTGTATATGTATCCATCTGCACAGATATACACACGCATTGACATCGGCTCTTTCTCTACGGAAAATAGCTCCCGCAGCACCCCTCCGCCGGCCGTCCACCGTCACACCGATCTTCCCGGTGGGGAAAACGTCGGCGGGCAACCCGACAGGGCCAGGGGAGGGAGACGATCGCGCGGAGCCCGTCGCGGCCGCTCAGACAAGTTGAAGGGCAGCCACTTACTGTGCATCGCTGCGAACGGGTCGTGCTTACAGTGTATTTCCATCGGAGCGGTCCGGGGCCAGGCGACCTCGCCGAGCTGATCTCGATTCGCCAGCAGCGCTCGGGTTTCGGGGTCGGGGAGGGAGCCCGCGAAAAAGGACGGAGACCGACCAGAACCAACCAAACAAATAAAAAACCCCAAACAAACACACAAAACCAAACCAAAACAAAAAACCAAAACCAACAAAAGAAACCTCAAACAAAACAACAAAAAAAAGAACAAAAAAGGAAAAAAAACCCAAAAAGGTGAAAAATAATATAGAACAAAACCACCAAAAAAGCGAAGAGTCCCGCCTCGAGAGGGGTCGCGGTATCCGACAGCGCTGGCCGAACGCGTCTCCCGCGCCGCTCGCAGCCTCCGGAGGCTCCGTCGGGGGGGCGCGGAGCGGCCGCCCCGGGCTGAGCGCCCGGCCTCAGCCGCTCCCCGGGCGGCCGCCGATGCGCAGCACCCACCGCCCGGCTCTGGGGCGTTACTGGGCGCGGAGAGGGGCGAGCGCCTCTGTCCGGCGGGCCGGAGCCCAGCGCTGCCCGCCCGACGGCTCTTTGTGCTGGTGGTGCCGGCGGCTGCGCGGCGGCGGCGGCGGCCGAGGCGGGCGGCGGCGGGGGCGGGCGCCCCGTCCGCGGGGCTCGGTCCCGGGGCGGCGGCGCGCTCCGCCTGTGCCGCCCCCCGCCGCGCCGCTCGCAGCAACTCGCGGCGCCGGGCGGGGCGGCGGCGGTGGGCGAGGGGATCGGCGGGGGAAGGTGTGCGAGAGGGCGGGGAGCGGGTTGGGGGGCCGGGCTCGCCGCGGCCCCGCGGGACCGGGCCGCCCCGTCAGCGGCCGCCGTCCGACCTGGGGCGCCGGCGCGGCGCGACCATCGCTGCCCGCCCGCCGGGGCCGCGGCGCCCCCTCCCCTCTCTCCCTCCCTCCCTCCCCTCCGCCCGCCGTCGGCCGCCGGGGCGGCGGCGGCGCCTGGCTGGCTCGGGCGGTGCGCCCGGCGCGCTGCCGGCCGGCGGCGGGCGGCGGGGGTTGTGGCGGGCGGCGGGGGCGGGGGCGGGGGGCGCGGGGCCGCGGGGCGGGGCCAGAGGGAGGGCGGGGGGGGGGTCCGTCGGGGCCGCCCCGGGACCGACCCCGCCCCGCAGCCCCGCGCGGGCCTCGCAGCGCGCGCGGAGGGGGTGGCGGGCGGCGCTTCAGCACCGCGCGGGCGGACAGCGGCGTGGGCGGGGCCAGGCCGTCACTCAGCGCCGCGGCCAATCGCAAAGTTAGCTTGATGGCGTTCCGCATTGGCCGCCGAGCGGCGGCGCTGCCTATTGGTGGGCCGCGAGCCAATAATGAGCGGGGGGCGTGGCCGCACGCCCCCGCGGGCGGGTATGGGGGCTCAGCCACTCGTGACCGAATGCGTGGGTGGGTCCCCGTCGGGGCTGGAGGACCCCGGGGCCGCAGGACCCCCGACGGCCGAACGGCCCGTCCTGTGGGCGTGTGTCAGCCGACGGCCCGACGCAGCTCCCCGTGGCTGTTGGTCTCCCCGACGCCCGGACGGCGCGTGTCGGGACCGTGGGTCCCCGGCGCCCCCGGGAAGCCGGGCCGTGGGTGCGGGCGCGGAGGCGCGCGGACCGAGGCTGCAGTCAGGGAGGGTGTCCGCCTGCTCACGGTGCCGGCGGTCGCGCCGGGACTTGGCGGCTGTCGCCTCTAGAAGTGGCGGGTTTCCACTCAGGCCGCCACTCCCGCGCGTCCTGCCCCCCGGTGCTGCTGCCCCGGCCGCGACCCCCGGCTCGGCGAGGCGGCCCGGATGGTCTCCCTCGCCTCACATAGCCCCGCCGCGGGTGACCCTGGCGGCGTGGCAGAGCCCCGCTGAACCGACGTCCTCGCCTTCGGCCCGGCCGCCGGCATGTCCCCCCAGGGGGATCTTTGTCGGGAGGGGGTTGCAGGAGACCTTAACCCGCCGTCCCGAGGCGAGACCCTCCGGCCCCGTTGAACGCTTTAGGTCTCGGCGGCAGCGGGGCTGTGCCCCGGCCCCTCCTTCGGCAGCGCGGGGCCTGCGTCCGCTGCGGACGGGTGGGCGCGGGCAGAGTTTTCGTTGAAGTCGAAACTGCCGGGCGCGGCCGAGCCGCCACCGCGGAGTCGGCACGCAGAGTCCGGCCGGAGAACGGCGAGGGCCGATCCCTAGTCAGCCCCGCAGCCGAGCCGGGGCCCCTCGGGAGGGCCGCCCCCTGCTGCCGCTCGGCACCTCGTCTCGAGGCAGCCGTCGAGGATGGCGGGCAGGCTGGGCCCGGGGTTGCAGCGCCGTCCTGCGCGGAGGGGACGAGCGGGCAGGCAGGGCCGCCTCACATCCTGGCCAGCCTCCATTCCTGCCATGACCCTCCATTCTCTTTCTCCTTCTTCTTGCTCACCCGGTACTGAGGTGAAGACTCCTCGGCCCAACGCTCCACATGGGCCAGAGGCGGCAGAGGCTTTGGAGCGCTCTGTCCCGGGGCCTTCGGCCCGTCTTCGTCATTCTGCCCAGCCCAGGCAGCGCTGTCGGTGCTGCTGCCCCTGCGGACACCCCCGCTCCCGGCCGCCTCCGCCGCGCCATGAAATGCTTTATCGATTAAACGATTATTCAGGCGATTTAACTAATAAAAGGCCCTATCGATCGCTTCGAAATTACATTCCGCCACCGAGCCGCCAGGCCGCCTCCGCGCTCTCCACCGCCCGCGCCGCCGCCGCGCTACCCGCAGGGACGCCGTGACGGGGCTCCCGCAGCCTGTCGCCAATCCCCGGTCCCTGTTCTATTGCCCAACTGACCCCAGCCGCGGACCAAATGGACACCAGGGCGGCCACTCCACGGAATTCGGAGGTCTCGGCAGCCCGCCTTGCCGCCCCGACGGCCTCGCGGGGAGCTGGTGCCACCCCGCCCGGTTCTGCCTCGCGTCCCCGCTCACGTCGGCGCCCCCCTTGTCCGCGGAGCCACCGGGCTCCCCGCAGCCCCTGGCCCGAGTCCCACCTGTGCGGCCGGCTCGGGGTGTCGTGTAGGTTTTCTCCAGCTCCATTCCGGCTCTTCAGGACTTGGGGAAACGGAGGCAAGAAAAAGTTTCCACGTCGTATTGTAACCTCTTCCTTCTCCCTCGTTTTTTTCCCTTTTTTTTCCCTTTTCTTTTTATTGTTTGGTGTTCTTTTCTCTTTTCTTATATTTTCCGATTTCTTTTCCTTCTTTCTCGTTTTTTTTCTTTTCTTTTCTTCTCTTTCCTCTTCTTTCTTTTCTTTTCCCCCCTTTTTTCTTTTCTTTTTTTTCTTCTGTATTTTCTTTTTTTCTTTCCTTTTTTTTTTTTTTTTTGTGAGGGGCTCTCTCAGGTTGGAATAATTCAACTCTTCCGCTCCCCGCCGAGCTTTTGCAGCTGATCACTGGGCTGAAACTAAACGTTTTAGGTGGAAAAAAGCCTCTGAAGGAACCGTGAAATGATTAAGAAACTAAAGAGCTCCTCGCCATGTGAGATCATGTCCTGTTCTCTAAAACATCACAAGATGTCCCCAGAAGCAGCCAAAACCCAGGAAAAGTCTGACATGTGCTGTAGCAGGAATCAAAGTTTGCTCGCAGCCGGCTGCCCACCGAGCGCTCCGCCGCCCCGGCAGCGGCGGCGGCACCTGCCCTCTCTGCCTCCGCTGCCCCAACCTGTCACCAACTTTTCAGCAGACCGACTTCCCCTTCCCGGGCCGGGAGTGACGCTGCCGCCCCCGGGGCCGCGCTCCCCGCCGGGCCGGGCCGCCGCAGGGGCGGGACAGGGAGCCGTCTACGGACGCCTGGGGGGTGGCGGAGAGACTCCCGCACCCGCATCCCTCCGGGCCTGCCCTGCCCGTTCCTGTCCCGCGCCCCTCGACGAGGGACAGCCCCTGGACTGCGGCGGGGACCGGAGAACAGCGGCCCAGTGGAGGCACCGGGGGCCTGAGCAGGATTTTCCCGGCCCGGGGGGCTTCACTCGGGCTTCCTCCCCCCGTACCTCCCATTCACGTGGCGGATGCAGACCCACGGCCGCGGGTGATGGTGGGGAGAGGGAAAGGGAAAAAATCACGAGACTTAGACCGCTCCCAGGTTTATTGGTTTATTTTTCAGCAAAACGACTGAGGGGGGAAGCGGGAAATAACGGCCATTCCCGAAGGCCAAAACAAATTTCGGCTCCGCGCCCGGCGGGCGGTCCCACTCCCCGCGCCCAGCGGCGCCTGCAGCCACGCACCCGCGCACTCTCACGGCCCGCGGCCCCTCTCTCACGGAACCCGCCGAGACACGGAACCGATCCGCTGGCGTGGTCGCAGGTGGGCTCTGCTCTGCTCCCCTCCCCGAGCTTCCCCCTCTGCCCCACAGCGGCCGCCGCGCCGTAATACCAAGCAAGGGGCGGCGGGGTTTGGGAGCGGGGGACGCCACCGCTGCCCGTGAGCGGAGCGGCCCAGGGAGCCCCGCTCGGGGCGGGCGCTGCCGGGACGGGGTATGTGCCCGGTATAGAGACGCGAGGCCAACGAAGGGGCTCTCTCCTGGCTGCCTCGCCAGGCGCAGCCTCGCCACCTCCGCCACGCCGGCCCCTACTGGGAGCTGACATTGGACACAACTCTGTTTCCAAACTCTATCTTTTCCTTCCCGGCCATCCTTCCGCCTTCGACGCAGTCCCATCCTAAGTCCGGCAGCCTCGCGGGGTTCCGCGACTGGGCCGGGCCCGGCCCTACGGGACCCCCGGCCGCCCGGCTCCGAAATCGAGGCCGACTGTGACCTCTCTCTCTTTTGCTTCCCTTCCCACCAACCTCTCTTCGCTCTCATTGTCTTACACAGAAATAGCCTCGCCGGAGCTTTCCACGGGCTCGCCGCGAAACACGACCTGCCGCGCCACCCGCCGCGCCACCCGCCGCTCCCGGATAGGGGGTTCTTCCCTGGGGGAGGTGCCCCCACAGAAGCAGCGCAAATGCACGGCAGAACCCTAGTCCCCTCTCGTCCCTTCAAGCGCTTGCCTCGCCTCGCTTTCCCCGGCCGAGCCGGCCTCGGCAACGAGAGCAGCCCGGGAGCGCTCCTCTGACCTCACGCAGGGAAAAGAACGAAAAACATTTTGTTGTCCTAAAAACAGGCCGTGGGCTCCCCCTCCCCTCCCGCCGCTCGACCCGGCCTGACAGAGAGCATGGGGAGGCGGCGGCGGAACCGCGGGGGGGGCCGGCCAGGCCCCACGCGTGTGCCAGCGCGGCCGTGGCTGCGGAGACGCGCGGGCACCGACCCGCGTGGGCCAGCGGGGTGAGCAGCTCTGCGGTGCGGGGGTGCGGAGCTCTGCGGGCTGGGGGACAGGGAGCCGTCCCCAGCCACGGTGCCGCGTGCCGGGACCGCACGGACTCCCCAAATCCTGCTCGGCCATCTCCGCTGCCGCGCTAACGAAAACAACGCGGGGGCTTCGGCGGGGAGCGGCCCTCCTCGCCCCCTGCCAACAGAGGAGGGCTGGGACCCGCTCTGCTCTCCGCTCGGTGTCCCCCGGGGCGCGGCTGAGGGGACCCCCATCGCGCCCTAGCACCGACTCCCGCGGTGCCGTGACCGGGCGTGGGATTTAAGGCCCGGTGCGAGAACCGGCGCTTCACGGACGCCTAGAAGAAGCCGCTGCTGTCTCCACGCAGGGCAGTGCCTCGGGAGCTGGCAGGGTTGGGGGCTGCCAGGATCCCCCCAGGACGGTCCCTGGAAAATGCCTCCACTCTCAGCAGAGCAGCATCTGAGGGGACAGAGAGTCCTGCCATGGCAGAAATCCCCGGGGAAGGGGGTCTCGAGGCCAGACCACCTCAATGCTGCGGCTGCAGCCAAGGGCCCCCGACCTTGGCACGTCCCGGACCACGCTTTGGAGTGGTGGTGTGCTTTCTGCACAAAGAAGGGTAAAACGACAGTGAAGAGAAAAGAAACGTGGCGCAGCAGAAATCTGGGTTTGGAGTTTTCCAAGGACAGTGGTTACCTGCCCTCACTGAAGAGAGGAGATCACGAACCCGGGCCAACCTTTTGTCGTTTTATATCTGATGCATAACGTTAGGACGTGAAGTGTTGCCCTCCCACCCTACAACGCTCACATTCGTCCTACAACGCCCGAGACTGCGCGGGGCTTGGCCTAACGCCTGTCGCCCAACGCATCTGGAGCGGCCGGAGCAGAGCGCCTCGCTTCCCCAGGTACTGGCCTGCGCTGCTCCTAGGACTGTCTCCTCTCCCCGTATTTTAGGGGGTTGAAGGGGCACAGGATTGCAGGGAGCATCCAAAGACCTGCACCACCTTTACAGTTATCTGCATTTTCTCATATTTCTGTAAAACACATCGACACCAAACACGGGAGGGGGGGAGAGCTGCTACAAATTCTACCAATTCAATCCTCTTTGGCAGCATTCGGGGGAAGGGGGGGGAGGGGGGGGAGAAGGGAAGGTGCGGCGCAGGGTGTTACTGATTTGGAAATAGCCGGTGTTCCTCTGCAGCACTACAGACTCTTTTTCCTCCGATGTCTGTCGTTTTGAATTCAAGGCAGAGGAAATGTATCAGCGATCCTGGCCCAGTGTGTCACCAGAGAAAAAAGTCAGCTCTGAGATGGGGATGCTAATTAGACTGAAGGAATTTAAAAGGTGTTAGGTGGGCAGTCCTGTGAAGTTGAGAGCCTTAGGTAGTATACTCGAATATCCTCAATGATCTTTAGAGAGCCATCACAAAAAGAGGTTTGAAAGAGGAGAGCAGGGATTGGAGGCATCCCGTCAGCACTGGTCCACACGGAGGAAGTGCGCTGTCCCCCCAGACGATGATCTCAGAGATAGAGATGAGCATGGGGAGATGCTGACCGTCCTGTCAGTGCTCCATCCCCCTGCCCTGTCTAGTCAGTACAGAGAGAAGCCAGAGCCGAGGTGGCCCAGCTGACAAAAGCAGCAGGTTTTATTTTTGAGAGCATGAAAGGAGGGCAGGAAATGCTGAGAGACTTCTCTTTTTCAGCCGATATTCATAACTATTTTTCTTTCCCCTCACCTAACACTAACTTCTGTCTCAGATATGTTGCCAGTTGCCAGGCATCCTTGTCAGTGTATTCCCAGGGGTCTTTCTCTGGTGTATTCCGCAGAGAGCGTCACTGCCAGCACAATGACCGGGTGAAATGCTTTTCTGAAAGACCTGCACGGAGCTTTTCTGTCTGGCACCGGGAGGGCTGCTCCCCTTGCTGGCCCCTAGGACTCTTTTTCTCCAGTCTGCAACAATAATGACTGGGGACTGCCTGGTTTTGGTTATAAACCTGTGTCGAAGCAGAAGGCTAACCTAGTTTATCATAGCATGAATAGCCCAAACCTGTTTCGTCAGCCTAGTGCAGAAGGTCTCAGGGCCACAATGAACACTTCGGTCTCCTCTGTCAGTCACTTTCACTGATCTCGAGTGTGGTTACTTTGATAGTTAAAAAGACACGGTTTTAAGAGTCAATGTTGCAGAACCGTCTGCCTGGTCAAATGCTTACGTACACAGCTGAAAATGAGCCAGGATCCAAGGGAGGCCAAGCCACACCAGACGCTGGCTTCTACCGCTTCCTGAGAACTCTGTGAGAAACCCCACTGTATCCTCCGAGATTACTGCAGTGATGTGGTAGAGCTAGGGCCTGGCCTCCCAGGAGCACAGCAGGATGCTTGACCCATCAGAGGGCCAAGCAGCTCGGGCTTCCCCGGCCTCTGCATAACGGCCGGTCGTTCAAACCCGGGACAAGAGCATGACACAAGGCACCATCTGCAGCAGAGCTGGAGCCCTGCGGCCTATGGGGCATCCTGGCAGCTCCTTGAGAGGAAATGTGCTTGTTCAGATGTAGTGGTAGCAGTGGGATGCGGGCTGCTCGTGTGACCAGGATGCACAGCGGAGGAAAGAGACAGCCTGAGGCGCTCTGGGGTGTCTGCAGATACAGAGCAGCCGGGCCAGGGGAAGTGGGGAGAAGGGCCAAATTGCTGATCTCTTTGCTAGACAGAAGGTACCATGGAATGCCTAGGGACTACAGAGGTCTGGGCAGAGCACAGAGCAGGAATTGAATCATCGCAGCTGTATGTCAGGGACCTCCTGAAATAGCACCCTTGAAGTCCACCATTTGTCACCATGCTGGGACTTTGACAATGGCCCTGGGTGCCTGGCAAGTGAGATGCCCGGAGGGGCAGGTTGTCACCTCACTTCTGCATCAAGCACAACAGAGATTCTGCCTATGGGCCGCTGTGATCAGTGGAACAGCTTCCTGAGTTGTAAGCCTGGCTTCCTACAGCCTAAATGCATCCTCCCATGGACGTTTTAAGAGGAGGGGCCCGTTATGGCTATGTTGCAAAGTAAACAAACCAATAATTAGTTGGGTTTGGGGGTTTTTATGGGGGCTCTAGCTGGAAATAGTCGACTCCACTACACAAAGTTTGCTTTTCCAGTCTCTCTTGAGAAATTTAAGAACAGAAATTTCACCTCAAGTTCATCCTGTGCTGTAACTTTTGTGTTATGTGCTATTAAAATGTTGAAAAAGGTCAAATTGATTCCTTTACTTTTGAGAATTGCTGGGAGAAGATGTAGATTGGAAGACAGGAATTTATATCACTGAATAGACACCAAGAAGAAAATTCAGTGTATTAAGTGAGTCCATTGCTAGACATAAAAGTGTTCAGAAAGCGCAAGCAGAAGACAGGATGTTAAAGAATCTAAGGCATTCTCGGGGCTCAAAAGCAGACATACTCAGTGTATTAGCTGTTACCTTTCCTAGATTAGGTTTCCTGTTATTAAACTGATACCCCTTTACTGATTGTAGAAAAAAGGATGGTGGGTTACAGCCTCCAAACACGTAATTAACTCTAATCAAATAAGTGGAGAAGATCAGAAACTGGGTAGCTTCACAGTCCAACGCAGTCCAGAATCTTTCCAGATTGGGTGTTTAATGCCTACAGAATCACAGTAGAATATTCTCCTGATCCTCCTTAGTTAACCAGAGGCTGATTGTTAAGTAAGCACATCTCTTTGTTGACATGCTGCCACACACACAACTAGATGCCACTGTAAATCCCAGCTGCCAAAGGATTTTTCATCCTAACATATTTTGCTTCCAAAGAGATTTCAAATTTCCATTGAGTACTTACCACAAACCTCATATCAGCTGCTTTAGATAGGTGTTTTAACCATCACCTTTCAGTGGCTTGAAGAAAGGTTTCCATCCATGGTTTTAGGAACCATGCCCATAGATGCAAGGACATGTAAATATGTATTTGATCATGCTATTCACCAGGGCCTTTGTGCATCAACTGCTAGATGTCCACAGCAGGTATTCAAAGAAGAAGTACATGAAAGAGGGATGGAAATGTTTTTACATTTTCAACCCCCCAGGGCACACTGCTACAGCCCAGGAAGTTTCTCATTCTACAACAGCCCAGGGTAGAAGCCCCATTAGACAAACGGTCTGGGAATGGTTTGGGCTGCATAGGGGGGATGCACACCCTGGGATGCTGGATTCATCACTAAAATGGGTTTTGTGATAAGGAACTGGGGCAGCAAAGACCTCCTAATAGCATTTTGCTAGATTTTCTTAATGTGGGCCAGAAGCAACCAGGGTGTTCATCTCACTACTGTGGACAATCGAATGTCCCTTAGACAGGAGGCTGTCCTGTGCAATAGCTCCCCGAACTGGCCCATGAGCACAGATCCTGCTGGAAGGGGCATGTGGCTGGAAGGGATAGTATGGGATCATGTGGGTGGGGACCAGGACCAGAAAGGTGGGGCAGGGATGCCTGGGAAGGGATGTCTGACATCAGCGACATGTTGTGCAGGGCTGTGGCAGAGCAGCTCACAGGGGCAGCCAGGGGATTTCCCACACAGCACCTGCAGCCGGGCTCACTCAGATGCCAGGAAGGAGCAGATGACAGCCGGGCATGCACAGAGGTCACATATTCCGGTTGTGATGCTCAGGCTTTCCATCACCACATCATCCTCAGACACAGCTAGAATGGTCTCTGACAGAGGAAATGGCCAAATCATGACAGTGGGGCAGGCCCTGTGAATAGCATCATCATTGAGGTGACTCCACAATGTCTGTTCAGTGCCAGACTGGCAAGCTTTTCCACTGCAACACCACCTCTGCTCAGCACCAGCACATTTCTGGGGACCATTTCTTCTGTTTTGCATCCTGCCAGGATACTCAAAGTCTAGGCCAGACCCCTCCTCCTTGCTGGTCATCTCCCACCCCTGTTGAAATCTGCTGCTTGCCCATCAGGCTGTTTTGTTGCACGGCACTGCTTGGCAGGGTGCTGCTCTGCCTACCACAAGGCTCAGAAAAATATCTGTTACCCAATGATAAAGAAGAATAAAAAAGGAAAATAGGCATTTGTTATTTGTACTTTATCAGTGATTTTACTTTAACAGATGGGGAAGGTTTCTTGCCTTTTCATGGCAAGAATTAGCTCCCCCTTTTTGCTTCTACAGCATTTCTCTCACCTGTTCCAAAGCTATTAGCCTCTCACACATTGCAATGCAATAAAACAAAGCACTTTCTTCCCCTGAAAATGCTTCTGGGTACTATTTGAACCCACTGGGCCTTAAAGAATATCCAATGTGGCAGCAACAGCTTCTAGAGGGCCCAAATCCTGCTGTGTCCTGGCATCTCTCCTCCCTCCACCTTCGTTGCTTGCAAAACTGGGAGCTCCACCCCTCCTGTGGTACACAAAGCACACCACACACCCCCACACCACACCATACACATGAGCATGTGAACAACATTTGCATGGAATTACACACCGAATTTCTCCATGGAATTCGTCCAACAAAGGCCCCGCAAGATGATGGTAGATGCAGGGTGTGCAGGGTGTGAGTCACTCTTATTGGTCCTGCTACATACAGCAACAGGTCAGGGTGTTTTCAGTTCTTGCATTCCTTTGAGAATAACTACCACACAAGATTGTTTTTCTCCTCTCCTTAGGTATTTTTGGTGTAATTTCTCTTTCTTTATTTGCATTCAGTCTGATTCTGCAGGGGTGGCAGCTGTGTTTGGAGCAGATGACAAAGAGCTCTGCTGTTTCTCATCACACTGTAAATGGTCATTAGCTGGGGACTTTAAGAACAATGCAAAAATCTGTTTCATTAACTCCCGATTCTGCTTACCTCCAATTATATAACTCTACGAAAATTACCAAGTCTGAAATATAAAAATGGTTTCTTGTAATTGAAAGCTTTTTTAGGCAAATTTTGAAATCAATAAGAAGAAAATTAAAAAGGAGTGGTTTGATAACGCTTACCCTGTTTGCTCAATATATAGCTGTAACTACCATGAAAAGCCATTTACTTCATGATATGTTCTGCAGGAAAGAATACTGAGCAGATCTGGAGAGGCACTTTAGACAAGGGCGTGATATAAAAGGAGAAGGGGGAATGGCTTCCCACTGACAGAGGGAAGGGTTAGATGGGATATTGGGAAGAAATTGTTCCCTGTGAGGATGGAGAGGTCCTGATACAGGTTGCCCAGAGAAGCTGTGGTTGCCCTATCCCTCGAAGTTTTCAAGGCCTTGTTGGATGGGGCTTGGAGCAACCTGGTGCAACGGAAGGTGTCCCTGCCCATGGCAGGGTGTGGAACTGGATGGTTCTCAAGGTCACTCCCAATCAAAACTGCTTTATGATTCCATGATGCTCCCTGGAGAGTGCTCTGTCATTGCCCTCTCAGCTGCTCAAACTGGAAGAAAAGACTCAATTCCACCCCCTCTCTTTCTCAGTCTCAGAAATTTGTTTGAACTGTGGCTTCAAGGATGAAACAGTGTCCAAAAAATGCCCAGGTGTGTTCCTCTCTGCATGGCTTATGGCAGCCTCATGACATAGGAGAGACTGTGAAGATAAACCCTCGTATTTAGCATCACTAAAGCGGAACAAAACACTCTTTAGGGGAATTTCCTCACTGCTTTTACAGCTCTGCTCTGATATTTACTTCACTCATTAGTGCTGCTATTTTAGTTTTGTCTCTACTTCTTGCCCTGAGGGGTATGAATTATTTTGAGTATTGTGACCAATCTGGGGGGAGTTTTTCAAAAGTTTTGCAGCAAGGCACATGGGACGTCACAAAACACTTGTTTCCCGAAGGACAATGCCAGTTGCCCAGCTGGAAGACCCCCTCTGGAAACTCCAGGTGTGACAAAGATCTTGCTTTTTGATAGGGCTGCCTTTCTCTCTTCCCCTCCCTGCCCCTTGGAGTTCCCAAAGAAATCACAGAGAACCCACAGTCCAACTGCACCCACACCACAGGACAGGTGGAACTCATCACCATGGTGAAGGAAGATGTTCTGGTCTGGTCAGGAGGGCTGTGAGCCCAGCTGGGTCTGTGCAGAGCACGGGTGGTTAGTGGGTGCTTCCCCATCTCTCTGTCTCACTGTCTGGTCCAGCAGAGAGGACAACAGGCAAGCTGCCACAGTGACACTCTTCAAAAGTAGGTCTGCCTCAGCCTGAGAAAGGAAGTATGGTTGTACCGGATGTACAGTGAGAGAAATTACAAGAAGAAAAATGAATTCAGTCTGGAAAAATAGGCTCTAGCATGGAAGAGGGTGTTGGTGGGCATTTGGGGTAGAGGGCAGGGTTATATGTGTGCTAAGATCTGCCAGGTCTATATGATCGGGGCAAAAAGATTCCAGGATGAACTAGATGATGAGCAAGGCAAAAATCAGAAACTCTCCATTGCTGTTGCTTCACCCTTTTGTCTCGAATCATGACACAGTTTTTGCTAAAAGCCCTGCCACTTTGGTTCCTGTAAGGCTCCTCAGGCTGCCAGCTCTCTGTGGACAGAGCAAGGCATTTCACATCGGCAGCACTGCAGAGGAAAAGATTCAAGTGGCAGCTTTTGGGCATGCAAAGCTCACAGCAGGTAAGGAAGCTCCATGCTATAAGGAAAAACTGGCTTTTGTTAACTACACTACAATCCTGTGACTGGTGACTCAACAGTTCTGACTGCTGAGGGTTCTTTCTAGTGCCTTATCTGCAGGAGTGACACTTAGGCATGGCAGCAGTTTTGATGACTGCCATGACTAGGGATTTCAGGAAGGAGCACAGGCATCCTAGAGGACAGAGCAAGCCCAGCCTGTGTATGCCTATCCCCTGCATCAGTCAGCGCCCAGACTGGCACTGCCTGTATCAAGGTGAGGGGAGCAGACCCACCTTGTGCACTATCATTGCCTCAACAGCAAGGATATTATGTGCCCCAGAGAGATAGAATACAAGTGGGACAGCTTGGGCCCCCTTTTCTCCCAATCCTCCTCAAATCCACACTGACTAACAAAGGTCATCAGTGCCGCAGGAACTAGAGGTCTCAGCCACAGCCTGGCTTCCTGGCACTCTGGCAGCCATGCAAGCTTCACCAATAAAGACACCATACAAACACACTCCTTCTCCTGCTCCTAATATTGTGGGTTGGTTTTTTTCCAGAAGAATACCACTAGCAGGCTTTCTCCACCCATCCAAGTGTTCTTAAGAAGCAGTCATGGTGAGATAGCAGACCTGAAATGCAGATCCTTGTCCTGTACAGGTAAGCCACCCGGCTCTCATACTAATTAATTATATGAACACGGTGAATCCTGCCTTGCAGCTGGATGAAATTCAATCTAACAACTTCATTTTCTCTGGTTCAATACCAGCATTTTAAAATAGAAAATCTAACTGTATACTGCAGTCTTTAATCCAGCGTTCAGGATGGAGACCTGAAGTTTGAAAACCACACAGAGAAAAAAAATAAGGACTTTTCTACTTGCTGTATTTGCTATTTGAATATTGCAAATGATTTTAAAAACAGAGTTGTACATGTATATCAGATATCATTTGGAGTAATGAGTGTATTTTTCTAATTTTCCCAATGCCAACCTAACAACCCATTTCCAATATCATGCATAATAATTAATTTGTTTTCTGTATAGTAATAAGATTAACAACTTCACATTTACACGGGGTACTGAGTTATGTTCAAATAAAATAAGTTCTAATGAGAAAAATTGGAAGTGGCAGCAAATCAATGTTCCACTCAGCAATCCAAGTTTATGTGTGTTTGTCTATCTTTCCTGCATGATTTTTGTCAAAGTTCCACTGTAAACAAGATAATTTCTTTCATGTTGAGTTAGCCTGGGTAAATATGTTTAATGAACAACAAATACATTGTAAACATTGAAATAAATCTAAATACCTTAGAAAACATCCTGGAAGCTATAGGGTGATTCAACAGACAGTATGCTAAATAGGAGGCTGCACTGTGTGAACTCCCCATGGAGAGAAAGCACGGCATGGTTTCAAGCTAATTTTTAAATGCTTTATTTTAAAAGATCTGCCCATGTAACATGCATCTCTGAAAGTAGCTTCCTTTTGTCAGTCGGACTGGGAAATTTGCTTTCTTTTCAGTAAATTATTGAAACAGTAGCCAAAACCAGTGAATTCTAACTAAGCAGGACAAAGACTAGGGAGATTTGTAGTTTTTTCTGGAAATGGATATTCATGGAAGAGACAGTGCTCCAATACTCTGCAGTGGCTGTCTGAACCTAAACCTCCAGGATTTGTCCTAACAGCCCTTTTTCCAGGACTCCCACTTAAGCCCACATCTCCCAGACACTTCAGTAACGAGATGATGGACACACTGCTGCAAAACAGAGGAATGAGCCATTTTCCCTGGATATTATGTACTAACATTGAAGGCACCTGCCAGTACCAAAGGTCTCTACTGCCTTTCACATCCAAGGAAGCTGAGCTCTGCCCACTGCGATATGGGTCAGCACGTACCTGTAAATCCCCTGCACAACTGAAGCCCCCTACTACCAGGCAAAGCCCGGATCTCTTCCCAGGGCAAGTGGGCCAAAGCGAGGCCAGCCATGGTGCCAGAGCATCTCCAGCACAGCTCCTAGGATGGTCCAGCCCAAATTGCCAGATGGAGAGTGGTGAAAACGAAGCAGCTATTAATAACTTGTTTGTATAGTTTCCGGTACACTCGTTCCCTTGCCTAATTATAGGTGACTCAAGGTTCACTGCCCAACTGCATGGCCATCACTTCCCACAATATCTTCAGTTGCTGACACCTTCACCCAATTATAAGAGTTTGGGCTGAAATTTTCCACATCATGTATATGACTCAGACTATGGTTTGCCTTTTGGGGTTTCTGTTTGCTTGTCTGCTTGTTTTAGAAAAAGCTTTGATTAAAAGTAGTAATTTCTCAATGACATAACAATCACAGAATCATAGAATATCCTAAGTTGGAAGAGACCCACAAGGTTCATCAAAGTCCAACTCCTGACAATCACTGGTGGAGTCCTAAGAAAATTTTTTTCACAGTAAGTTTGTTTCAGGACACTACTTTGATCCTTTTTGCCATGAGAACTTCACATTTTTGGGCTCAGGGACTCCTCCAGGTGACACATCTACCTTTCCCCACAGAAAGCTGTACATGCTTGAGGACATTGTGAACTGCTGCTTCCTGTATCATCTGTGGACATTGGACAACTGCCTGTTCAAACCATCAGATTCCCACATACATTGAGCAGCATCTTGTCTTCCTCCCACCTCCTACTTCTCCCCAGCCCAGCTGTGTGTTAGCTTCATAAGGTCAGTGAGGAGTGTGTTTCAGCCTGGTCTGAATGGGCAACCCTTTAGCCTAGGCTTTGGCCTCCCAGGGAAGGAAGCAAGGTTCACTGGCCAAGAGAATTTAGATCCTTCCCTAAACATGGGACTGTCATAATCTAAACACATAGTGAAGCCTGTCTGCCCACTGACAAGCAACCCGTCTGTCTCTCTCCACCACAGGAACAGCCTAAGAGGTTTTCAGAGACGTTTCTTATCTACTATGTGTGGGAACTTCACCTAAACAGACGCAATATTTGCTTCCTCCACCTTATCCTAGAATCATTGAATAATTTAGGTTGAAAAAGACCCTTAAGACCACTGAGGAGAGAAAACTACCCCCCTCACCTTGCTCCAGCACTGCTGTGTGAAACCCTGCCACTTGTGCTCTTCCCGATCACCCTGCTCCTATTGCATGCCATACCTGGACAGGCTTGGTCACCTTGAAGAGATCAGCAATTTTTGCTAATTCTCTTGCTGAAATAAGTAGCAGCTCAACTGGACGCTCAACAGGATGTTGAGCTAGTTCTCTATGTTTGCAGTGGAATTAGCTAAAATTGCAATGTTTAAAAATAGCTCCGCATACATCATCATGACCATGACGTTCTTGTACTGGCAGAGGTCTTTACCACCCTGCTTCCCATCAGCTCAGGAGTGATGGCAGCCCTGTGCCACCAATACCTCCCGCCAGAGCAGCAGCCATCACAGGCTAGCTTTCCATTGCCCTGGCAAAGGGCAGAGAGCTTTGCCTCCCCAGTGATATGCTGCCCTGAGCCTACTTTGCCTAGGCTTATTATGTCCTTTCGCAGGAGACATGGTGTTCTGCTCCTGCGGGGTCCCCAGGGATGTGCTTCTCCAGTCTCTATAACAGAGACCAACTACCCCAAGGTAGACACAAGTGGACACCTCACAGACCAGCTCTCCCGTGGATGCATCGCCACCTCAGAAGGCTTCTCTCTGCCCAGCAAACACACTTGCACGTCAGCTTTTCTTGTTCATAAGCACCATAGACACTGTGAACCCAGAGATCTTTGGCGGCAAGGGCCAGAGACTGTGCCTAAATAGTGGTGTCTAGACATGCCAACATGGGCTGTCCCTCCCACAGCTCTGCAGCGATGGGCAGGAGTTCTCCCAGAAGGCATCTGAACAGCCTAAGGCAGGAGGAATGCAGCCAGGCTGAGGCTAACTGGACACTGTAAACAACACAATTCCTTTTCTGTTTGTCCTCCAGAGGGGAAAAGTGAAGGAAGAGGCAGTGGGCTGAGTGGTGGCCTTGTGGCTAATGTTGCTGTGTCTGTCCTAATAGCTGTCGGCACTGGCAGTGCACCAGCTGTCACACTCATATGTCACACAGCTCAGCTTGGGCTGCTCTTGGTGCTTTTGCCCCTGCATTGGCTGCACACTCTGTGTTAACCCTCCTTACTGCCAGCCTTGCATGAGACACCTGAGGCCTGGCCCTGTCCCCAGCCAGCTGCCCCCAAAGGCCATTCAGATCAACCATGGCTCCACAAATGCCATGGGGAGCAGTGGCATTTTCAGGTTGCTGCAGGGGTCAGGCCCCACGGACCATGGGCTGTGGCACAGCAGGGGCGAGTGGGTTTGTTCGGGTGTCTCTGTCTGAGTTGTTATTCCACCTGGGGCTGCAGACCATATAGCCCCTGGGGGTCGTCAGTCCTGAACATGCACAGGAATGGTATCAGAAGAGAGGAGAACCTGAGAGCTCACTTTGCCTTCCTGAACTCCCAGCATCACTCTCCTGGTCTATCCATCCTTGGAGCAAGAGAAGCAGCCTCTGGTAGGATCTTCTTCCCATACACAAACGCTGCAAAGACCACCAAGAAGAAGCACAGTACTGGGAGCAGGTTTGGGGAGTCGCATGGATTGGGGCATGTGGCTTACATTACCAGCCTGAGCAGAGTGTGTTTCACTCCCCGGGTGCTGCCTGATCTGGTCTTGGTGTTCTGCAGGACCTCCAACTTGCAGCCCCTACATCACCACCCCTCTGATTACTGCCAGTTCTTGGCAGAGGCTGTGGCATCCACCAAGGGTGGGAGGGCTGGTCAGGGTCCATCCTCCCACAGCCACAGCTCCTGGCCTAGCCAGGGCCCAGGGCTGAAGTGGGGGCTGATGTAGAGTTCAGGAAAGAGAAGAGGGGTTCACCTTGCTGCAGAAGCAACTATACAGTAAGCTGGAAAACTAGCTGGGCTGGATTTAACTGGAAATTCTCGTGCACCACAGGAAGATCATCTGGACTACAAAAACTAAACCTACACCTAGCAGGAGTGAGACCTCTGGGGATTCATTCCTGTAGATGAATTAATGATATTTGTCTCAGATTTGTGACAGAACGGGATAAAATCTCTGCTGATGTTCTTCCCAAAGTGAGAGCAATGTGAACAATTGTGAACCCCTGGAAGAGAGGCAGTGAAAGAGCTTGGTGTTTCTCACCCAAGAGTGAGAAACAAAGCTGAGACACAGTCAGAGTGACCCTGGGGCTGGCAGCACAGACCCTCTCCCTACACGGGGCACACAGCAAGGGGAAGAGGGGAGAATTGGGTGAAGAGATCTTCTGCAGTGAGACCATGCAGACACCTCATGTACTGCTGCGGGAGGACGGATGGGCGGTGCCACGGAAGCAGAGGGGTTGCGCTGCCTCTGTGTCACCCGGATGGGTCCCATCCCACCCCTCCCACCCAGGCCAGACAGGGATCAGGGGAAGGCATGCAGGGAGGAGCCACACTGGGTGTAAAGGGCTGAAAACTTTGTGGTTCCAGGTTGCATGGGCTGCCTGAGTTGTCCAAGAAGTTGAAAGTACTATCTATAAGCACCTTCTTGGAGAGAAGAAATTTGACAGAGGGGGCTGCTCAGTGTGGCAGGCACACTTAGAGCATGACCCAGCATCTGGAGCATTTCGGGCCAAGCTTAAGTCAGTGTGAAGCAGAAGTCTGTTCCATGGGCACCCAGCAGGAACAGTCCATTTCCCACCAAAGGCTGTGGTTGCCACATGCCTCAGGTTGCCTGTGCACATCTCCCAACATCTCACAGCAGGGAGCCATGCTCCAAGGCTTCCTGGAAAGTTTGTTCTGCAAGCACTTAAAATTTCATCATCTGAGACAGAAAACTTGTGGGAAATGCAATATTAGACAAGACCAAAGTCTTGGAGGTAAAATAACCAGACAGGAATATCCTGCAGCTGTGTTTGCTAGTAAGGGTATTTACCAGCCTGAAGTCATTGCTCCTTCCCATTGCCTCAAACTCTACCCTCCCAGTAAATGGAGAGACAGGGACCATGTCTCCAGCTGGCACAGACTGACTCTGCTCCAGACCTGTGCTAATACTCTTGTTTACAAATGGCCTGACACACTCTTGATGCTAACAAGTAAATAGAAGCCTGCGGTTCGATTTACTATGCAATTACACTTGCAAAATAAGAAGGAAAAATAAGCTTGTATTAAGCACTGATACGCACATTTTATTCAAGCACAAGTGGCATATGACAATGTGGATTTGCCCTTTGAGATGTCAGAGTTTAATGAAGTAGGAGAAATCCTGCAGAGAGTAGCACAGGACTTAGATTTCTCCTTATGAGGATTAACTTCATGTCCCTGTTTAGAAAAACAAACATTTTCTGCAGTAAATGAAAGTTGTCCTCCAGCTCAGAATAGCCTTCTACCATCACTGCCAGATTACTTTGTCCTCTGCTGGCCTGTTCCTGACAATGCACATATTTGTAGATGGACCTGCAAGCCCTTGGGTCACCTGCAACCCCTGAGGTCCTGGCAGTGACAGATCTCTGCATGCGTAAGGTCCAGACTTTCTTTCTCAGACAAAGTAATATACACTCATATCTCCATCTTTTTCTGGTGAAGAAGACCTGCAGCCTTGGGGAGTGCACTGGAGGGTAGCCTGTCATTGTATAGTGGATCACTGTATCTCATGCTCACAGTGAAAGGCTGTCCTGCCTGTTGTTTTCTGGACAAAATGTGCAAGACGATGATTTTGCCACAGCCTCAGGGCACTGCTTAAGCATCACTGAAACTACTTGGCTTTGGTTCATTTCTCAGCAGAGACTCATTTAGATACTCCATATTAGACTGTCTTTAGCAGCAGAACAGAGGTACTGCATGCAGATCATCCTTCTCTGGTCTTGATGCCCTCAAGGGCAGGTACCCCCAAAGGTACAGTATCTGCTCGAAGGGCTCTGTAGCTGGATGCAGCCCAGTGAGCCCCACAGACTTGATGGAAATCATCCAGCTGGAAAACTGGTTGCTGCATTTCACAGTCAGACTGATGTTCAGGCCAGAAGCTGAGCAGAGGAAGAGAAACATTCATTCTGGAGGAAACAGTGACTTTCCTGGAACAACAACTCTTCAGGCTTCCATGAGACTTCCCTTGGAAGTCCCTGCTCAACACCTAATTTCAGAAATTAAGGATTCAGAAAGTCCTACAGAAAGTGAAAAATATTCCATCACCTTCCAAATAAACAGGTGAGCTATGGCAGGTGATATGCACCTGGGAGTGGTGAACATCCTATACTGAAGGTTCTTTTCTGTCAGCACAAGAGACCACAGCAGACTTTCCACTGACTGTGACAGATTTTGGATGAGGACTGCAGACAATCTCAGACCCCATGAACTAGAGCCCCTGCAGCCCCTGCCCCCATGCCCTTGCAGCAGTTGCATGCCCTGTCACCAGCCATTTGGTTGCAAAGGTGGGAATTTAGTAGTATAATAAATGGTCACTTCATAAATCAGTCTTAAAAGTCTTCTACTATTGTGTTGTGTCTGTGTCTTGAACCCTGTTTCCAAATTTGCTCCTGAACCATCTCCAGGAATAAATTCTGTGCTGAAAACCAAGCCTAACTGCCAACATATATGTTCATGCTAGTGAACTTTTAGTGAGAATGTTATCAATCAGCAATTTCTCCAATAACTAATGGAACACAGTCTGAAGATCTATTCCCTATAACCCTATCTGCCTCACTCACCTTATACTCACTGTATTAATCCCAGTTTTCGCCATCACATCTCTGGCTTTCTGTGCAACCTCCTCTTCCCTTCAACTTCCATGTCCCCAGCAGCAACCATTTCACAGCTCCTGTTTCCCCATCACCCTTCAACAGCACCACTAACCCTCCTGCAGCCCTGATAACAGCACTATGCAAGAAGCAACATGTGTTCTGGCTGGTCCCAGGCCACCTCTGAGCCAGGAGGCCACAGAGACCCTTGCTGACCCCATTCTGGACCCTTGTGCCCAGTGAAGACATGAACCTGCCTCTCTCTTCTCTGTATAGATATTGTTTTTCATGAAAACACTGACTATTGGGTTTGCATGGCCAAACTTTGGTAGTGGGGGGGTTACAGGGGTGGCTTTTGTGAGGAGCTGCTAGAAGCTTCCACTGTGCCAAGCAGAGCCAATCCTTGGCAGATGAAAAGATAGATATGCCACTGGTCAATGCTGGGCTGATCAGAAATGGTAGAACACCTCTGTGATAAGAAGGAGAAGGAGAAGGAGAAGGAGAAGGAGAAGGAGAAGGAGAAGGAGAAGGAGAAGGAGAAGGAGAAGGAGAAGGAGAAGGAGAGGGAGAGGGAGAGGGAGAGGGAGAAGGAGAAGGAGAAGGAGAAGGAGAAGGAGAAGGAGAAGGAGAAGGAGAAGGAGAAGGAGAAGGAGAAGAAGGAGAAGGAGAAGAAGGAGAAGGAGAAGGAGAAGGAGAAGGAGAAGGAGAAGGAGAAGGAGAAGGAGAAGGAGAAGGAGAAGGAGAAGGAGAAGGAGAAGGAGAAGGAGAAGGAGAAGGAGAAGGAGAAGGAGAAGGAGAAGGAGAAGGAGAAGGAGGTGGTTATTGCACAGTTGGACTTACAGCCAGAGAAGAGCACGGTGATAATATGTGAAGCAAACTCTGCAGACACCAAAGTCAGTGAAGAAGGATGGGGGAGTGTGCCAGTTTGGATAAATTTGGAGGAAAATATCCTCTGATAGAAGGCAGGTTACAACCAGCCCTCCCCCACCAGGTTTGGGAAAATGAAATTTTCCTCAGAGGAAAGCGAAAGAGATAAAAACTATTTATTTTACAAACACACAATAAAAAGGATAATGATGCTAAATAATAAAACCTCTCACTGTGGAGAGAAACCTGGGAAAATTTCAGAGTCCTTCCATAGGTCTCTCTCCCCCTCCTTGGAGCTGGGTCATGGGCCCATCTCTGGGCCTCGGTGAAGAACTCTCCCGAGGTGTTCTGATGTTGAAACAGTCCAAAAAAAGAAGAAGAGAAAAAACCAAAGTCTCAGAAAAACAAAAGTTCAACTCTCTGTCTCCCTCTGGATAAAAAAAAGGCTGAAATCTGGCTGAAGAGCAAGCAGGGTGCTTCCTCCCGCTCCTATTGCTGCTGCAGGACGCAGAGGAGAGTGTATATCTCTGTGTCCTTGAACAAACTGCTTTGAAAAGTTTTACTCAGTTTTTTTTCTCTTCTCCTTCTCAGGCTCAGTTTAAATGCACAGAGAGGCACAAATTAATTTCCAGGCATAAAGCAGCAATAGGGGATACACATCATAAAGTCACCCCAAGATACTCCAGGCGCAGGAGCTGAGACTCCTCTGCAGCCCATGGTGAAGACCAAGGTGAGGTAACTGTGCTCCTGCAGCCAGTGGAGGTTCATGGGGATGCAGAGATCTACGTGCAGCCCATGGAGGAGACCAAGGTGGATGCCTGAAAGGTGGTTTTGACCACATAGGAGGCCTGTGGAGAGAGGAGCCCTCACTGGAGCAACCTCTCCTTGAAGGACTGCACTCCAGGGAAGAGTGACTCACTCTGCAGCAGTCTGGGAAAGACTGCTGCCCGTGGGACGGACTCATATTGCAGCAGTTTGCGGAGATCAGTGGCTCATGAGATGGATTTACGTTGGAGAAGTCATGGATATCTATCTCTTGTGGGAGGGCCCCCATGCTGGAGCAGGGGAAGGACTCCTCTCCCTGAGCAGCGGGAGAAACAACATGTGATTGAACTGACCATAACCACCATTCCCATCTCCCTGCACTGCTGGTGGAGGAGGTAGAGCTGGGAAGGACGGTGGGGTGGAGAGGGGTGTTATGAAGATTTTATTTTACTTCTCATTATCCTGCTCTGATTTTGTTAGTAATAAATTCAATTATTATCTCCACTTCTAGTCTGTTTTGACAGTGACAGTGTTTGTTGAGTGATCTCTCACAGTCCTTCTCTCAACTCATGAGCCCTTTGTTATATTTCTTCTCCCCTGCTGCAGATGAAAAGAGAGGCTTTTGTGGGTGCCAAGCATCCAGCCACGGTCAACCCACTACAACTTGTGAACAAAATTCCACTCAAGTTCCTCACCACTCTAGTGCACCTGACTGAGTTGATGGCTTGTACAGCACAAGCTTCTGGTAGGGTGAAAAGCAAGACAGGAAGAGGAGCAAGCAAGGACTGATGACACAGTTGCATAACTCATTGTTTAGGGAAATTCAGCTAAAAGTAGTCCATGGGCTGGTTTTGGGTTTACATGAAGAGAAATCAGACCTTTGGCCTCTCTCCTGATTTGACTACAAACTAGAAATCTGGGGGAGTGGGATCGTACCCTGCTAAAGCTCATGGACTCTAGACACACTTCCAGGCATGGTGAGCAGAGATCTAGGATACACCTCCGCACAGCCTTAAGGACTGTTTGGACAAACTCTCAGAACTCCAGCAGGAAGGTCCATCATGCAGAAACCAACATCCTCTTGCTCCAACATTCTGCCTACCAGAGAATGGGGTCACAGGATAATTCAGGTGCAAGAGACCTCAAGAACGCTCTAGACAATCCTCTAATCCCTTGCTCACAGAGGGACCAGCTACGAGACCAGCTCAGCACTTTGCTGAGCTCTTTACTCATTCTGTTCTTGGGAGCACCTAACGATGGGGACTGCACCATACTGGTCACATTTAGCACCAATATTCAGTGCTGCTGCAGTGCAAGTCCTTGTGACCAGATGAGAGCAGAGGGTGGAGCAGATGATTTAGTTTCAAGCAGGTGACTTTCGTCCTCTTCCTTATGTATTTGTGATCAAACCAACCAAATCAAGCAATCTGGAGTCCTGGGTGGATCCTCTGTCATGCCCTTCCTCTTCTCTCTCCAAGTACATTATATTTAGGCATAATCATCCTCCCATAAGGCTCTGCCATTCTTACATTTTAATTAACACAGAATAACAAACTTGTAAACTCTGAGCACATTTGATTTGGAACGTGTTGATGTATTTGGCACCAGAAAGTGGGCCACTGATTATATTCCCTCTATGCATCTGGTCTTGTTCACTTTCTGCTGCCCTGCCAGGAGCACAGGTGCTAAAAATTGAACACTATTGCTCTGGATTAATATGTCTGAATGCATATATTTATATGCATTCAGTGCACAATGTCTTAAACTTATCTTTCACCTTCTGATAGTGCTATTTAGCAGGATTATTACTTTTTAAGGTTGTGGCTTTTCCCAATAACCCCCCAAAAGCAATGAAGTCTTTCAAACAGATCCATGTGTAAGTGAAAGGATGAAACAGAGAATTTAATCATAATGCTTGTGCACTTTCAGACTGACATCTGTACATTAAGAATATGTAAAAGTACCAATTTCATGCTCTTACAGCTTATTTCACATTGATGGGGGATAATGGGGAAAATGCCATGGGAATGCCAAATGTCAAAGCATTACATAATGCAAAGCATGTGCACACTGTCTCTTGGGCCACCACTGGTGGCTCCTTAAGGGAAATCTTCCAGTAAAAGAGAGAGACTGGGCCCTGCAAAAAGAAAATGGAAATCACGAGGTCAAAGCTAAGAACTATTGGCAGTGCAGCATCAAGTCGTCAAGCACAGTCTTTTCTGTCTTTTTGCTTCTGTCAAAGATTAAATTCACATACATTCATTTCAGAGGCTGAAGATAAGCCCAAAATTGTTTCCCGTGGAGGATCTGATCATTCCTACCACCACCACCCTCTTTTAAATAACTTATTTTCAGAAATTGTAGCTGTTCAGAAGGGTAGCCACTCCCCTTAATCCAAGGACCTCAGCCCAGGGACAACAGCAGAAGTGTTGTTCTCTAGCAGAGGCTGTCTCAGGAGTTAGTGGAGAACAGGACAATTATCTCCTCTCTTTATCAGAGGAGTGATGTTGCACGTTTTGCCCCTAAAATCCTGGGGATTCTTACTGAATGGAATAGGGAGAGAGGGAGAACACTGTCACAATTATTTTGCTCATTTACTGAGAAAATTAAAGTGACTGAGGAAAGGAAATACTTTCTCTGACAAGGGTCAATATGTTGTCCAGCAACCGTGCCATACCCAATGGCATCGTCTGTGCTTTGATCCAGTGCCTGGGCAGTTACCTGCTCTGCCAGAGAAGGCAGGTGGGCACAAAGGACACACTGCAGTGATGCCAGTGCACAGCATTCCTTGGTACCCTAACCTGTGTCCCTGTCACCCTCTACAGACACTCATTGCTACTCCCCTACACAGCTCCATCTTTCCTCTCTTTTCTCCATCTCCCTCTGCTTCCCAGCTGCCTCCCACTCCCTGTGGCTCTTTCCCAGGTTCCTATCTGCCCGTGCCCTTGGCTCTCTGCCCAATTACACCCTGGTTCTCCTGACTGTCAGCTTTTGTGGCTCTGACTTCACAGAGTCCTTCCCCTCCCTCAAACCTGTGCCCCCCACTCCCCACATGTTCTTCTGGTCCTCCATTGACTCATGCGGCTGAAACTGTAATTAATAAGCTTTGAAGCACTGTAGAGCTGGCTCTAAGGAGCTAAATAATTACACTCCCTCCTCTCTCCCGCTGCTCGGTTTGAAGCAGCAAAGTGGAGCACTGGGAAGAGGAGGAGCAGATCAGGTGGGGGGTGGGAATTTAATTAACTTCTGAAGTGCTCCTGTTCCTGCCGCAGACAGCTGAGGATGATGATGGGCTGTAGCTCAGGAGGTTGCACATGTCCAAACATCTTGTGGTGACTGATGTCCCTATGGTCTGTGCCTATTCCCAGTGGCTTTGGGAGCTGCACATCACTTCCACACTATTACGAAGGAAGGCCCTGTCAGGGCACAGCACCTGAGTTCTGCCAGGGTTAAGCACTGATGATTTTCAAACCATTTCAGTGTAAAGTCCATTTAAAGCACCAATTCTGTGACATGGGCAAGGCAGTTTGCTGATGATGAAATGAGAGGCAAATTGGGAAAATGTTACCTGCAGAGGCAAATGTCAGCCATCTCCTCCCTGTCCTGGTTCAGGTGATCCTCATCTCATGGCCCGCCTCTGCCCTGCCTCTCCCTGCCTTCTTGCCCCAGCATTTCCTGAACCGTTTCAGCCTTCCTGCAGCTGCCACCCTTCTGGTTTCAGTTCTGTATAAGGCCAGTGCAGAGAATACTGCCTGCTCCTGCCCAGTAGAGTGGGGTAGGTCCATCTTTGAGCTTCAAGGAGGATGAGTGGTTCATCACCTCAAAGTTTACCTCTTTTACTGGATCAGGACAGATGAAAAGGGGGTTTACGTGCCCAGACACAACACAAAGAAACACCATCAGATGCAGCTTCCAGATGAAAACAATATGATTGTCAGGAAACAGCCTATGCAGGTCAAAGACAACTTCCCTGGGCACAGGTAACCAGAAGGAAGTACAGCCCACTTGATTCAACAAATCCAGGTAAAAGAAGTGTTTGACGAGATTGCAAAATTTAGGCTGTCAAAAAGAAGATCATTGCCCACACAGCTTTAATTAACCTCTTTGCATGCCTACATTCTTCAGTTATATCCTCCTGTTGCTCCAAAGTGGAAGAAACATCACACAATGTTCCCACCATGGCCAAGAGTTCTGTGATTTTCCTAAGAAACACCCTTGGACAGGGTGTCACCTTCCAGCTGTGAATTCTCCAAGGAATGTCAGGTGAAGCTGCATCTCTCATAAGCTGTTTCACCTCACAGGGTTGGTGTCTAGTAAAGTTAGAGGCAACAGGAGCCAGCACTCTGACTGAGATGCTTTATTAATGTGTAATACTGCTCAGGCTTATTCTGGATTCTTTCGTGCTGTTTCCCATAGCATTTAGAAACACGCTTTGGAAAGAATCAAACGGAAGTCATCATTTTGGGGTCCTTTCTGATGGCTCTTGGCCTCACCGTCAGAGCCACCGAGAGTACCCCGATGCCGGCAGCAGAGCGGAGGCTGAAGACTCCTCCAGTGAGCAGCAGCAGAGCGGAGGCTGAAGACTCCTTCAGTGAGCAGCAGCAGGCTAGCAGAAAGGCTGCGCATTCTGGGGTGCCACCTGCCGGCACCTGGACCGCGAACCGACAGGTTGCGTCCCAGGAAAATCTCCCTCTTCCTTCCTTTTTCTTTTTTAAGCACGTACAGGGTTTGGTGGAAGAACGACGGTCTCCACCGGTCTCCACCGTCTCCTGCAATCTGGAAGGCTGCAGGAGACACAGCTCTGTCCCCAGGCACTTGAGGCTGCTGCAAAGCCACCTGTCCGTGCAACACGCATGGGTCTACCCCCAGGCCCCGGCGGGTCCGTTCCTTCTTGCTGGGTTTGTGCAGCCATTTGGCGTCCCTACACAGGGCAGGCAGGAGGGGAAGGGACGGGCTCCGCGGGGGTGCCGGGCAGCGCCGTCGGGCGCGGAGAATGGATGCTGCTTTCCCTGCACGGACAGGGCTTCTGGTGGGTCTGAGCAAATCGCAGCGGGAAGATGGTACTGCGGTGGTCAGAACAGCCCCGGGGCCCCGCTCCCGTCCCCGGGGGAACGCGCCGTCCGGAGTCCAGCACGGACGGTGCCGGTGCCGCGGGCGCTGCCTGCACTCCCGAGAGGCTCCGAGCCCCAGGACGCGGTGTCAGCTCGGCAGGAGGGCAAGTAGTTTTCAACCTGACTGTTCCCTGCAGCCCTGCGGCCCGGTTCCGGGCTGAAGGAAGATGCGTCTTGCCACCCTGAACAGCTCGGAAAGCTGAGAGCTGTGGCGGAAGAGGGGACATTTCTCCGGCAAGCTAAACTAAGTGCAACCAGGGATGTTGCTCAGCACATGCAACGGGGTGCCAAGGGAGTGAAACCTCCTCATCTCCTGGCCACGTGTGAGCACCAGAACCTCAGGCTCTGTGCCAAGCTCCTCTCCTGTCATGAGTGAATCACTGGCTCACCAAAGCTAGCATGTTCAGGGGAGGAGGGGAACAGTTTGGGCTGGGCTCAGGTGTGCAGCAGGTGAAGTTTATCAGTCCTACCAAGAAGTGGTGCTCAGAAGCAAAGGCAGCTGCAGGAGTCAACTGGCTTGAGAGAGAAAGGGGTGCAAGGGTGAAAATGCCAGGGCCTGAGGATCACTCCTGAGTCAAATTGAGCTGAATGCAGGCACCTCTGTCTGCTTCGCTGCAGCAGTAAAGTACCCTGCAGCAAGGCCAGACTGGAGCTGTGCCACTCCCACTCAGGGTGAATGGTGTCCCCTGAGTTGTGGTGGCTCTGGAGCAATGTGGGAGAGAGTCACTTAGGACAGGTGACTGGCAAAGGATGCCTCAGAGGCAGTTGCTGACGTTTTGCTATGATGCCCCCAAAAGAACTTCATTTCAGGGGCTGATCTAGCAAGAATGGGTTCTTGCAAGTGTAAAATATCACTGTAGTCAGTGCTAAATCCAAATGCTCTAATCTTTCTCCTGCTATTTCTATAAATAGAGAATTTTGTTTCCTGTAAATGCTCTGGGGAAACGTACCTGATCTGAGGTCTTTCTCCAAACACGTATTTTACACCATTTCAGTAGCTGTGCAGTGGGGGCTGACGGGGCAGAGTGGTCCGGTGGCCACTGCCCACCCCACCACCCCAGCCAGGAGAGGGCATCCTCCCATCCCCGGATATCAGACACGTGCCTGGGGATAGGGACAGGCCAAGGCTGCGGCAGGTTGGCAGTCTGCAGAGAGGGGTTAAGGTCAGTAATTTGGGAAACTGGGGTCAGACACAGCCATAGTTCCAGGGGTTATCCTCAGGGTCCTGACAGTTGCATAACATTCTGCAGTTCCAGCCCATCTTTTAATCAACAGCGTATGTTTTACAGCAATTAATTATCTGATATATTTGAGTAGGTTTCATAACATCCAGAAGCATTAAAAATATTTTTGTTTTGAAAGGTGTCACGATAAGATCAGAGTGAAGTACCTGTGGCCAGTACCAGGTGTCACAGCTATGTCAGGTTCTGCTCGCTGCCAGAAGACAAAACTTTCCTACTTGTGGGTTGGTTTTGTTCACTTCTTCCCAGAGCCTGGAGGATCAGAGAAACACATTATTCTGCCTTTCAAGAGACAGTTTTGTAGCCCACACATACTTGCCTTTGCTAGTATTTGCAGAAGCAAACCACAGGTCGTAATTACATGCCAGTAATGTTGAAAATAGACTACTAGCACTGCATTAAGGAAACGCCCGAAGTCTGAAAGGCCTACAAAAAATGAGATGGAAAATGAAAGCTCTGGGCTCAGTGGATGTGCCAGCACAAACGTGTCTGTCTGCACAGGCAGCCCTGCTGGCCTCAGTGGAGAGGGGCAGGATGGAGGGCCGGCTCTACAGTTGCAGAGCAAGCAGGAACACTACTGTCCCTGAAGCAGCAGACCCAGATGGAATCTCCCCCAACTCCCTGCATCTTCTCACTCATCCCTGTTACCTCTCCTGCCCCTCGGAGGCTCTGTCTGACTCCTTGCTGCTACCTGCTGCAGGTCATCCCACCTGTCACGCTCACAAAACGGAGTCACACCATATGCACCCCTATATGACCCTATTTGGCAATATTAAACAGGATGTCTGTTCACATGGGCAAGGGCCCCTCTCTGCTGTGTGCACATCCTTGCATGTGGAGGTACCAGAGCTTGCGAGAGGAGCTGGACCCCTGGTCAGAGGATCTGTGTGTGGAGGGGCAGCACCTGGAGGGAGGCAGTATGTCCGTGATGAACAGGCACACACCAGCAAGAGCAGTCACACCAACTGTAAAACTGTGCTGGTTGGCAAGTGGGCCAGGAGGTGTGGGGCCTAGCATCGCAAAGGTGAATACTGGAGACACTGGGACTTTTGCAAGCTCACTGGTGAGAGACAGCGAGGCTGGATCTGCTGGCTGCAGATATGTCTGCAAAGGGCTGCTGGGGACACTGGGCAGGCACAGAATGGTCCAGCCAGGATGGCAGGACACTAATGGTGTGTGTAAACACATATGTGTGTACCTGCACATTCAGGCACATATCCATATGATGCTCCCAGGGCTCCAGCACCTCTCCTATGGAGATGGACTGGGAAAGCTGGTGATGTCCAGCTGGAGAAAAGGTGGCTCTGGGGAGACTTTAGAACCCCTTCCAATATCCAAAGGGGCTCAAAGAGAGCTGGAGAGGGACTGCAGACAAGGGTTGGAGTCACAGAACAAGAGAAAGGATTTCTCACTGCCGGAGGGCAGGATTAGACGGGATATTAGCAAGAAATTCCTCCCCACGAGCGTGGGGAGACCCTGGCACAGACTGCCCAGAGAAGCTGTGGCTGCCCCATCCCTGGAAATGTTGCAGGCTAGGTTGGACTGGGCTTGAAGACATCCCATCTAGTGGAAGGTGTCCTTATCTATGCCATGGGGTGGGACTGCATGAACTGTAAGATCCTTTCCCACCCCGTCTCTTCCCGGACCACACTGCCCGCGGCACCCGGCGCGGGGCGGGCTCTGTCCACTCCGCACGTGGAGACGCGGTCCTCTCGCAGGACTGTGCTACCGGGCAGGACGCAGACCAAACCCCGAGGCTTGTGAGACTCGGGAAAGCCCCCTTCCTGTCCATCCGATTTCCGGTAAATTCTCCGCAAAGCCGCGTCCCCCCAACCCTCCCAGAGCCTTGGGGCCGGGCCGGGGAGGGGCGGGGCCGGGCGGGGCGGGGCCGGACGCACGTGGCCGGACGGCGGGGCCAGGCCACCGCCACTTCCTGCTCGGCGGGTCCCGGTGCGGCCGGAACAGAATACCGGGATCGAGGGAGTCCTGGCGCTGAGTACTGGCACCGGCAGCGAGCGAGCGAGCGAGTCGGTCGGTCGGTCGGTCAGTCCGTCAGTCAGTCAGTGAGTCACTCCCAGTACCGGCAGCGAGTACTGATACCGAGTGAGTGAGTTCCGGTATCGGCAGTGAGTGAGTATCGTCCGTGACTACCGGCACCCGGCCCCACCCGGCTCCGGCACCTCCCGGCCCGACCCGGCCCCCGCTCTCCACGGCGGGCCCCACTCCCCAGGGCCCCGGCCCCGGGTCCTTCCCGTCCCGTGGCGGCTTCTCCGCCCCAGTCGCGGCCGCGCAGCCGGGATCCCCCGCGCCTCTCGGCGGCCTCTGCCCGGGCCCGCCCCGCCGGTCCGTCCTCGGTGTCCGTGATCCTGGCCCAGCCTCCGGTTGCGGCGTGTCCCGGTCCCTACGCCAGCCCCTGGAACAAGCCCCAGCGGCCCAGGAGTTCCGGAGGAGGGGTCGGTACCCGCACGGCCCTGCGTGTGCCCGGACCCGCGCTCCGCGTACTCTCTCGGCCTCCACCGGTGCTCGGGGTGTGCATCCCTTTCTCCCGGGATCTCCATTCCTGATTTGTTCCCACTCGCCAGACAACATCCAGCCCTAGGATCCAAGCAAAATCAAAATCTCTGTTACTCTTAAACATGATTCATAAAATAGCTGTGGGAAGAAAAAATCTTCTGAAAGGCTTGAAGTAAACTTGAAATGTGTTGTTATTTTCCAGGGTTCAGATGTGGAAGAGATATTCCTGTGATCTCCTGAAGGTATAGCTGCCACTAGAAAAATGTTGACCTCTTCTCCAAAGCTTTTCCTCTCTCTTTGCACTTCAGTTAAAGAAAGTCCAGAACAGTTGTGTGTCCTCAAACAGCAAATGGGACAAGGATGGGGTTTGCATCTCAGCATTTAGCCAAAAATCAGCATTAGATCATGGAAAATGAGGGCAGAGGCTGCTCCCAACCCACCTCCTGATACTTTTTGATGTTACTGCAAGGGCTTCTCCACTCCAGATGCACTGACAGCTGCATGTCTCACCCAGAGCAGAGGATGCAGGTTGTGCCTTTCTCACCAGCTCTGAGAACCGTGTGGTTGCCCCTGTGAGGCACAGCCAGGTTGGAATCATATTGGGTACAGAAACAGAGCAGGGGAAGGAAAACAGTCTCCTGACACAGGTTTCTGATAATAAATATGTCTTTGGGTAGGTTTTTTATGAATACATTTAGGTTTGACATTTTCATACCTTCCAGATGTGATTTTCATTTCAGTCATGAGCTTCGTAATGATAATTTTCTCATAGAATCCAGGCAATGCAGGGTGCAAAAGCAGCTACAGCAGCTGAAATGAAATATTTCATTCACAGGCTCTGGAACATTTAAGTTCTTTGTCAGTTTCATACTGTCTGTGCCCTTGCAGTGTCTCAGCAGTCTGAAGCGCCAGGCAGTTTATGTATCAAAAATAGAACTAAATTTAAAGCTGACAAAAAGTGTAGCTGCTGCTGTCCTGATGTCTGACCCTCTGTTCTGATAGATAGTATGGTAATTCTCTTGAAAGAGCTTTCTTTTTCGTTTTGTTTTTCTATCTGTAACAGCCTAACAGTAGGGTTGTGTTTTGTCTTTGCCTTCCAAGGCAGTAGAGAGCCTGTTTGGTGCTCTATTCTCAATGCAGCCTTTATCAAATAGGGTTGATTGGCTGCAGAGATCAAGCAGAGAATGAGATAAATAAGGAAATATTTGGAATTCACAGATGATTTGTGATGGGAACAGGACACTTGTGTGGAAAGTCATATGCAATGGAAGAAGTAATCTCTGTATTTTAGTTTTCATTTGAAATTTTTAAGATATCTCAGTATTTGAAGTTAAGCACAATGAGCTCTGGAATCTGTTAGAAGCTGAGAAAGTAAGAGCAGCAGAGGTGCTGGAGTTAAGCAGTGGAAAGGAGGGGCTGACAGGGAGAGTCGAGGTAGGTGAACAGGAATGACATGGGAAGGACTGCCCTGAGCTTCTTACTGCAAAGTCCCTTCTGCAGATGGGTGAGACCTGAGCATCCCAAACCCTCTTTGGGATTTTGGCTGAGGTGTTCTGATTAACTTGTTTATTATTTCTTGTTTGTTGGCCTTGCTCTTCCTCTCTGTTTTGAGTTGCCAGTGGCACCTCCCTTCTGACTGCCTGGTGCTGCTGCCACTCCTGCTGCTGCATCACATGTGGGATGTCAGGTTTCTAATGGGCCAGATGAAAAATGCTGGCAAGCAGGGTTTGAAGATTATCCCTGTCATTGACAACTGCAGCCATTTGCAGTTTTGTTTGGAAATGGTTAAAAGAAACTCAGATGTCTGTGATTTTTTAAATTTTAACATTGGTAGCCCTTTACTTGAACTGTCCTTACTTAGGGGCTCCCTGAAAGGCATTCAGGTGCCTTTGAGGAAGGCTGTGCTCTGGGTTCAGGTAGGAGTGGGATTCCTCTTGATAAAGGGATGGAGTTCTACCATTGCCAGGGGTTTGAAGTTTGGGGTTTTTTTAAAGTAAGGTAATCTAATTCCAAAGTAGGATGTGTTGGTGTGTTGTTGCTCCCTGCAGCCTATCAAATCAGGTAGTCTTTGCAGGACTAATATTTTTCATGTGTTTTTCACACTCAGATGTGAAGAGTGTCTTTATGATAGTCCAGCTGGAAGTGAGATAGATGTGGCACTTAGAGGTGAACACAGCTGAGAGAACAGTGACCCTAGCAGTCTTTTCCAGCTGAAACCTTTCTATGATTCTATGGAAAAGAATGTTTGCCCATAGCCTAAACTTTTCACTGGCAAAAGGAAATCTGAAGTTGCAGTCAGGTCTTTCTCTGAGTTATCTGTATGAACTCAGTGAGAGACTGCTTCCACTTGACAATCTGAAAAACAAAGCAAGACTTTGTCGAGCTCCTCTTCCCTTTCCTAGAGGCTGTGTTTGTGTCTGCTTTGATGTCAGGTACCTGACATGGCTATTTCTCTTTCCTCAAGAGGAAAGGCATAGCTGTGGATTGAGTGTGAGAATGGTGACCAATATGTCTTCAGATTCTGTTGTGATGCTCATGTTGTATCTTGTTTCCCAGTGGCCTGGTGTACATGCTGAGCAAGAGGAAGAGCCCTTCATTATCCCAGTCACGTGTGGACCTGAGAGGAGGAGGAGCTGTTGTTTGACCTTCTGAGAAGGATAGATCAAAGTGAGTGTAGTGCTTGCTGGCTGTTTGTGCTGTTGCCTGCACTTTGAAGTGTCCATGAGTCAGCTCCCTGGACGCTTGAAAGGCTTCAGTGTTGTTCAGCTGCAAGTTCTTAGCAGTGGTCTCTGCTTATGTGGGTGACTTTATCCACTGGGTGACAGAAGGGAAGGAAGGAGTACTTGGATTCAGTTGGCTTTTGGAGTATCACTAAAAACGCAACATCTTCAGGAGGATTTATTAATTTCCTACATTACTGAAGGTCTCTTCTCACACCTCATGACCACATGTTAATATTGTGAATGTGCTTGATTGGAGCTCTGTTCTCACTGTGTGGATAGGAAGAGGCTGCAACCTGTTTGAAACAGGGACCCTGGGTGAAGTTGAGAAAAACGTTGAAGTTTGGGGCCTTCATTTGGTCTGTCAGGTGTTTTTCTAACTGCAACCATTCAGGTGCCATTGTTTTACTTTTTCTTCCTACAGCATCTAAAGCTAGATAGTGGTGTAAAATAGGTTTATTGTGTCTATTACCACCTTGTTCTTTCATATATTTAGCATATTAGGTGTTATGTTTATGTAGGAACCTGGATGAGAGAGGAGAACCTTCATAATAAGATCCTTTGTTTTCTTTAAATACCATCATGATGCAAATTACCTCTGTACAAAGCTCACAAATCTGAATTTTTGTATGTGTGTGTGACTAAGTGCATTTAAACAGTACCATGACATTCTTCTTCCACAGCCAAAAAGCTGAACTCCGTCTGGCAGTTTTCAGGTCTAAAAAAGCTTGATGACTTCCATGGGAGTAACTGTAACTCAGAAACAGAGACAGACTTTCAGAGGAAGTGTTCAGTTTCCTATACTCCATGCATCATATGGTCATGTACACCAAGTGAGGTAGTCTCTCAAGGAGGCAGGGTGACTTTAGAACGTCCCTGTATTACCTGTCTTGCCAGGGAGCAGGCTGTGAGCTCCGAACACACTCACCCTTGGGCTAGGATCACTGGACAGCTGAGTCAAGAAGGAGCCTCTGGCAATTTCAGCCCTGACTTAAAGCAGAGTCACCTGGCGCCACTTGCTCAGGGTTGTGTCTAGCTGAGGTTTGAAGGTCCTCAAGAATGGAGGCTCCACAGCCTTTCTGAGCAACAGAGTTACATTTAAGTGGAATTCCCTGTATTTTGTTATTTTGTGTCCATTCCCTTTCAAGTTCTTGCTGGGCGCTGCTGTGGTGGTTCTGTCTTCTTTACTCCGCCTGCCAGGTGTTTGTGAGCATGGATAAATGCATGGATAAATCCCCCTGAGCTTTACCTTCCAGTGGAGTAGCAGTCCCACTCTGACCTACTACAGTAGATGCTCCAGTCCCTTAATGGTTTCCGTGGCCCTTTGCTGTACTTGCTCCAGTACTGGAGAGCCCAAGGTGTACACAGCACTCCAGGTGTGGCCTGTGAGCATCTGGATGACCTCCCTCATGTGGGAGTGGAGAACTCAGTAAATGCCACTTTCAGAAGCCAAAGTAGTGGAGCTGAAGTAGTAGTTACGGTTAATGCAAATGCATCCTTAAGTAGCTTTTGCCTTTCCACATCTGAGCACAGATAGCTGTTAAATCTGCTCAGTTTGATGTTCTGTGTGCAGAGCTCTGTGACTCACCTGAGCAATTTCAAGAGGACCAAAGGTATCATTTGAAGGTTTATTTTGGACATGTGACCATTCTGATATAGCCATTTGATTTTTTTGTAGACGCAGACTCCTCACTTTCCAGAATGTTTGCCGGGTATGATGGTTCTGAGAATACTGAAGTATATGAAGATGAGCTGTATCCCGAGGAGTCATCCAGTGAGCAGAGTGTTGATAGTGAGGTGGAGTTTCATCTCTATAGCCAGATCCACTATTCCCAGGATCTTGGAGAAATCAGTACACTGGAAATGGATGAAGAAGCTGGTGTTGCAGAAGTCATGGGTCATAGTTCAGGTCTAACTGAGAAACAGGATGAAGATGAGAAGCTCACTGAATTCACTGGTGGTGGTACTCAACTTTCAGATGAGCCCGAGATCATCGTCCTGTCTGATACACCAGATGAAGACAGCATCTACAAAAGCAAGGCAAAGAGGTCAAGATGCTCTTCAGCTCAAGGTAAAACACAGATCCACATGGTATCCTCCACACCAAATCACACCAAAGCTGCTGGATGTAATGCCCTGTGTCCCCCTGAATCAGATGTGGGCACACCAAGGCAGAGAAACAGCACTAGTGGGAGGCCTACCCCTGTCTGTTCTGCTGGACCTCAAGCCATCCATGATGTGTTGGTAATAGACAACAGCTCGGAGGAGGAGAGCTTGATCTCTGACAGTGATAACGTCGAAAGCTGGATGCTTTTGGGAGCTGGTGCTGATGACAAGGATGGAGACATCATGTTGAACCTTGAGGGCTGTGCCACTCCTGTCAGCGAAGGTTAGTGCCTTTTATTGGCTTGTTTGTTCTTGTACTTGGGCAACAATTTGTCTGCAATGATACTGATGTTGGTAGTGCTTGGCAATGGATGCAAAGCTGTAGTAAATGAAATGGCCATTATTTGTACCATTTCAATACCTTTATTTCAGCAGCATGACATATGGAAGGAAAAACAGCATTTTTTCAGGTAGACATTTAGAAGTAATATCTGAGTGATTTGTGAACTTTTCAACTTTGCCATGTACTTCATATTCCTGAGAGCATATAATAAGTTGCTGTGTGCCAGACCAGAGACCTTTCAACTCAGGACAGGGATGAGCTGTAACTGGAAGGAGGCAAAGGGCGGAGGGGAGACCTGAGCATTTCCCCTGCCTGAGTTCATGAGCTGACTGCCCCATCATGACTCTTGACAGTGTGGGCTGTTGATCTGAAGTTGACTGACTGTTCTCATGTGGATTCTGCACTGAAGAATTCAGAGAGGCTTCTCCCCAACCACTAAAGTCTAACATTTTAGTGTTTCGAAAACATTCTTCCACATTACAGCAAAGAAAGTCCATAAACGTGGTGGTTAGTGGGACAGAGCTTAGGCAGGTGCTTGTAATAACCATTGTGTGTAATATACACTGTGTCACCATCAGCTGAAAACTCTGCTGGATGATCAGCCAGGATTTTTTCTAGCTGCTCACTAGTTTCCTGAAGCACAAAGGCCATTACTGAGAACAGCGTCCCTCTGCCAGGTTGAGGGAAACCATGGCCCAGACAAAGGCTGGAGAAAGAAATAAAGAAGGGAAGTTTATAAATAAGGTAAAATAGACCATACTTTAAAAGAAGTTAAAAAACAATGTATGCCATAACTTTATTTGGTGCACATGTAAGCGAGGAGGTTTCGGATGAAATGGAGCATTCTGTGATGCTGATCTGCAGGCTGACAGCAGTGGAGTTTTTTGTCTGAGTGTCTATAAACAGTGCTGCTGTTCATGTGCTGCTGTTCACATGCTGCTGCTGCGCTGTTTGAGAGGGAAGAGCTGAGGGTTAGTCTTCGCCTTCTTTGGTGAAACACGTATTTCAGGACCATAAATGTTTGATAACCTTCTGCTGGACTTGTGGGTGTTTTTGCATAGCTAAGCACACTCTGTGGCTGAACAGACTTCTATGTAAAGCATTCTGTCACTGCATCAGAAGCCCTGGTAAGCGCACCATGTTTGGAATTCATGTAGTTTTTCCCTCCTTATAAATCTTTTTAAAGTTTCTAAGAATTGCCTTGCAGGTGTGCCAGTGCTGACTGAGGGGCCTGTTAAAAATCAACGTGGGAGTTTGGTACCAGGGGGCAGTTTTTGCTAAGCTATGTCACGTTTTTGTGACAAACATTGTAATGGTTCTGATTCATAGACCCGTTCATGATTATTGGCAATAAGCAGGCCACATACAGAGCAGTCAACAGAGGTAGAATTTCCCTGCCCTGTATGAATGGGTCACACTGTTCAGAACTAAAATTGTTTCATGGAGTGTAGGCAATATAAACAGTTCTTGAGAAGTTTTAGTGGGAAATCAAAGACAGTCATATGAGGTCAGAAATACGCTACTATTCTCCTACTCTGGTTTTATTCTCAACATTAGGCCAGAACCTTCTCCAAACCCCTCCAGATTCTGGTGGATGAAATTCAAGTAGCTCTGGTGAGCAAAAGTTTGGTTCAGCTGCTCCTTTTCTAGTACACACTGTGATCCCCATGCAAAGATTTAGAATAAATTGTGTTGTAGGTATGTGTGTGTAATGAAAGACCAAAATAGCATCAAAATAGCTGTAGGGAAGAGAAGCCATAAATCTTCCTAATGTACAGTAACTGTAATTTGTTTATTGAGCTTGTATCCTCTCATCCTATAGATTATAATATGTAACTTGTCTAACAGAAGGTTTCCTTGTCCATGGCAGGGGGTTGGAACAAGGTGATCTTTGGGGCGCTTTGGAACCAAAACCATTCTGGGATTTTGGGATTCTATAAATGACTCTGCTGAAGCATGAATATAAAAATTTTCAGTTCAAAGAAATGTGTTTAAAATGTATGTGTATTTGCAAATTATCCTCTCAGAGATATTCTCTGCTAGTTCATTTAAAATGTTTTGACACATGCACAGTTCTGTTTTCAGGGTTTCTAGAGAATGAGGTAGGTGTTTTGGCGGCGACACTGTATGTCAATTATGATTTTAGGGCCTGCGGTGTCAGTAGGGATGCTCATAGCATGTAAGAACTCATGAAGCCTTGCCTTTCCCTTCTCTTCTGGAACTGCCTGTGACTGTACATCGGACAGACCTCCCGTGACAGTGTTGTGGTGTGTCTAGTGTCCAGTTTGCTTCCTGTGAGAAAGGGAACTGAAACGTGAACAGTCCTCTGACTGTGAGAGCAGCGGGTTCTGTCAGTCATTTGATGAGTCTGTTTTCATGTCTGAGTCCCTGCAGAGAGATGCTGAGCTTCCATGGCATCAGAAACAACTCCTTAAGGAAACGAACTGAGCATATCTCCTTATTCTGTTCACTCCCCTACACCTCACTTGGCCAACCTGATCTTGTCTAACACCGTTATTATTTTTAATATTCCCTGTAAACAAATAATGCTGTCCTGATGCCTGCAGTTCACAGAGAGTCTTTCCCCTATGCAGCTTTCCAGCTCCAGTCTCCAGCAGCATCTGTTGTGATGGAAAGAGATGTTTTGCTGTGGGAAGTGAGCTCTGGGTCGTGGTGGCAGATCAAGGTTTACTTTTTGGTCCTCAGCTGCTATCCTGCAGGTTTATGGCCAGTCTTTGAGCACCAGTGTTCCGTACCCAAATGGGAGTCTTCCCTCTCCTCTCTGCCCTGCTTCCCTATGGCTTTAGGTGCCTTTCAGTTTTTGGTTTTGCTTGTCTAATACCACACTAAGCCATAGCATATTTGGGCCTGTATGTCTGTAAAATTCCTGGTTTCCTTGCCGAAAGGCATGACCAGGTACCTGTGTGTTCCCACTGCCGCTGGTGGTGTTCTGGTGTGACTGTCAGAAAACTGAGTGGTGATGCTGCTGTTTAATGGGTCCTACCTTCTTCACAGGGTATTTCAAAAATGGGTAATTCAGCAAAACTAGGTCTTTGGTATAATCTACACCCTTTTTTTTTTAAAGTTTAAGAGTCCATAATAAAATGTGCAAAAGGAATCATTACAAACTCTGCCATGCACTAATGCAGAGAATTCATTTTCAGTGTCAGAGTTTTCCTGTCTTTGGAGGAGTGTGCTCCCCTCCTACCCCTTCTCTCTGCTTTACAGTAAGAGTTTATATGATAAGAACGTTAATCTCCTGTAGTTGGAAGTCTTTAATCCATTTCTTCATTAAAACCTTCCTTTTAACATATTTCTTCTCCCATGAATAGCTGCAATCCTAATCTCTTTTTTTTTTTTTCTTTTTTTTTTCTTTTTTTTTTTTTTCTTTTTTTGGGAAGACAGCTTTCAGAGCTGCAGCATTGATGTCCGGCCACTAAGGGGTACAAAAAACAATTTATCTTCTCCCTGTTATATCCTTTATCCGCCTGGTCTCTTTCTCGGAGGCTGGGTGTGAGTATGATCTCACTCTGGGCTTGGCAAGTTTGTGGTGTATGGCTGCTTTTGAATCCAAAGAACATTTGTAAAATGAAAAAGAGAAAAAAGAATTGTTTGAACATTTAGTGAATGAAAACATAAAAATATGCCTAAGATGGAAAAGAAAATTAATTTGAAAGCATTTCAATTCTGCCTCTTCCCTGAAAAATCATATATGAAGGAGTTTTCTATTTAGTAGCAGTAACTGCAGCTTATGGAGTCAGAATGGAGACAGCAGTCTCCAATAAATGTGACTTATTGTTTTATCTCTATCAAAAAGGAAATACCCTTTGTGAACTATCAGTCTGTAAAATGGCTTCTTCCAGACATTGAACTTAAATTTATCTTAACTCTGTGGCACTGCAGAAACTACTCAAAAATCTGACTACATCTGTATTTCTTTCCTCTGTGTGCTATTACTCAAATCCCTCAGTTTATTTCTAAATGGTGAAAAGGTGTAAGCTTAATTCTAAAATAACAACAAAATACAATGAATTGTGCTTTGCTTCTTTTCCCTGACAGCTGCTTTTGAATGTGACCTTTGCATGATACAGTATGTTTTTGTTCTGGAGTCTTGTGATTTGTAGCAACAACTTATTTTTTCCTACAAAAATGACTGCCATAAATTTTTCATTTTGCTAGGCCAGAGAAGAGCTCTGTAAAGAGTCACATTTCCCTCTGCCTATTGGATACCCAAATTATGGAATCAATGGATTAAATCTCAAACAAAATTGCTTTCAGAAGTGGAAAGGTCTCTCGGTGAAAATTTCTTTAACAATCAAAATATTTTTGTTATTCATACCTAGAGGTGTGTGCTGCGTTTCTTAAAAGCAGCAGGACTCCCTGGTGCGATCCATGTACTGATTTCAGTGTCACCAAAAGCCCAAAGCAGAGATTTATGCCCTTGTAGCTTTGTGGTGGCTTGCCTGGCTGTCGCAGGCTGCTGCTCTGGAGGCCACACGCGGTGGCTGTGGCCGTGTCCCCGCTCAAGGGGTGGCCTCAGCCCCCCATGACACTGCCTGGAGCATGGCATCTCCTCCAGAGAGGCCCACTGTGGGCAACAGGAGCCCCACAGGCCAGCTGATGGAAAAGCACACAGAAAAGATGTCTTGCTCTAAAATCAGTTTTTTTAGAAGCAGCCTGTGCTGGGAGCCAGGTCTGTGTGGGCTGGTCAGCCGTGCATGTGGGACAGTGCCATCCATTGCCTGCAGCGAGGCTGGGCACAGAGGTGCTTCCAGAGGAGGGTGAGAGCTGGTGGTCCTTGGTGTCCTGGCCAGCTGTGCCTGTCCCACACTGGCACAGAGCTCCTGCTCTCATTTCCCCTCCCCGGCAGAGCTAGGCTTGTGGGGCTGGCCCTTGATTCCCCTTAGAGGGAGGGACAGTGGCAGCCTATGCCGCTGCATGTGAAGTGGAGTCCAGTCCTTGTGTGTTTGTGTTATGTCTTGCTGAACCCCTTTATAGGCTTGTTTCCCCCAGAACTGCACCCTGCTGAGCACTGTGATTTGGGGGGTTTTCCTGTGATTTGAGGGGTTTTCTTCTCACTTGTGTTTGCTGGAACTCTGCCGTCATGGAAATGTGGTAGGAGTGGTTTGTGCATGAATTCCTGCAGCAGAACGCACCCTGGAGCGGGAATCAGTAGTGGGAATCCACCTACCCCTTGGAAGATACAGCACATGCATATGGATATTTTGATTAAAGAAAAAATCTTAATCTTCCTCACTGTGTAATGTGGATACACTCGAATCTCTTGATTATTTAAGAAAAAAAATTAATAAAACTAATAAAGTTCTTTTGCAAATCCGAAGAGATTGAGGCTAAGCACAACCTGCAACCTGAGCAGCCCCTTGTATCTGTTCAGATTCCGTCACTGCTGTGGACCTGGCTCTCATTTAAATTTCCTCTGGCTTGGGATTGCTGACTAGGTTTTCTGCAAGAGTGCCCATGCTTACATGGTCATATATTCTGTGTGACTTTTTTTCACTTTTTTCACCTTTTTTTTCTCTGTTCTGTTGATAGTTATAAAGGGGTTTTCTCCCCCCTCTTCTGTTATCAGTTTGATCTTTCTTCTTTGTCCCTGTTTCTTTGGGTTTCTTGCAGGCAATAGCAAATTCTCATCCTGCAACTGAATTTTTGAACACTGATGGGAAACTGATTTAATCCTTTCAAAGGAGAAGTTCTAGGTGTTTAAGCAATTAAAAAGTGCAGTAGAGAATATACTGGATGCAAAAGACATAGGGAAAAAGTAAAGTTTGAGGTTAGCAGCCAGGTGTAGGTGCCAGGTATAGGGCAACAAAAATCTGACCCTGCAATTCCACTGCAGCAATGCTGATCATGAGGCAGGGGTGTGTGGTCACTCCTTTCACTTTAAATCTGGAGGAAATGCAGAACTAGCTCCTCAGGCTGCTGCAGCACTTGTGCGTGTTCAAGTACACCCATGTCTGTTGATGGGGTGATGGCAGGGGCGGTTAATGTATATAGTTGGTATTTCCAGAATTCATACTGATGAGTGCTGTGTGTCTTCTGTGACTGTATCCCACATATAACAACCCTAATCCAGCGGCCTTTGCTAGGGGAGAGTTGGGATTGCAGGGGACATGCTGGTGAGTGGGGTGCACACTCCAGCTCCTCTGCTGAGGGTCCCCAGTTCACTGCAGCATTTCCCACCAGCATGACTGTGGAATTTGGATTTAAGCTGTTCCTTTCTACATGGAAAATTTTCGCAGTGGTAAGGTTTCCCACCTGCCAGGCTCAGTCTCCTTCCTCTCCGTGGTTGTGGTGTTTGACTGCTTTTCCTCTAAAGCTTTTGCTAATGTCTCTGATTTCACATCATACGTGACATTCCCAGCTATCCAGAATATGTCCTGTCAGACAATGACATCATTAGCAATGAGGAAAGAAGAAAATCAAAGCTCTCTGTCCATTCTTGGACTTCTGTTGGTGGATGTGGATCACTAGAGTAACATGTCTCCCATGCTCTACCAAGAACCACGTGTGCAGAACCAGTGGCAGAGGTGTATCTGTCACCATTTTGATGTGCCTTGGCACCGGTTTGGTTGGGTGAATACCAGTTTGGTATTCTGTCATCAGTTTGGTATCAGTTCTGTGTGTTCCTTTGCTGCCTTTGCACAGCCTCAGGTGTAAGGTGCGGTGGTTGGGGTTCCTTTGTTCACACCTTTGAAGTGTAGATGAGGGGAATGCCCTCAAAGAGCCTGAGGAGGCCCATTGGAGACAGCAGATTCCAGTGACAGTCACAAAAGCAGCTCTTTGCCCTAAGTGGGCAGATTTTGCTGCACTTTGCTGTCTTGCTTTGTGCTGCATGGGTGGCTGTGGTGTGCCTGTCCTTACTCTGAGCCCCTGAGGCACCAGGAACAGCCAGGCATCCTCAGGACAAATCTTCCTCCATCAACTCCTTTAAAACCTCAACAGCCAGGCAGTGAGGGGGGGAGTGTGGGGGGAAGCTGCCAGATGCTCTTTTCGGTCTCTTTTTGAAACTCTCTGTGCATGGTGAAACACCAGAGCTTGCTCTACCCTGCTAGAGCGGGGGCAGTGAGGCGGCGGGTGTGTTACAGCCCGGTGCTGACAGTCCCTGCCTCATGCTGCACTTCCCTTCCTGGCTTGACGCTACCCAAAGGTAAGACACCAAGCCTGGAACTGTGTCTTGTGCTTTTAAAACTTTACCTGCAGAGCTTGGGGGATTCTCCCTGGAGCCAGGGGGGCTCCAGCCACTGCTCCGGATGCGGGGGTTTGCTCCCCATGAGCATGTACAGCGATGTACACACACACGTGTAAGCACAGGCACATGTATGTGCTTGTTTGTGTATTTGTAGGTGTGTATGTGAAGGTTTGGCATTTCCACCTGCATTATATTCCCATGGGCTATCTTGGTAAAGAAACCAAAAGGGGGGAAAGTTGCCAACTTTGAGCAGAAATTTCACTGGTATCCCATAACACATCCGTGAGAGGGGCAGCAGCATTCTCAGCCCTAGAGTCCGTGTCAGAGGCTTCAGCCAGTGAGAGCCCAGCACAAAACTGAGCTGTCCTCTCAGGCTGGCTCCCCAGGACACAGGCGAAGTTGGCATTGTTTATACTTTAGGCTGTATGGGTGTGTGCTGAGGGGATTTCCTCGTTAGATTTTTAATTATTATAACTTCGTTTTGACATAAAAAGAGCAGAGAAGAGATCCCTTTAAGAAATCCATGTCAGCAGTTGGAACAGAGGGATAATTTTGTTGGCATTGGTGGTGTGTGTTTGTGTGTCTCACATGGTGCATCCGTGGTATGTGTTTGTGTGACTTAGATTTTCAGATGGCAAACCCAAGTATTTAAAACATACCCTTTTGTTAAAAAAGAAGCCAAAAATCTGAGCTTTAGTCACTCAAGATTTTTGTAATAAGGTTTTTTTTTTTCATTTTGGGGAGCAGCCTCGTGCAGGTGAAACAGTGCCATTTTTCTTGTCATGTCCCTAAAAATGGAGTGGTTTAGTCGTGGCTGAAGGTCACGGTCTTTTGTGTTTCGCTGTGGTTTCTCTTACAGGACGTGGTGAATGGGCCCCAAAGGCTGCTGCCTCCAGGGGCTGGGGGCCATCAGTCCCTGTCACGGCATCTGGAGGCAGCAGGGAGCTGGCGGCTGCTGTTTTGGGTCAGAAGGGACCTTAAAAACCATCTTGTTCCATCTCCCTGCCGTCGGCAACGACACCTTCCACCACTGGGTTACTTAGTTATATATAATTTAATCTTTTGTAGGGCCAGCCATGCGTTTCTAGTGAAGAAAAATACTTCTTTTGCAGAACAACAGCAAAAATATTCCTGAAAATAGAAATGATGTGTTTTTGAGGTGTCAGTGATATGATTTTATGTTTTTAAACACAAATGACATGTTTATGACGTATGTCAGTGATGTAATTTTTTTATTTGTGGCACACACATGCAATCTCCAAGGGACAAAAGCTGAAAAACACTTTTCCCTTTTATGAAAATGCACATTTGAAAATAATTTCCCAGTGAACTCAAATAATTAGAAGGAGCACATGGAATTTTAAATTTGAAAGCTTGACTAATCCTGAGTGGCTTTGTGAAGCTTGAAATCTGCAAGAATTTGAAGGAGAAAGCAGGCTCTTTAGGAGCTGAATTTTTCACAAAAGAAAATTCTTCTGGTCCTACTTTATTTTAGTGTTGTAGGAGAAGCTGAAAATTTATTAGGAGTAACTTCATTGAGACTTTATTTCTTTTTAGTTTGGCAGATGCCTGATCTCTTTTCCATCAGTAAGACTGAGACCATTTCTCAGTCAATATTCTTATGTTGCTACTCTAGTTTGTGTCTTACAGGGAGGACACTCACTCAAAAAATAGACAGAAATGGAAAATATGCCCCAAAATCCTTGTCAGTGCTTCAGGAAATGTTCCGATGCAAGAACAGTTCATTCAGGTGTTGCTTCTTTCATGTAGTTGCTCTGAGAATATAAGCATGCAAAGGGGACAACAGGGCAGGTGGGATGCACAGGTGAGGTTTAATATATCCAGTTGGTCGTTTTATTTTTTAGTGTTATACTTACCATCCACAAGGAAAACATGAAAACTACTGTTAAATGTCACTTCATTCAAGGACACAGAAAAGTATAAGAAATGCTCTTCCAGCCTGAATGGGGGATTTAGAGTCAGCGAGTTCTTTTCAGTTTGTTTTCTAACGTTTAGCTTTGTTACTGTAATTTCAAAGGTTATCAATAAAACAAAATGCTACATGAGGCACAATTCTGTGCAAAACAAATAAAAAATCAGAGTCATCAAACAATTCTTATCCAGGAAAAAAAAAAAAACAAAAATTAAGAAAAATCAAAATGACATCAAGGAATCAGTATCAGGCTGTTTTCACCCGGCCCCACACTAAAAATTCTAAGTTCTTACTATTGACCTATGTCAATAGTTAATACATAGTTAATAGAGCAATTTCTTTAATATTTACACAAATTGCTGTGTAAACACAGTTCTTCAAAATAAGACTTCACTGTATCGTTCCAGAAACAATTATGCTACCTATGTGCCTTTCATCTCTGTACACTCAACTTTTATTTAACAAAACTCATCCCTATATATTTATTTACAGCAAAATCTTTGCTCTTATGCATATGTAGTATCTCTAATTGCATGAATGTTAAATGTTTAAAATTACATTTGTCGTTTCTTCATTGGTTTGACTCTCCCACTCCCCTTTTTTTTGGGTTTTTTTTGGTTTTTTTGGAGGGAGATTCCTTAAAATATGGGATGATTATTTTAAAAACTCTAAATCAGTTGGAAGGAAACAGAAAAAATCTTTGCTTGACTACCAGTTGTAAAAAGTACCGTAATGATTACTTTTTCCTTTAATAGTAAGGTCTGACTTTCCTTCTGTTTGTCTGGGAGTTTTGGTAACAGAATAATTCACATAGATTTTGGCACAAGTTATTTTGGAAACTAAAAAAAAATAATTACTGATATCTCATATATCTGCTCTGTATTGGAGAAGTTAAACTTCTTGGTCTTTTTAGTGTAGTCACAAGATCTCTCTTAGGAAATATGTTTTATTGTTGAAGTGTGGTCTTGGGATAATTGCTCTCTTCATTTTGACACTGCCATGTTTCATCCTTGGGCTTGAAGATGAATCATCAATCCCGGTAAAGGAAAGAGTAGTAGAAGTTGTTGTTGGGTTCTGTGTGTCTCACAGAGACACAGTCAGTCTTATTGCCCCATCCCAATACTTATTTCTGATCCTGAAGGAGGAAAAACGTTGCTGTGTTTTCTCTAGTGTGCTCTTCTTTTTCTCTCTACTTTTTCTGATTAAAAACATATTCACCTCTTTCAAATTCTACCAGTGAGTTACAATATCATCCAAAGTGCATTAAATGCCCTTTCCCCACCTTGCCAAAAGCTCTATAATTCTACCTTCGAGAGTTTGAATTACACTCCTTGGCCTTTTTGCTCTGTCCCCAAAGTAATCCCCTGACATAATTTCAAATAATAGGGAACTCATCTTTGGAATTATGCAGGTAATACCTTTGGTGGCACATGTGATAGTTTGAAAGATACTGTCAGGTTGTTATTTAATTGGAATATTGACAATGTCATATTTTTAGATTATTCATGCTTTTTGAAAACTATGGTGAGGCCTGGAAAGCAGCCAGCTGTGTAGTAGCCTTAAAATGTACATTGGTTATCATACTTAAAAAAACCCCAATAACAAATAACAAAACCAAACAAAAAACCCACCAGAGAAGAAGAAAGAAAAGAGCTATTAAATGCCATTTTGCAGGTGTGAGTTATTTTCCATGGCTGATTAGAGAGCATCTCCTGAATTATGTTGCTTGAGGATGTTCAGTGTCAGCAAATTTGAGGTTTTGTGGTGTTTAGGGCATATTGCGTATGTGGGTTGCTAAAGTGTCGTGCCTAAGGAGAAAAGTGGGTGAATATGAAGACATCTAAATTTCACACCTTTGTAAAACTAAACTGGTGAGTTTCCTGACAAAAGCCATTCCAGCTCAGCCTTGGGTTTTGAACACAAGTGGTCTTGGATGTGTCAACGATCTCACATTCTTAAACTTATGGAAAAGCAGAAACCCAACTCAGTCTTAGAAGGGCAGAGTATTTGTCTGAGGCCTTTTATTCCTGAACAAAGATGACTCTGCAGTGTAAGGGAATCCCTGCAGGGTAGGTAACGTTTTACCCTTTACCCTTTACCAGGGTTGTAGTGCAGGTAACCCAGAGGATGGCGTTACCTCAAGAATTAACATCCCACAACACAGGACATCACCAGCACAGCACAGAGACTCATGCAGAGGCTGCGGGCCATTTAAGCCTTTGAAGGGAAGAAATGCACTACCCAGGAGGCAAATTCTAGAGTAAACTCTGACAGAAATGTGTTATTTTTGCTCACATTTTTTAACTAGATGGACTTTGAGTCTGCATTTGAGTATGTGTGTGACCAAGGGGGATGCTGAGGATTTGGCCGTCTGTGTCTTTGTGGAGGAAGGGAGGGAGGGAGGGGTGTGCTGCACAGGGGTGTATGGCAGGAGTTATCAGGCACTGCCCACAGATGGGGCTCCCAGAGTTCCAGGAGTGGCAGCAGGCTCCTGCCCAGCTCAACTGGGCGGGAAGACCCCTGTCCCAACCAGGAGCTGGTGCCAGACAGCCACGAGCAGGGATTCCACGGGGCCAGCCAGAGTCGGCTCCAAGGAGAGGAGCCAGCAGCACACTCGACTGTGTGCTGCGTCCCCTGGCGCTCAGCTTGCCCCACCAGCCCGCCCAGGGGAGCAGAGTCCTGGCTCATCTGATGACTAAAAAAAGTGAATTTGCTCGTTTGACGACAAGGCTTCCTTAATTCTAGCAAAGATCCGTAATGCACACTGCCAAATACCTGTCTCTATTATTTTTTTTAATTAGAAAAAACAATAGTAAAACTTTGAAAAGCTTTTTAATAGTAAAACTTTGAAAAAGCAAGTATGTTCTCGCTGAGAAACTAACTTTAATGACAGAAATTACAAAGGCTGAAACCTATTTCAGGCACTTAATTTCTCCTTTGCAGTGAGTTCAGACGAGGCCCACGCAGTCAAAGCCTTGAGTACAATGTGCTCTGGGCAGTGTTCACCTGCTCTGTGACCCAGCATGTTGTCATGATTCCATCAGGTGTGTGTTGAGACAGACTTGCTCATTGATGTGGTGCAGGTGGTCACCTGAGGAGCAGTCATGTTCAGGTGTTCATTGTCCTGTGGGTCAAAGCCTCCTCTTGGCTTCTGTTACTACTGCAAGAGGAAAACCTTAGTGCGTGTCTGTCTTCTTTCATTTTGGCTGTTATTTCTGGAATCCTGAATGCCATGCTTGAGGTGGGTCACCAGAAGTAAGTGACAAATGTATAATTAAAATATGCAACAGTTTCTTTTGCGTCTAATGGTAGCTCAGACTATTAAATCAGTTCTTACTATTTCTTTCTATATTGCAGAGATTCCCTTAAACCCAACAAGTATGTCGGATTTGAGAGGTAAAAGTACTGTGCTGCTCTTTACAGAAAGAAATAGTAGTGCTAAAGTGATGTTCTTTCAGCCTTAGCATAACTGTGAGGTCAAAGCAGACGCACACAGTACAGAACTGTCCTCCAAAATCCTAGAAAAATATTTTCTGGTGTATTATTGTAATTGAGCACAGATTCTGGAAGCTAAAAGTCTTAATTATGATCAGTTTCCCATCTTCACTGCGGCAGCTTTCCTTAATTTTAAAAAACCAAAAAAGAAAAAAAAAAAAGAGTTCTTTTCTTAACTAACTCACAGATTTTTGTAGCAGTTGCTTCTGTATGAGGTTATTCAGAGTTCTGTTGTGTTCTATTCTATTCTATTCCATCATTAATGTGTCACTGAGCACTGTGATGTTGTTTTCAATATTAATTTCCTGATTTTGGGGACAAATCAATTTTAAGACAGATTAAGTGCCAAGGAAATTAGGGTAAATGCAAAATTTAATTTATGCAGTATTTCAATACTTGCAAATGTATTAAAGACTGGAAAATAATTGCTTATCATTTAAAGGGAATTTTTAGTTTATTTGAATATGTAGGCATAGTATCTTTAGTATAGATACTAAGTTGAAGATTGAAGTATCTGTATGTTAAGCAGGGCAGCTTTGATAGTGAATACTTATCTTTAATAATGTTGCATTCATTTTAAAGAATGTATCACAATATTTCATTGGACGTTAGCCTAAAGAATTATAAAAGAAATGTTACTATATAGTATACCTTGTCTCAAACTCAGATATTTTTCAGGATTTGGTTCTAAAAGCTGCCTGGGTGGGATGGAAATAGACGCATCTTGCGTGGCTGAGACCTTTGATGTTGTTGCGTAGGCTAATGTTTTTTAAACCCTGGGGGAAAACAAACGAACAAACAAAACTCACAAAAACAACTAGCACTAAAGAAAAAAAAGAAGTACTTAGAATAATAAAACCCAATGTTAAAATTGCCCAGGCATTTAATTAATAATTTGAGCAGTGTGCAGTGAATGCACGCTGCGAACAGCGGAGGATTTTGTTCAGCAAAATACTCACACATGCTTGACCTCAATTGCTGACTTCTGTCCTCTAGATTCAAGGTTGTAGCTCACCTGGCTGTGCCTGTCTTCAGGGTGTGAGTGGGCGTGTCATTGCAGCAAGGAACATTTCAGTTCACGGTGAAAGACTGGAAGAGCAGCATGGCCACGGGGCAGATTTTAAAAAAGAGAATATTTGCTTTACATTTCACTCTCCTGCAACCCCACAGCCCCACCAGTGTCTTGATACTGCCATACCCTGGGAAATGGCACCTCCGGGTGTTCTACATGATGACCTGTGATGGCCATGTGAGTAGGCACAGGCCTTGAGAGGTTTTCATTTTTCATAGAATCAAAGAATCATACACTGGTTTGGATCAGAAGGGGTCTCAAAGCACATCCTATCCCACCTCCTGCCACGGTCAGGGACACCTTCAGTATCCCAGGCTGCTCCAAGCCTTGTCCATCCTGGCCTTGGGCACTTCCAGGGATCCAGGGGCAGCCACAGCTTCTCTGGGCACCCTGTGCCAGGGCCTCACCAAACTGACAGGGAAGAATTTCTTCCCAGTATCCCATCCAACCCAGTCTTCTATCAGTGTGAAGCTGGTTTTGATGTCCTGTTCTAAATTGTAACTTATTATTCGTTTAAAGCTTTGTGGGAGGGGTCTAGTGAAATATCCTAACAACTCCAAACAGCCCTTCCCACCCAGGTTACAGCAGGGCACTCTGGGATTGTCTAGCATTGACTGTCAGAAGCTGTTCCACACAGGCAGCACTACAGTCTGGGGCTTTCTTTTTCACATTTGCTGAATTGTGAATAAAGCCCAGAATGTACTGTTCTACAAAATAATGTTTGTTTTCCTCTGGCTGCTTGGTATACTATGTAAGACTTAAAAGATTGATATTAGTGAAATCAGGATCTGTATTGTAACGTTTCTCTTTTTTTCAAATAATTCTCTAACAGGTGTACATATACTGTTTTAACTCCTTAAGATAAGCAAGCAGAGTTCTTTTCAAGATTTGGACAGAACCTTTTCACCTGGCCAGTGAAGAGCTACTTTCTTCACTTAAGAGAAATCATATTTTTACCATATTTTCAGCAACAGTTGAAAGATATGTAAATACTGTGCTCCTTTGACTGTATTGGTATGTAAAGGGGCTCCAGAAGAGCTGGAGAGGCACTTTGTACGAGCACCTGGAGTGGCAGTACAAGGTGAAATGGCTTCACAATGACAGAGGGCTGGATTAGATGGGATATTGGGAAGAAATTCTTCCCTGTCAGTGTGGTGAGGCCCTGCCACAGGTTGGCCAGAGCAGCTGGATCCCTGGAAATGTCCAAGGCCAGGCTGGACAGGGCTTGGAGCAGCCTGGGATGGTGCAAGGTATCCCTGCCCATGGCAGGGGGTGGATCTGGATCAGATTTGAGATCTCTCCATACCCAAACCAGTGTGTGATTCTTTGATTGTTGTGGCTGGAGCTCGTGGCACAAGGAGTCAAGACCCAGCCCCAGTGTGGTGGTGACAGGAGCACAGGCTCTGTGTAGGTGTGCAGGTGAGTGCAGCAATGACACCATTGTCACCAGACCCCAGTGGGCCACGTGTGAACCATAGGACTTTCAGAATTTATGATTGTTAAAAAGCTGCTGCAGTGTCCAAACTATTTTAGTGTTTAAAACATAGCAATGTAAAACAACTGTATTTTTTAAAACCAACATTGGTTTTCCTAAACTATAAGCACAGATACACCATGCTAAAGTAACCGTTAAACTTTTTGTTCTTATAGGAATAACTGTTTAGCTAATGCAGTAACATATGAACACAACACCATTTATTGAATTCCTAGAGAAAAAAGGAGAAATTAATAAAGGAGAAATTAATCTTAATAATTTTAATAATCTTAATATGTGGCACATGGGGTTTGGGTGCAGAGGACAGCACAGGGGTGCAAAAAGGCGTGGGAGCTTAGAGCTTTAATAATTGACAGTCCTCCAGATGTCTGCTGTCAGTTTGTGTTCATTGTGATGAAAAAAAAAAAAGGTAGATATGCATAATTTATCAATGCCATGCACAAGACTATATAGATCTCATTTTAAAATTAAGATGAAAGATTCCCATTTCTGACACTTCCATGTAAGAAAATACTTTAGGGTCCCTGTCAAGGGTAGCACCAGAAATCTGTATTTCTATTTAGACAAGTGCTGCTTTTACTACAGCAGTGTTTACACAAATAAGCGTATTATCAATGAAACCCTGGATCTGGACACCAGTCCCAGTGCTTTAGTGGTGAGCCGAGGTGTGGAGAAGTTGGGTGGTGAGGCACAGCATGTCTGTGAGAGCTGGAAAATGGACTGACATAAAATCACACTGTTTCTTCCCTAAGATAGTTCAGATTTTTTGGTGGTCTTGCCTGTTATTTTATCATGGGAGAAATACAAGAGGGTTTTCACGCTGTGCCTTAATCTCAGCGTATCCGGACATGCGACTTAGATGAGCATGAAGCAGATAGGAGTAACCTGTGTAAATCTTTATTGGCATTTTTGTAGGAAAGAGGTGGGGCTTATTTTTTTTCTCTGTCACTGTTAATGGTGTGTTCCTAAAATATGATGGATTTATGAATATGTTGAACATGTCTTTCCCTTTTTTGTCTTATTTCTGTGCTCCTCACTTGCAGGCGCAATGGCTGAACAATGAGCCGTGTGGTGTGACAGGTAAATTTCACAATTTACCTGCTGTAATGGTGTGCTCTGTGCTGCTGTTCAATCATCTCAGAATTTTACTTGCCTGATTAGTTGAGTGCAGCAGATTTTCAATTTAAATGTAACTTCATCTGCTTGATTAAAAATGTAACAGAACATTATCTGTTGCAAATAAATTTCAGAGGAAAAGATGATTTTCCCTGTTTAAAAATAACATCTGTTTATACTGGCTGGGAGCAGATGATTAATACCTCTCTAATTTCGAGGTTTACCAGTCCAGCTCACCTGTCTCTTTGCATGGATAGCTGAAATTGATGGTTGTTGGGTATAAACATTTACCTGTTGATGTTTATTTGATGGATTTCTTTTTTAAGGATAATATAGAATCCCATCATTGGGCATTCATTTATTTGCTGCTCGTCAAGATGATTGACAGTTTTGCCAGCAACACAGAAAAAGGCTTTCCTCCTTGGCACGCACTGGAGAAATTCACTCCTGAGCGATAAGTAGTACCTTGCCGAAGAGAACAGATTTCCCAGATTTTCCAATTCCAGTGTTTATTTTGATCGTGCTGAGGGGAGGCTCATGGCTGGTGCATGGCAGGATGTGGCGGGTGTCCGACACACAGTCAGGCAGTCCCACAGCTGCTCCTCGTGGACCGATGGCTTGTTTAAGCTGCAGAGCCTAACCAGGGAGGCTCCCTCTGGCTGGAACAGTGGTAATCCCAGCAGCATTCCGAGCCAGTGGAGGGGTCTGCGGGAGCACTGGCTGGGTGCTGGGGGTGAACGCCAACAGATGGGGACCCACGGGGAGGTGACACCCCTGAGCCATTCCATCCTGTTGTGTGGGAGCACCGCAGCTGCTGATCCCTGGCCACCATCAGCCAGTCCACAAAGGACATCCGCTGGTCCTGGCTGCCATCAACCTTCAGCCAGCCCTGGCCATCAGCAGCAGGTCCCAGCCCCCACTCTGCCCCCTGCTCTGTGCCCACTCTTCAGTGAGCCCACAGGGGTGCCACAGCCAGCCCTGCTCCCTCCCAGCACTTCCGTGAAGGCTCGTGCTCTTGCTTGCCGTGAGCAATCCTGGGAGTTGCCAGCTGCACCCCAAAGGGTGGGAACAATCACGGCTGCCTGTAAATGTGATGGATGAGCAGGGTGGAAAACAGGGGTCAGGAGAGCATTGCTGATGCTGGGGAGCTGTTGTGCAGCCTGTTGTAAAGGTGTGCCCATCCCTGCATGAGGTTGTGTCCCTGTGTTTCTGCTGGTTTCTCCAGGTTTGTTTTTTTTAATCCAGAAATTAGATGTTTTGGGAAGATCTACAGTCTCTTCATCTCACTCCCCTCCTAAACCTCTGAAAAAATAATTATTTCTGTGAGAGATCAAGCTGTGTTTAAATTCAATTCATATTAAGGTAGCTGAGGAAAATGCTATAAAATTTTTGCCTTGTCTTTAACTGAAATGGAACTGTGCACACCTGGGTCACACTGACACAGCATCCGGGGACAGGGCCTGCAGCTCCCAGTTCTCAGCTGCTTTGCCGTGGCTTGATTCCAAACCATGGTGGGTTTGCTGTGCAGCTTACAGCTAAGGCTGCTGCTGAAGAAAGTAAATACAGTGGTGATCCACGCTTTCCTCATGTTCACGTCTGGGTTTTGTCCCAGGCTAAGCAGTAATGCATTTTTTTCCCATTTATTCTTTCTGAGCCTGGGTATTCCCAGCCTTTCAAGACCCCATTACATTGTTCCCACAGCATAAAGTGACAAAGCTCGACAAAGGAGCTAAAACTCTGATGTCAGTGTCTGTGTGTGGCTGGCAATGCCCTCCCCACATAATTCTCTGTGTCAAGTGGAGTCTCTGGTCCTTCCTCACAAACCAGATGTGATACACACGTTACCTGTGGAGCTGTTTTTTTTCCCGCTGCTGTAACACTTTGGAAAACTCACACCATAAGTTCAGTTATTTTTCAGTGGTTTTAAGTTGTCAAATACACATACAAAAATTAGTCTTTTACCAGCTTGATTCTCCTGTCACTGAAGTTGGCATCAAAAACAATTCTCCCTTCCCAGCTGCGGCATCTCCCTCAAACACACCTCAGTTTCAGACAGATATAATCCTGAATTAGGAGAGCAGCCCTTGGTGTTCAGCTTTTCCTGTGGCATGTTTTCAGGAATTTTTGGTGTATATAATTACACACATGAATTTGTTTATTCTTATACTATTATATAATTCACCTAAATATATAGGCTTGCTAACATACAGCCTTGATACCTACAGAGGCTTCCGTGTTTGTCAGCTTGAGACATGAATGTCTCTTACTGGGCACCTCTGTGAACATAGCAAATCACGTCCAGTTTGGAAAAAGACCCTTTCTTTTTGAATTGCCATTTGTTTTGTATTGTTTTGCTCTCTGTATTGTAAATACAGAGGAGTTCTATGTGCTGGGCATGTAAATAAACCTGTTAGGTTTGGGGGTTTTTAGTATAGTCTATTTCTCTTTATTATATATGAGTGAAAGGGTTATTGTATTTTCAGATCTAGAAGCTCAAGACTAATCCAGGCTGCGTGGAAAACAAGGGGGTGTACTTCAGAGGATTTGCTGGAGTTGTGCTATTGTTGGTCTCAAAACACAGCCTCAATGGGCCTAGATGACCTCATCTTTCGCTGCCTGCTAATCCACCACCTCCATTTTCACCATGTCTCAGAAAAGTTTATTTAAGGAGGCTTGCACTGGAATAATAGCTGACGCTTTGCATAAGTCATAAAGTCAAAGTTAAACAAGTACATCTGTGTTGTACATTGTGTACTGAACACTGAAGGAAAAAACTTCAAAATTTGCCATTGGACTAGATTTTTATAATAATGCTTTAATTTTACAGGGACAGACATTAAAACATAAAGCAGCTTCATGCAGTCCATAACTGGTGCTTCTGTCTAGTATCTGTGGTTGTTACTGGCTTTTGAAATGCATGTACTTTCTTTTTCAGTCAGTGCTAGGAAAGAGCAGTAGCTGTCTTTGAGTGGGAATCTCATTCCTTTGTGCTTATGGCTCTGCCCCATCCCTGGAAGTGTTCAAGGCCAGGTTGGATGGGGCATGGAACAAGCTGATCTAGTTGGAAGGAAGGCATCTGCACCCTTGACAGGGAGGTTGGATTAGATGGATTTTAAGGTCCCTCCCAACCCAATCCATTCCATGAGTCCATGTTTCTGTGATCCCTGAATCTGCCACTCATGTCAGAGCCCTCCAGACCCGGGTCACAACTGTGATTGGGCCTGACCAGGTTGTTCTTCAGGAGAGGATTCTGTTATTGCAGCTGCACCCAGCAGCTGAAGTTGTCTGTGGGTACTGTGAAATGCCATCTCTAAGGATAACTGGAAAATATGATTTTACCACCCATTTTACCACCCTCAGCCTCTTCACGCCACAAAGAAGAAATGCTCTGCGGAAGTCCTCGCTTTTAATTTTTTCAAAGAGCTGGAATCTAGCTATGTGCTACATAAAGCTGCCAATAAGAGTTAACTATAAAAGAGAAAAAAGGCAAAGCAGACCTGCAAAAGTATGTTCATGGTCTTACCTCTGATTATTGTTAGGGTATCTAGTAGGCAAAAGTGTGTGGCATGCTCAGTTATTTGACCAGTCACAGAACCAAAAAATAGGACTTGGAGGTTAAAAAGCTGAGGTTCACCATATACAAAGAAGTTGATCCTCCTATCTCTTAGTCGTACCACAAAGCTCTGTAGCCATTGCACTGGCAGTTGGACTGTGACATATCAGTGTTGTCATTCTGCTGGGAGATGTCCACATGGCTGTGTGTCTTGGGGTGACCTTATGATGTGTATCCCATATCGCTGCCTATGCCCAGAAATTAATTATTGGCCTTTCTATGCCTCTGAACTGAGCCTGAGAGGGGGAAGAAAAAACTGAGCAAAACTTTCTCAAAGCAGTTTGAAACTTGTTCAAGGTCACATAAAGATAGCAGGTTTTTTTTTTCAGCTGGGGCAGGGGGGAGCGAGGAGGCACCCGGCTGGCGGCTTTTCCAGTCAGCTTTTGGCCAGTTTTTTTTGCAGTTCCTTGTTCTCTGGAGAGAGGCTGAGAGCTGAACTTTTCCTTCTCTGGAATTTCGGATTTTCTCCCTTTTCTACTGGACTGTCTGATTGCTGTAACATCAGAGCACATCGGGAGGACTTTTCACCAGGCACAGAGGGCCTGGCCCTGGCCCAAGCCCCAGCTCCGAGGAGACCAAAGGGAGGACTCGAACACTTTCTCAGGTTTTTCCTCTACAGCGAAAGATTTTACCATTTAACATTATTTTCCTTTCCCGTGTGCTTGTTAAATAAATAGTTTTATCTTCTTCACTTTCCTTCGAGGAAAATTTATTTTTTTCCCGAACCTGGTGGGGGGAGGGGTGGTTGTGCCTTCTCTCAGAGTATATATATATATTTCTAAATTTGGCCAAACCGGAACACTGTGCCTTGTGCCTGGTTTGGCTCCATCCTGAGCCTGTCAGGAAATCCCAGACTAGCTTTACTGCTGGCACCCCTTTTGCCATCTCTATTTCCTTCCCTCACCTTTTCCATGCCCTTCTTGTCCCACTTTTGACTCCAGCTGGAGGATCAGATCCAGCGTGCCAAGACAATGGTTTGGTTGTGTTGCAGAGCCCATCCTCAGGTGAGCAGGTCAAAATGGTGCCTTAAAGCCCATGTGGCACTGAGTTCTGTCCCCTGCCTGTCCTGTTGCGGAGAGGCTGGGGGAGATGGGCCAGGCAGGAGAAGGAGCTGGCAGTCCAGCTGGACACAGTTCCAGTCGGTGCCTGGTCTGGAGTGTGCCCATGCTGTCCACTCCAAGTCCTAGTCCTCCCCTCAGCAGGTTAGAGATGCTCTTTGCTGCTCGTGACTCTGCTTACCTCCCCATTCCCAGAACCTAGCAGCCACGTTAAAGCCCTTGGCTTGCTGGAAGAGGAGGCTGGGGTTTGCAGCATCAGTCCCTCATGTCGTGGTGCCAAGCTCTCTGTGTGTTACTGCCAGGGGCATTCACAGTACCCTCCATGTGGCAGGATGGAGGCAGCTACCTGGGGACAAAGCATGATAAAAGTCTGGCAGCAGCAAAATTGCACTTTCTGTGGAGAAATGCTGAATTCCTTGGCCTCTCAGAAAAAAAATTGAAGATCTCAAACCTGTGGAGTTAAGGAATTTGAGATGAATTTGTTAACTCTCACATTCCAATCATCTCCTTGAAGACACAATGATGCCAGGTCCTTCAAACCCTTCAAAGCTGTGATGACGGGAATTTATACAGATTTTATACCCTGAATTACAGTGTAGAGGGCGAGGGGAACACGATTCATGGCTGCATAACTCAGTTATGATAGGCCTTGTTAAAATGTCACTTACCAAGTGCTTTTCCATTGATTTGTTTTTGTGGTGCCATTTTTTTTAATCCACATCCGTAGTATTACAGTAAATGTTTACGTAGTTTGAATGTCTTTAGCTGAACATGCTTACCTGAACATCCAAGGTAAGAAGGGATGTACTGCAATGACAAGTAGCTGTAGATTGCTGTGTATATCCTTTTGTTGTTTTGCAGTTTGGTTCTGGGAAGGGGATGTTTTCCTCTTGCAGTTTGCCTTACATACTCCTGTTTTTACCTATACTAATGAGTGTTGACAACTAGAAAGGTGATTGCAGTCTTACCATGTGTTTGAACACAATTTTATTTACCTTTTTTAAACACAATTTTACTAGTAAAAGTAGCTTTGGTAGGATTTTACAATTCCTTGCTCATGAAGCAGCATGAGATCCCCTACATATATACTATATCCAGAATTGCTGATTTTTACTGCTTAAGGTTTGTTTGCGCAGTCAGTGTGAAACTATCCCAAAAAGTTGATGGGGTTTGATAAACATGGTTCTTTAGACAAAACTATGCTTTTTCTGCTTAAAAATCTGCTCAGGAGACACCAACGGGGCTTTAACGGCTCCGCAGGTTTTCATTAGTTTCCATGTTATTTATAGGACATTGGGAAGACTCATTCATCCGTGGCAAAAAAAAGATATTTCTGGAACTCCAGCTTCCCTGATGTTGACTGACCATGATGAAATTACTTTTTTTTCCCTTTTCACACGATACTGCTGTGCTCAGCCCCCTCGTGTTGACTGGTCCACAATGACAGACCATTGCCCCTTGGGAAGGCTGCAGCCAGCCGGGATGGGGCCACAGGCAGTGCTGGTAGTGGTGGACACTTGGCCGCCCCTTGCCATCCTTGGGGTGCCTGGTGCAGCCAGTACCCCCCACAAAGGAGTGGGGAAGGAGCACTGGTGGGGCCCTGTGGCTTTGTTTAGTGCCCATCAGAGCAGCCACCTCCTCTGTACTCCTTGCTGCTGTGCTAGGTGAATGTGAGAACCCGGAGACAGTAAAAAGGAGGTGGATGAGGAATTCACCCTACCTGAGGCCAACATTTCTAGGGGAGTGGATTCCTAGGACAAAGAGCATATGATGTGTGTAATAGCTGCAGGAAATGGGTTTTCATCAACTTTTTATCTAAAGTAGTGGAATTCTTCTGCACAGCCTAAATGGTGTTATGAAAATGTAGAGTTCATTAGAAAGCTGTGTATTTTTTATCCACTTGAATGTAATTTAGAGATTATATAATGTAATAGGATTTATAACATTATGCTGGTTAATCTTTATGGTGTTGCATACACGTTAAGCACAGCTAGCAGAACCTAGCACTTGCCTTCAACATACAACAAGCAACATGTGCTGATGTGCAGGACTTTTGTTTCTTGTATCAGCATTAATGGAAATAAAGAACTCTCTGTAAGCACTGTGCAACAGTAATCCAATGGACTCACCATCTTCCTTTGAAGGATGAGGTGGTCCTGGTTTGAGGAAAATTTCTATTAGATATTGGGGGTGTTTGTATTTCCATGTCAGCAAACTGCTGTGCTTGAGCATGTGTTGTAAAAAGTGACCTAGAAAGTGCCATGTTAGCCAGAGAAAATATGGTATTTTTCTTGAACCTGAGGAGATAAATTTCTTTATAACTATCTTGTGGTATACAAAGCTCTAAGCTAAATGGTTTGGGAATAGGTAATTTCTCCTTTACAGTCTGGAGGTACAAGAAAAGCAAATACCCAGAAATGTCAGAACAACTGTTGAAAGCAGAAGGTGCTGTGACAGACACTTTTAATGGGTATTAAAACCTTAGTCCAACTCAAGTGGACTTGGACGTTGCACCTTTCCTCAGCGCAAAATGCTTCTAGGCATTCCTTTATCGCCTAATGCTTTCTAAAATACATCCTTTTAGTTTGCTTTTTAACCTTAAATTATCGCAAAAATAAGCCTCTGCAGAATCTAATTTTATCTGGGATTCAGAACGTCACTGACCCCACCCCAAAAAAGGCACTTTCCAGTAGACCTGATTTTGGGTCTCCGTTGTTTCTGGCTGGATGGAGGAAGCTGTGCCCCTCTTTCCTGTGACTGATCAGAGATGTCCAACACACCAGGTGCTCTTGCCAGGCATTTTGAGTCCTTAACAAAATCCTGAGGACGTTTACTTTGTGATGAGTCACGGTCACTGGCACTAAGTAGAGGAGACGAGGTCAGTGTTGTGTCGGGGAACAGAAAGGGAAACCTTGCATCCTTCTGGTGGTTCTGCTATGTCGAGTTCAGCACAGGGCATAAATTGTAGTGACACACCTTTGCCTGATAACAGCTGTGTGCTGAACTGAACCTGGTTGTCAAAAAGTTAAAAATTCTGTGGTAAGAAGACAAATATGACTTGTGTCCACATTCTGTCATCATTATATTTTCATAACAATTGATCAGGTATTGCACCCTCAAAGGCTGTAATTTTACACCAATTTTGAGACACGGTGCTGATTTTTCCCCTGTTTAAGTCTACAGTGAGCAATCATGAAAGGGCTGCTTTCTATATCTGAAACACAGATTATTTTAGAAAGATGGATGAGAGACAAGAATTTCTGTGTTGATGTCAAGCTGTGCCTTCTGAAAGAGAAAACAGAGTTTCAAAATTAATCCACTGTAAGTTATGATGAGCCAGGAAGTAGTGATCCCCAGGGCCTGGCCTGCACCAAAAGCTGGTTGCTGCCCTTCAAACAGAGAAGAGAAGCAGAACCAGGCCTTTTTGTGAACCAGAAGAAATTAGAGAAATTCAGAAGCTGGGGATAACTTTTCCAGTTCTTCCAGAACCCAGAATAGTTTATAGCTCCCAAGTTCTTCCTTTGTTAAAAAAACCACTGTGTAATATATTTGTCAAAAGCACCAGATGTCAAATGCCTGCCTTGCAAAGAACCAAATCAGAGCCATTTCTGCACCAAAATGTGATGGAGAGCATTCATGTTTGTGGTGGCAGGAGCGGCCCATCGTGTCACCGCTCAGCATGGATGAAGGTCCATCTGCCACCAGCCCCACTGTCCAGGGGCTTGCAGCATCAATGAACCTGTGGAGTGGCCACTTGCTCTCCCTGTCCCTCCACTGCCTCGGAGGGTCGCCCGTGCTGCTCCAAGCCGCGTGCTGCTCGGCCGTGGCCTTTCATCGCTCCGAGGGGCTGAGCTAAGCTCCTGCCTTGCATCAGGAAACATCACTTGGAGAAAGACATCCAGGAACACAGCAGGCATGTGAGCAGTGCAGCTCCAACAAAGATCTGTCTGTCGGTAAATGTCACCCCACAAACCTACCTAAAATGTCCTTTTCTTTCTCCTGTCTTCCTGTACAGCTTTTCTTTATTTTTTATACAAAATGTCAACTTTTTAGCATTTGGGTTATTCCTTAGAATGGATCTTTTCTTTGTGTGAAATAAGCTTTGGGTGTTTATTTAGATGTTCACTGAAACTGTGTAGAGAGCAGTAATTGTGTGGTACTAAAGAATTAATCCATTTAGTCATGGGAAGCCCTACTTAGCCTTTTTTTTCTCTTTTTCTTTTTCTTTTTTTTTTTTTTTTCATAACAGGCAATTTTAAGGAATTACAACTTTATGTAGAAATTTTATTTTAATAATTATATTGATAAATTTGTTTTCATCTGGGAAAAAAGCAAACTCCTTGTATTTTCTTATTTTAAGAAGAATCATCACTTTGAATAGAACTCTGTTTTTGTGCTTCTGTTCCCTTTATGCTTCAATTTCTAAATGGACAATCTTCTTGTAAAACGGTCCTTCTAACTATTTTATGGAGACTGCTAAGCCAGCTTAGGGAATCTTAACATTTAAGCATATAATTGTCTACTTAGAGCCCTAGACTGGTAAAATAATGTCCAAAGCTTCCTGTACCTCCGGTGTCTTGCCTTTCATTCCCGTTAAAGCTGTCATGCTTGGGGGTTTTTTTGTTGGTTTGGTTTTTTTTAACCTCCCCAAGCATATTCTTGGTCTCACTGTACGGTGCTGCTGTCTCTCTTAGGAAAGCAGCAGGGAACCATTTGTTTACTGGCTGCTCAAACTCTTTCCAGCAAAATTCCAGTATGTCTTCATTGGCCTTGGGAGTGTCCAAGGGGGGCATTCAAACCCACAGACAGCAGTGGGTCTGGCTACCCAGGGTGCCTCCCCTGCAGTGCTGGTCCCCAAGGGGTCCAGTAGACTCCTGTCCATAGGCTGTGGCAAAGAGAGGGACAGGAGCAGGGGGATGCCAGGGCACAGGCCTCAGGGTTCCTGGGGAACACCATCTGTAGCTGGAGGCAAAGCCACTGATCCCTAGGGGCTGAGGCAGACAATCTCCCTGAGTGTGCCCACGGTCTGTCTAGGGAGTAACAAACCCCAGGTGCCTGTCACTTGGTCAGGGGAGACCTTTTGTATTTCATGGTTTTAGAAAAATGTTTAAAGTCACAGACAATACAAAAACAGAGCTCAAGGAGCATTTGGACAATACTTTTAGGCACATGGTGGGATTCCTGGGACTGTCCTGTGCAGAGCAAGGACTCAGTGATCCTTGTGGGTGCCTTCCAACTTGGAATATTCTGTGATTTTTTTGATTCTATGACAACATATTAGAAAGTGCAGCATATTTTGAGTGCTGAAGTGTTTGGTGCTGGAACCCAATAACCAGCTCTCCAGCTCTACCTGTTTTACTTTTATTCTTGTGAAGTGGTACACCAGTAGGGAGGAAATTGTTGAAAATAAACTGACAAAAGTGTTTATCAGTAGCATAAATGTGGCATAGTCAGCAGTTTGCCTACAAAATCATGGTCCATCAGGAATGGTAAGTGAAAATGCTTTTAAAATGAGTCTGTTTGGGCCAGAGCAGAGCAGAATATGGACTGGAAGCTGCCACTGAATGTGCTGGTTCTTATTCTCCCAAACCTTGTGTGTTGCTGGCACAAGAGAATCTCAACTGAGTTGTTAGTATCTACCTGTCAAATATAATATCTTCATTATAGTAGTGCAAAAGTAGCAGATCTTTTTGAGCTATACTTGTACGTCAGAAGTATGATTAACTTGGCATATTAACAGATTATCTGGCAAGAGTAGGACAGGTAAAAAGTTAAAGACATATGGGTTATTGGTTGCGGAAATGCAATTATTTTTGTTTTACCATCAGCAAAGGGTATTGTGTACATCAGCTTTTCTTGGATCTGGAACCTGATTCTCAGGTATTTAAAATTGCGTCTGTATTTATGATGTTAAATGCTGTCATTACACAAAACTAAGCATTGCAAATGCATTCAAATAAGATAGATGTGACACTTTGTGGCAGCCTCAAATAGTTTTTAATTGCTGCTGTTAAACGAGGCCTCGAAGACAGTGGGAGGGTGATGGAAGGGCTGTGTAATACGTGTGTGTGAAGAGGATCAGTGAAGAGTTTTTGTTGTTTGTTCAGTGCAAGAACACCAGCAGTGTCCACTGGAAATGGTGTTTGGAACAAAATTCTGGGCAGGCTCCATGTCATTATCGTGACACGAGATTCTTGGTGGGCTCAGAAGACCCTTGAGGAGCTGTGAGGGCCATCAGATTCACTGGCCATGAGGGCAGGTGGTTTGTGAGTTCATCCCCTCTGGTGGCCTCAGTGCTGATCGTCCTGGCCCCAGTCCAGCAAGCCGCACTGCAGGAACTGCTGCAAGGGCAGAATGACCTAGGGTTGGAGGTGGGCAAAAGTTGGCAGCACCACAGGGGAACGCAGGGACACTGTTGGGGGCTGCTTAGGGGCTGCCCTGCACCAGCCAGAGGGTTCCATCCTGCCTCAGGCCCTGTGTGCTCTGCACTCGATTGTGGCTCCGGGCCCCTGAGGAAGAGGTACCGGTTGGTTCTTCCTTCAGTCACATTTCCTTCAATCACATTTCCTGGACAACATGTGGTACATATGCTTTGGGTAGGAAAACGGTAGATGGGATGCTCCTCTCAGCAGCTGTAATGTCAAAAATCCATAGTTTGTTTTAATTAAAAAAAAAGAAGAAGTAAAAAAGGTCTAAAATCAGTCTTGTAGTTAGACCTGGCTTTATTTAAAAGTTAATATGGATGTAGAAATGTAATTCCGAGCACCTGTGTCCCAGCACTGGCTGGGCGGTGCTGAGCATTCATCACTGAAGCACCCAGCATCTCCTCAGCATTGCTGGGGTGTTCAGGGCCACCCCTAAAATGTCACGCTGGGAATTATCTGGTGTCTGCGTGGGAGATTTGTGGGGTGGTTGCATGCTTGCGTCTGACGTCAGGATGGGTATTTTATTATTTTCTGCTGACTGGGTGTGTCCTGGCATTGGCCAATTTATCTTGGTGGCTTTGCCATCCCATCTCCTGGTCCTCAGTACAGAACGTGGTGAAGATTTGCAGCTGAGTCCAGGAAAACAGCAATAATGGAAACTTCTGACCTAAATTCAAAGCTATCTTAGCATTGCTGAAGTAACAACTTTGAGTGACATGCCTGGAGATCATACCAAAATTTTTCCTTATTCCTGCTCATTGTTTTGTTCCATGTCTTTTTAATAGGTTTTTCATCAGAAGTACTTCCTTAAAAAAATCAGTGTAGTTGTTTTAATGAGATTTGTTGTTTTTAGGCAGTGCCCTGGGGTTTGCTTAATATAATTACAAAGCAAGGTGCAGCTGCAGCACAGCATCAGTGAAGGAAGAAAAGAGTGGGTAAAGAAAAACGTGCCAAAAATCTCCAGGCCAGGGCTCTCTTGGCCAACACAGCAGATAACCTGTGTGCTCATGATTTGCCAGCTCCCTCATTCCTTTTTGGTGCCGAGAAAGAAATCCTTACAGGACTGTGATCTGCCTCAAGTTAGGTGCAATTGGCAGCTACCTTTGATTCCTTACCTGGAGGGAAACACTACATTTCGGGTACCTAAACTTGCAGCCCCTCAAAATGTTTGTTTTACCCATTTCAGATACTTGGATGTTTTTCAGTGAATGCCAAGAGGCAAGTGTACTGAAAGCACCAGTTCTGCTGACCATGTCCTGTTTTTATTGAATATTTTGCACCACTCTAGCTCACCATGTCCCTCGTAATGTGGGGTTTTCTTAGGGGCAGAGAACAGTACAGAGGGTCACAGAGCCTCAGCGAGCATCCACTGGCACTTCTCTCACAAGAAGGGGAGTCAGTGTTATTTATTCTCCCTTTTTTTCTCAAAAGGCAGCAAGCTGTAATTGAAACTGAGTTGCAGCAACTTGTTAAACACTCCAGGACCAGCACCCACTTTCACCCTGCACCAATGTTTAGGCTGCAGCTGCTGCAGATCAATGCAAGGCCCCAGATGGTGCTGCCTAATCCCCAGGAGAATCTGTGTCCTGGAGGCAGCTCTTATCGCTCCAGACCACTGCAGACATTGTCTGCAGGTCTGCTATAAGGGGGAATAATACAAACATGCAATGCATGAGTTTCACTTCCTTGAGCAACACAAAGACACAGGAAGTGAAGTTAAACTTTACAAGAATAGAGTTCACATTACCGAAAGCTGAGCTATTTTTGCTGCCCCAATAGGTAGCTGGTGGTTTGAGGGGCAAGGGGCACACTTGAACCTGCCAGTTGTATTTTGCCGCTGAGAATTGCGGTATGAAGACCGTTTTAAAGAACATTTTTGCATTTGTTTTGTCTGTGCTGCCGGTTGCCGTTAGCTCACCTGGGTGACGCTACAGATGCTGCTTTGCTGGAGTTGTTGGAAATGCTCAAATTCTTCAATTTTCCTCATAGAAGTGTATCCTGGTTGGCTGTCCTGACAGGTGTAGGACGGACAGGCTCTGCTCCTTTCCAGCTTCCCCTGGCAGGCAGAGGGGTTTCTGCCCACTGCGGGGAAATATCTCCAGACACTTCTAAAAATTATTTTGGTGCTACATAGCGGGCATAATTTTGCCCCCTCTTGTCTATTTCCTTCCACATATGCCTTTAAAAATTGTCCATGTTAGGCTTTTGATAACCCAATTTTAATTTTAAAAAGCAGTCCAAATCAGTTAATGCTGGCAGGTAGTGCAGGTTGTGTTCATGTACCTCTGGGGTTCTGTTTGATCTCTACAGCAGTTATGACCATGGTTCAGTGGAGGCCAAGGTACAGCAGTGGCTCAAAAACATCTGGTTAAATTTCAAAATAAAATAAAATAAAATAAAATTGTATTTAAAAAAACCCAAAACTTAAGCATTGCTGGAACAGTGTTCATAAAAACAGATTATCATCAGTTTATCATCAGTGTCTTGTTATTTACTGAGCTGTAAAGCTTGTGCTGATTTCACATTGTACATGATTTATACTATGCTGAGTTGTTCCACTCCATACCTGAAAAATTACAAAGGCATTCAGGTTCCTGATGGCTCTATCTGGTGCTATATTTGAGCCTCTTTTATTGCTTAATATATAGCCTGCTGCTCTGGGATCAAAAAATAGAACATCTCAGGTGGTTCTGTGGAAAATGTCTGTCTAAGTCCCCGTAACCTTGCAAATGGAGTCATAATTTGGGGGTTTAATGCTTTAGTTAAAAGAAAGCAAACAAAAACTATTAGACTTTTCATTTGAAAACACATTAAAATCCTGTGGCATTTTTTACCACATTAAACAAGAAAACCAAAGTTCCACAGTAAATTATTGATAGTTTTAGTGTAATGTAGGTCCAGCTGCACTGGGAAGAGAGCATAGGTGAATGTTTTCCCCTGTTTTAAATAACTGCATCCCAGCCAATAGAGTTTTGGTGAGGATGTACATGTGCTGAGGGTGTCATTTTTCAGACTTAATTCAATTGAAACTGTTTTCATAAACAACTACTTAGTTTTTTCTCTCTAGTTTGATTTTGACAAAAGCTGATGGAGGGCCTAATATTACCTAGCAAGACCATGCTAGAAAGCTTTTATAGATTCTGTTTGCATCCCTAAATAATTATTTTTAGCATTATTTGTACCGCATATGGGTTTCCCGGGCACACGTCGTGTCATTGCAGTAACTCTAGGAACACAACAGAACAATCCACTCTCCAGAGCTGAATATACAAGATGAAAGATGTTTGAGATTAATATGCAAACATTTGGAAAACAGTGGAAATGGGAGGCAAACTGTGGAAGTTGGCTCTCCTGAGTAACACAACACCCTAAGACAAGGAATGTGAAAGAAGGTGGCTGTGACCCCCAGGAGCGCAGACATCACAAAATCTGGGCATTGTTAGTGTGAAGAGTAAGCCAGGTACAGCGAGGGTTTATTCTCAATGTAACCACAGAAAATAAGGTACAGCAGGAATGAACTTCCCTGTTTGTACTTGAAAGGTTTCTCTGTGTTCTCTTTAATTTTAACAGCATTGATATTCTGTTTGCTTTATGAAACCCTTTATTACAAACAGTTATGAATATGAACATCTCATTTGACTGCTGATGAACAGAGGGGAAAATCTAAATTAAAACTTTAAATACCACTATTTAATTACCCAAATGGCTTTGACTGTGTTAAAGAGTGCCTGGGATTATTCTGTTTTTCAATTTGTTTTAATGCTTCCTCGGTAAAAGCTGATGGATTCCCAGGCCCATTGCTGTCACTGATGAACTATATAAAGATAAATGACATTATGGTAAATTCCACTTAATGACACATTTTTAATTTTCAGAACACAGACATTTTCTGGCTAGTGAATGAAGGCTAATTACCTCAAGATCAGAACAAAATAACTCCTCATTTTGAAAGATAATAGAAAAGAAATGTTGCAGATTAATGATGCTATTTATCTTTAAAAGAAAAAAAACTCTATCTTTATCCTGATAGTGCTGTTCCCTGAGGAACACAGTTATAAAATGAATCTGAAGTCGCAACTTAATAGGTTATTAAAATTATTTGAGTGTGGGCTCCTCTGGTTCAGCCTTTCCATAAATTTAAATTGGAGGTCTGCTGTATTTCTAAAGAAAGCAGCTTGTTTACGAGGCCACAGGGAGCAGCCAGGGTGCTGACAAAAGACACACCTCACCCCATACTGAAGCTCCTTTTCTAAGCCTGAATGGAACTGATATGTTTCAGAAACAGCTGAGAGAAAAGTTTAAAATGTCTGAATTATGTTACACCGGTGTCTTTTCTTTCCACCGTGTGTCATGATAAGAGTAAGTGGGAATAAAGGGCACAGAGATAAATCTGCTGTGGGGACACAGCAACAAACAGCATCAGCTGTGAAGTACCAGGATCAGAGGTTTTGTGACTGATGGCATAGGTGGCACCGTTGGTTCTTGCTGGGAGGTTTGAGCAGCCTTACCTTTAAAAAAGGTGAATGGAAAAACATACTAAGTGTGAGCTTTGCACGTGCTTGTTCAGGCTGTCCTGCTCCATCCATCATTGTCCCCAGCCAGATCACTGGTAACACTTCTGTCCCTCTCCCCCCTGATACGACACGTGTCATAGAAACGAATTCCTGTTAGATATCCTTCTCATGCAGAGAACTAAAGTGTATGAAAATTCAATTGAAAAAGGAAATTTTCATTCATGAAAATATCTTTCATGTCTGTTGTTGCGTAATCCTGGAAATCTGGACCCTGGTGCACTGGCAGCCACACTGCTGGAATGTATTGTGTGTGACGAAGCCTCTGTACTTCTCACAGTTTTCCAAGCACCATAGCCATTCTGTGAGACATGGTTTGTGGCTTGGCCCTGGATGAGTTCACTCTGGAGCAGGCGGTGACAAGTCAGCTCAGCTGAACAGACTGGGAAAGAGTACTTGGAGTCTCCGAGGCTGGAAGACAAGAAGGTGGAGGGAAATCCCACTCACTAGGTTGAGATATCATGAGCTGAAGACACAGCTGGGTTTTGGGGCTGGTTTTTGGTTTCTTTCCTATCCCTCTTCATGCAGCAGAGTGTCATTTTGCCTTGACCAAGCTCAGCTGTGTGCTGGTGATGTTTTGCTGTGGCTCTGTCCCCAGGAGAGCGAGGGTCTGCTCCTGCCACTGGTACTGCAGGAGGCCTTAGGGATGGGCCACCCCTAAGTGTGGTCTGCAGCTTGGTGATCAAGGGTCAGTGCTGCTATCTCTTCCCCAATCTGCTCATCCTCCTCTGCCTTTGGACAAATTACTTAGGTATTTAATTACTGAATTAAATACCAAATTCAATATTTAAATACAGCCTGGGCTCCAGTGAGCTCCCTTCATTTGCAGCAATTCCAGTATTTTCTGTCTCTCCAAGCCCCTCACAACACTCCTTGCTTAGCCCTGCTCTCCATGATGTGGCGGATTGGAGTTTCATGGTATGAGAGGCTGCAAGGAGACCGGTAGTCCTGCCACGTGCTCTCCTCTCTGTGTCCTTCACAGCCACGGAGGTGCTTCCAGAGGCAGCCATGCAGCCACCACAGGGCTGGCAACATCCCTTCACTTTCTCTGCTAAAGTCTGTCCTGTGCCACTAAATCTGCCCCTTCACCTCGTGCTCGCCCAAACCTTCCTGAGGAGGTTCTGGAAACCCCACTGTGGTACTTGTAAAATAGTAATCTAAAGGGAGTGTTTATATTATTTGAATTCATGTTGTTTGGATACAAATTATGTCCAAAAAGATGGATATATAGTCCTAAGAAAAGTGTCTTGGTGGCAATTTATGAATGTTTGCTGAGTTTAATGCTATTTGTTTCTATATTAGACATGATGGAATACATTGGCTTGCGTGTGGGGTTAAAGCAGAGTTAGTTAGAGTTAAAACTCCAGCCAGGTCACTCCCTCGCGAAATGCAACACTTCTAATGGCAACAATCAGGAACACTTTTAGCACTTCTGGTGCCACTGTATTTTTCATAGTTCTCATTATTTTGTGTATGTTCCTTCCACTCATCTCTTCAAGTAACATCTTTGCTCCTTGCCTGGGACTTTTGGATTGTCCATCTGCTTTGCAGACATTGGTGACCTGTGGTCTGGTAGAAGTGCAAGAGACTCGCCCATGGTCTGGAGATCATCATACACAATTAATATACATGGTGCCAAAGTAAAGGAAATACAGAGCAGATTAATTTTGATTGAGTTGTAAAATGGTTATTCATTGAGTTTTTACGAGGTCTTGGCAAACCTAGGAGGTTTCATGCCTGTAATTTAAGATTCCACTGTGGATATTTGCTGTGGATGAATCGGCAGTTCATACAACAGTATTTTCTGTAAATTATTTATCTATTCAAGAAAGTGTAATGTGAGCATATTCTCTGTCTTGAAGGATTGCTGGATTAGTTCATGCAAGGGAGCAGTGGCTCACATACCGAGGCAGTCCCATATGATTCAGAAGCCAGCTGGCCCCCCATGGCAGCATCCCATGTGATCTGCTGTGTCTTCCAGAAGCCCAGCAGATAATTCAGGAATGGTTATCAGTAAAAACCAATTTCTGTAAGAAAAGGGTTTATTTTCAAAAGGTTAAGTTCATAATGGTGGCTGAGGTTGCCTCGGTTCTGTAACTTTGTTTTTGAAAATTGCATGTCTTACAGAGTCAGTTTTACTTTTTGCAATTTAGGTTTTTGAAGGCTTAGGATTGTGAGGATAGTCTTGAGAAGAAGCCTCTTTTAGGGACATTGTAATATCAAAGCTATATTTTTTGCTTGTGTAATTATGATGATACCTATATAGAATGCAAAGGTTATGTATCACATAGGTTTTAGTAATAGTACAGTGCTTTAGGATGACATTTCTAGAGTTAGTTTGTCCTGATTTATTGTAGTAGTGCACTGAATATCAAAGACATATATGGAAATATTTTACCAGTGTTTCTGATGGATTCTGCCAGCAGAAACTGCAATTTTTATTTTTTAGTTGGCTTTGGGTTTTCTGTTGGACAGTTGTCAATATGACTGAGGAGATCTCATTTAAAAAAATTTTTTTTTCATTTACATGGTGTTATCCATGGCTGTTGTGGCTCATATCTGGCATTCATACATAAATTCTTCCAATTGTACTAATGGAATTCTAGTCCCAGGCAGCAGCATTTTACAACACCGTAGCAAAAAGCAGTGTCTGAAACTAGGAGTGTCTCTAAGAAGTTCTTTCACGTTGAAGCAAAAATGTGCTCAGCAGAAAGAAATGTAAATTTAGGGAAAATCTCCAATTTCCTATTCTATGCAAAGCTTTGATTTTTTGCTGATTCAGGCAGTAGGGTTGACATTGGAGCTTCTCATTTCTTCTGAAATAATCACTTTTTACTTTGGAACAGCCTTTCATTTTTCACAGCACTATCTTCTGAAACAGTCCACTTTGTATGTATGAATCTGTTTTTCTCCAGATAACACAGAAAGTAAAACTATTAGAAACAGGTTCCCATCTATTACTTTCCGGAGTCCATAGAGAAATACTAATTTTCAGTGGCACCCATTTGGGACCTTTACTGATGTCTTTTGCCCCCCTTTCAAAAAAAGACAAAAATAGGAAGAAGGAAATGCATCTGTAGTTTAAATTGACTGTGCCAAATAAAACATTACATTTCAAAAGAACATGTAAAAGGCAGATATTTAATGGTAATAAAGCTGTCAGTAAAAGCCTGATGGCTGAGGAGGATTGCAGAACCTGTCCTGGTGAGGTCCGGAACCATCTCTGGAGCTACAGGCACTGCCTGCTGAGTGATGGTCAGCACTGTTGGTCATCCCTTGGGTCTCATACAGCTCTTCCCTAACACAAGCACAATTTTAACTTTTATTTAGAAGTGGGATTGTGTTCTATGATGGTACAGTGAGCATATTCTAAACAAGAAGCCTGGGTAGATTTGCCTTTTTTTGTCATGAGGGCAGCCTGATGTGCTTGCATCCCTGGCCTAATTACTGCTGGTGTTAAAAACACCCCAGATTCACTGGGGTTCTATTAAGATTTGCTTTGTATATGGATTTCCATTTATTCAATTTCCTCTCTTCTGATCACTTCTACTGTTTCAGTATCTTTTTTTCAAGGAAATAAAATCCCCGATCCTCCCTCCTGCTGCTTTGCTGTATGGAAGTACCTTCTGTTTGGTTCAGGTTTTTCAGTGGAGATACCTTCTGCACCCAGGTGCTTCCTGACTTTTCTTTGTGATGACCACATCATTACCACTGCCTCACACCTTGGACAAATGCCCCTGGGACGTGTCATTCTCTGTCTCTGGGGGGCACAGCGAGGTTCCCATTTTCCTGTCCATCCATCATTGTGGCTATCCCAGAGGCTGGTCCCCTTTGCAGAGGGTAGGCAAGGATGAGGGCTGCAGTGGGCACTCTGCTCTTCTCTCTGCTCCTGCCCCCCATGCCTCTGCACTCTGGGACCCACTTGAACACTCCCCAGTGCCGACTGTTAGTTTCAGTGTCAGAGGGTGCTGTGTTAGGATACCCCATGGCTATTGCAAGCCTGCCTGGCAAAGTTTTATGTCTTCTTTTTGACAAAGAAATTTAGCATATTCCAAAGAGCAGATAGTTTTTAGTACATGCCTTTGGAAACAATCAGCTCTGATGTGCAAGTATTTAGGTTTTCTCCAGCCACTGTTGTTCTTGTTCATGTTTTTGTTGCCCACTCCCATTACAGTTACCTCAAATGACCCAAGTTAGGATATGTTGCAAGACCTTTCTGTAGGGAAAGGTCTGTCCCTGAAGGAACTTCCTGAGTGTTCTTGGCACCTCTCCCCACTACCACATGCAGTTTAAAAACCCATAGGTAGCAAATGACACATCCACTGCTCCTGTCAATGTCACGGCCTTGCGTCGCCATGCTGAAAGGTATCTCCTCAATTTATTGTTCCCTGGTAGTTGTTTCTTTGGGAGCAGGCCTCTTGTATAGCTATTTGTTGAACTGTGTACCTACTGAATTAGTCAAAGACCTGTATAAAACCATTTTTTTCTTTTCCTCTTTACCCCTCCCCCAAACTTGCTTTTGTTATGTATTGGCTTGCTAATCCTTGTGTTGAGCAGTATCAGACATCACCTTTCTTGGGGGCACTTAGTCCACTCTTCCGCTTTCTTTGTCAAAGGGCTCCCTTAATAGGAGAAGTCAACAGGGAGGACAAAAGGGATTGAAAGTTGTATTTAATCGGGGTCAGAGAGGTGGTGTTCAGAGTGACGGGCCCACAGGCAGGCTGGCCTTTTATGCTTTCCGACACAGATGGTCCCAGAGCATTCAGCTAAGTGAAGAGAAAGCTGCCCAGTGAAAGCTATTGTGGGGCAGCATCGTTACAGTTGAGAAGGGTTGCCAGGGGTAACTGGAGAGTATCACCAGCATCCTGTGATCACTAGTCTGTGCCATTGAAAACCCCAGACCCGGGATCACTCTGGGTCCCTTGGCATCCTCCCGATGCTCTGGCGTAAGCAGCAATGTCTCATGCTACCTTTTTAAAATTTAATATCAGTATTTTTACTTTGAGGCACATAAACTGTAGAATCATTTGCATTTCTTAATTTCAGAGTAGCCACCTTCTGCAAAATATACAGCCACTTGCTTTGGAACATACTGCTTTTCTTCCCCTGGGGAATAGTCTAATAATATTTGGACTTATTAAGATAACACTGTGTTTACAGAAACTTAATTTTTTAACATTTGTCTGAGTGCCTGAGTAGCTGAATTTAAAAAAAAAAGAAAAAGAAGAGAAAAAAAAGGAACTTATGTAATTCAACATGAATAAAGACTGCAGGCATGTGCGAAAGCTTTGGAAACTGTGCCCAGAAGAACCCCGGGGGTTTGCCACGGTACCTTCTTTGGTCTAACCAAGTGGCACATCACAGCAGGTAAAATGTGTTCCTGACAAAATAATTGAATGCTGCTTTTCTTTTTAAACAGCAGCAGCCCTACTGATTTTTTGTTGAAGCCATAGGAGCTGGAGATTGTAACAGGTGAAATGCTGTTTGAAAGTGCAAGTACAAGCAGAAGCCTTGAGTAAAAGCATGAAAAGGTCAGCACCGAAAATTCACTGGTGCCCAGCAGCCATCCCTCATCATGTGCCAGCAGCAGCTGTGGCCACACAGATCAGCCCTGGGTGCAGCCCAGGGCACCTGGTACCTTGGGACGGGTCTGGAAGGGGCAGATGCGGAGCCAGCTGTGCCACCTGGTTTCTGGTGCAGATCCAGCTGTGCCACTTGGTGTCCAGCACGGAGCCATCAGTGCCACCTGCCAGCGCCTTCACAGCCAGAGCACCTCCACTGTCAGTGGGTGCCAGCCAGGCTTCACTGTGGCCAAAGGGTGGTGGGCACACACAGGCTATCATACAGCTCAAAGTGAGAGGGAATTAAATGACATTTTCATATGGATTTCATTACAAAATTGGATATTTGAATTTAAAAGTGGCCATTTAGGATACTTCAGCACTTCTGGACATTTTCACCAGTGCAAATATTGTCTACAATTAAGCAGCTCACAGCCTCCACTTGTTTCTTCCCTGCTTAGGCCACTGAGATGTTCCAATCTGAGTGCTCCTGTTGATATCAGTGACAGTAGTGGCACCTGCAGTGATGACACCTGGATTCTCCACGGCACTCCTTTTTTGTGTGGTGGCAGGGTGGGGTGCTGTGGGTAAAACACCCTATTTGTGGTAGAATTGTTTGTGGTTTTTGTTATGGCACTGTCAGATTGCAAAGGAAGGGGAGGTTTTGCAGGGCTTTGTCAAAGCGAGCAGCCTTGGAAGTCAAAAGTATAATCTTCATTATAATGAAACAGAAATAATGAAGGCTGGAGGCAGGTGTGTAATTCAAAGAGCGTGTTGTCAGAGACAATGGCAAAAAAGGAAATCAGTGTTTCTACAGCTCCTGAGATATGTTCTTTTCAGGCAACCAGTGAATTTATCATTCTTTGTATTTCCAGAAGAGGGAGGCTAGCTGTGTGTTCCTTTCTCAGTTTAAATAGTTGGCCCACTTGTTTTCCAGATTTTGAATGTTGCTGGTGAGTGATGTAATCTGTTTGCTTTAAGTAGTTTGTTTACTTGCCTGCATTTGCGTTGAGTATGTGGCTTTTTACTTTCATACCTCATTTTCATTTTTTTAAACCATTTGAAGATCTGCTGGGTAACAAATTGCAGATTTTCTTTCCCTTAAGCTTCCCTCTGCACCTCTGTTAAAATAATAATAAAAGGTAATCATCTTTCCTAGTGCATCATCGAATTTGTTGATCTTATACAAACACAGGTGTAAATGAAAGCAAGTGTAGAAATAATGCATCTCAAATGTGCTTTCTTCACATTTTTTTGAAAATGAGTATCTGATTTTCAGATTTGTGTAGCAATGCAAAATACATGTCTGATTTCAGTCATATGGGATCATCTGAATCACTAACTAATGGCAAAAGGAGATGCAAACTTGAGCATCCCAGCATTTCTTTATTGCTAATATGCCACAGACTTGAAATAAAATTGTTTGAGGTTGTACTCAGCAGAGGTTCTGCCACACAGAGGTTCTCCCATAACGTTTTGGGAGTTTCCTGCCTCTAGTCTTGCCCTGAATTAAGGAGGTAAGTGTATGGGAAGAAATCTGTAACTCTGGTTTTTTAACTGGCAATCAAGATTTGCATTATTTTTCCTAAACCACGTGGGTTTGGCATTAAGGCTAGACCTTGTGGCAGCTCACAGCTGACAGAACTAAGTGTGTATGGCAGCTTTACCTGTGCTCATCTCCATGCTGGCTCAGCCTGTGAGTCACAGGCTGAAATGCTGTTCCTCACCAACATGGCCAGCACTGGCCCAGCCCTGCCACAGGCAGGGCTTCCAGCAGATGTAGCTTCATTTAGGCTCCGGTGAAGAGATACTGGGCTAGATCTGGTACCCAACCACCAATACGGGGTCTCTGGTAGCACAGTGTTGTTGGGTGAACCCAGCGGTGGCATCGTCCCAGTGTGGGTGCCATCCCACTGTGGAGATATGCCAAGCAGGACAGGACTTGTCTTTGGACAACCTCAGGGAACACCAGTGGGGCCACTACAGCGGTACCCGCTGCAAACTGGTTGCACTCTTGTCCACAGGCAGGGACCAGATGTCTGCAGGAGGGTGGGTGTGGGTGTTCTCTGCCTCCTCCTCTTCCTCTTTCTCCTTCACAGCCTTGTCAGTCTTTTTTGATGTTTAGTGTAAAATGGTGCCAGCTCCTTTCAGGAGTGTCTCTCCTAACATTGGGCATATACTCTCCCTTCCCAGCTCATCAAGACTTTAGGAACAGAACAGACCCTTGTGAGCAGTGGTGGCTCCTGTGCCCTGGCCACAGGCTCGGAACACCAATCTTATGTTCCATTGCTTTTCTTGTGTCCTTCCTCCCTGCCCACAGCCCAGTGAAAGATGGTGGGAGTTAGAGAGAGTGTCTGCATTATTTGTTTAAAGGACTGACGAGCTACCACCCTGCTCAGGAAATTTGGTTGATTGCACATTTTAAATGAGGCCTTGGTGATTTTTTTCAGTGCTAGGACTGGTTGTTTTTTCCCCCAGTGTTGCTAGGTAGAAGCAGGATCTGCTTTGGAACCAGCCCTTTAGTCATGGATTCAGACATCCCTTCCTCTTGTCTTCATGAACGGGGAAAACCTGAATCAAAGATTTCAGGAGTTATTGCCCAGACTTGTAATATAGAAACTATATTTAGTCAGTTGTTCAGTAGAACCGTGATTCTGCTGCAGCATAGGGGACTTTCACCTGAGGCACATGGGCAGAACTGTTCAGATGATTGAGTCTTTATCAGAAAGGAGTGACTGAAATCACAACTTTTGATGTGCATCACCTTTCTTGGATTAATACAAATATTTCACATTCACTTCAGCTCAGTCACATGAAGTAATTGACCTGAATTAAGTAACTGCATATTGTAAAGAGTACTGCTGTTTAAAAGTCAACATTGAAACAAAAAAGAAGCAGCTTTAATCAAGCAAAACATCATTGTAAATTAAATGAAAAAATATAAATATGAAGTGCATAACAGTTTCCTACTTGAACAGCAAAAAGGTGAGACTTACAGTATTTGAATTTAGGTAGGAAGAGCTAGCATATAATATGCCTTCCATTTATATTGATGTCAGGAAGAAGTGGTATTAAATGTCCTAAGTGCTGTTTTAAAACTAATTATATGCAGTCTAACTATTCAGTACTGATGTTGTCCGATTCATTTTCACTAATGGCGTGTTAAGTTCTCAGAATTCAAATGCTTAAAATCAAGTATAGACTTGTGAGCTCTCCTAGTCCTTGTGTTCTGTTCTCTATCTCGGGCACATCACAGGCTGTGAAAACACTTGAGCAGCACCCACTGGGATTGATGTGGTGCTAATCACATCCCTCCTGGCCCCCTGCCTGGCAGCACCTGGGCAAGACGTGCAGTGACCAAGCTCCTCAGGTGTATGAAAAGTTCGTATTGTTAAGGAACTCAAATTTTGTAGATATGGAAGAAAGTTTTGTTCATTACAACAGCATACTTATGAGCTGCCTTTTGGTAGCAGTGAGAAGGATTTACTATTGCTGTGGTATCTGTTTAGGGGAAAAAAAAAGAAAAAACACCTAACAAATAAACAGAAAAGAAACCAAAACCAGGGAGACAAATGATCAAAGTGTAAATAACTATGTCTTTAGCATTGTAGGAGGTGCTTTTGACCCCACCATTGAAATGTCAATTGCGGTTACACTGCATGCACAAAATAGAAGGTAAAAAAGAGTGAGAGAAAGATCAAGTATACACTATTTTTAAAATCTGTTTTCGTTTATTTATTAATGATAAAAAAAGCATTTTCTTCCCATGCTGCAGTGGAATGCTCTGGGGTGTCTACACCCCACTGTTGAGACCACTGTGCCAGTATACGTGGGAAACAGAGATGAAATTGGGGTCTCAGATTCATTTTATCTCCTTGCAGCATTGAAGTATTTTTGAACAAGCAAAAACTGAATTCTCTCACTAAGAATTGTTATTTGCTGATTATAGAGACAGCATTTCCTTTTCCCCACTTCTCTTTGGAAAGAGAAAAAAGGAAAGAAAGTGGCGTGTTTTCTGCTGTGGTCCTTGTTGCAAAGACAGAGCTGTTGTAGCCAGTGAGATTTAGTGGTTCTTTGGCACTTCATTTTTCATCACCTCAAAATTGTACCTCGAAGTACAGAATGACATCCTGGAAAGCTGTTTTCTATTGCGAGCGGAAGGCTGATGTTGAGATGTCCATTCCAGTTGTTTTCTGTTCCCAAGAAAAGGGTGTCTTTTTCATGTGAAACAAAGTAACACCAAAAATTAGGACTGCAATGGAAAAGGAGATTGTGTACCTTCTCATTCTTTGCAGTGTTGGAATCTCTACCCTGCAGAGCCCAACATAAGACCAGGCTCTAGATATGTGACCTTCAGGCACCAGACGCTAGTGCTGTTTGGTGCTTTTATGTTCCAGATGTCTACAGTCCTTTGTGGCAGTTTGAGAGCAGAGCACAGTCTTCCATGGTAGTGACTCTTGGAAGACCAACTGCACCATCTTGGTACATGTTTTATAAGCCATGACCAAGGTGTTGAGAAGATCTTTCAAACTCTTCCTGCTGTAGAAGTGTTTCAGGCATGGACTAAAGGATCTGCCTGTGGTGGTAAGGTCATAAAAGCCCAGGAAGACCAAATTAGAGCAGAGTGCTTACACTGGAGCTCTCTTCTCATGGAGCAACTGTGCTGTTGCATATCCTCAGATGCATCAGCATGTTGTTTCCAGTCACTGTCAGGAGTGCTGTGTCACTGCATCACTCGCCCCTTTTCTTGGAAAGCTCAAGTTTGAAGAAGACTTAATGTGGAGGGGCACCAAGGGTGCATGGCAGATGGGGAGATTTCTTCAAATGGATAGCAAATCTATGAGGTGATGTTAATTTCTGTTACCCGAAATTATTCTGTTCAGTATGAATATTTTTGAGGAACCTCCTGCTTATGATTCCTATTGCTATAACCATCAGGAGGATCAAAATGGAGAACTAGGAATTTCACCTGCTCTATGTCTCCGTATTGGCATCAGCTCAAGCTGCAGTTCTGCTCTCAGAGTAATGCAATTTCCCACATCCTGACTCTGACCAGGCTCTTTGGGAGTCCTTTTGTCTGGAGCTCATTTGAGTCCTCCCAGGAAGAGATGAAAAGTGCTGAGAACTGCCACCCTCAGAGCTGTTTTGGGTCTGTCTCCTCCCAGGAACCCTGTGGTGGTCCTCCTCGTGTTCCAAGAGCTGTTTGTGGGAGCCTGGCCTGAGCATGAGGGTGGGAAGGAATCACCAGAGCTGGGATGATTTAGTTTGCCTTTGCCCTATGGGCCATTTATCAGCACAAAAGAAAGTTGAACCAATATTCTGGCCCATACCCAAAGACTGGCACTCAGCCTGCATTGAAATGTGATTTATTTTTTCCTGGGTTAAAGATTTTGGGAATTTCAGAGAAAAAGTTAAGATCCCCAATTAAGCTTGACAAATTTCAGATATTCATCTACATCAATATTATTCCAACTCAGGGATTATTTCCGTATTTTATTGTTTATGGCAGCATCAAGAGAGCCGTGTTGTTTCTCACCAGGATGCAGCTACTGGTGAATGGTTTTAGGTTTGCAATTCAACTGAAGCATTGAATTTCCAAGAAGCAATTAATTTCCAAGAAGCTTTAAATCTGGATTTCATTACAGGGAGACGCGTCACATTGTTGGCACATACCTTACATGGCTTCTTTTAGCCACAGGGACTTCGGCAGATCAGACACCACACGCCTTAGCAGAGCAAAGTTCTGTGGACTTTGTTGTCTCCTTTTTATTTATATTTATATTTCATCTGTTTTGTATTGGTGAAAAAAGATGCAATATGTTGCCAAAGCAGACTCCCAGGACACAACTGCTGATCTTCTGTAAACAGTGAGGAGTGAAGCAAGGGTCTTCCTCAGGCTCATGTCTGAGCAGTTAACCAAGACCCATTTCATCCCGCCATGAAGGGACCCTCACAAGGGCCCCAAGCACCACGTGTGCCCGGGCTGGGCTGGCAGGCTCCGCCAGCTGACATTGGTGGCTGCGACAGACACCCTCTCCAGGAGCTGATTAAGAGCTGAAGGTTCTCCGTGGCTGTAGAGCCGCCACAGCCCCTGGCTCCCACCATGAGCTGCCCGGTGAAGGGTTGTGCAGCCGCTGACAAAATCACCATCACTTAAACACAGAAATAGTCTTGGTGATGCTGAGTCAATTCTTGGCAACCTATTGATCCCATAAGGCATTTCAGAATACCTCTGCCACTGGAGCTCAGGCTTCCCAGACCTCACAGCCGTGCGTGCCCAGGCCCTGGCCATGCTCCTGAGCTCCATGTCCGTTTGTCCATCTGTCCATTCTGCAGAGGCTTGCTGGGCATAGGTCTGCAGTAACTCTCAGTGTGCTACCACAGCAAATGCTGCAGACATGTTGTCAGATGAATGACACTAGGAAATGAAAATTATTATTCCTGTTTTGAAATTACAATTGTGTCTCAAAACGGGGGGTTTTATGAATAACTTAGACCTTTTTTGGCAGTAACGTATCCTGAAATTTCCCTTTATTTTATTACTGTACTTTTGGTTTTATCCCTGTTTTCATTTTCTCACATGTAATTCTGAGTTAGTATTTATTATTTTTCTCTTCACCAAGGATTGCTGGAATCTAAAAGGTATTTCAAACAACTTAATCAAATAGCTAAAAAGGGTTTCTCTTCAAAGTAAAGTATTATTCCCTTTTCAGTCATATAGAAAAAAATAAAAAAGTGAAATCTTGATGCACCCGATGAGAACAATAGATTTGTGTTCAGCCTTTCCTTCTCTAAATTAGAAATCACAGTATAGACAATGGAATTTCTAAATCATATATTATACCTTATTCTCTGGTGGGAATAAAATGTTCATGTTTGCCTCCTTTTCTCTGTTTAACTTTGACTGCTGTGAACACTAGGAAGAATAACCCTGCAGCTTTTCTTTCTTTTTTTCTTTTTTTTTTTTTTTAATCTATTCACTTTATACTTTTCAGACAGATTTTTCCCCGGGGTGAAACAAAGGTTAACTGAAATTTCCTCTGTTGTGTACCTGAACGAATCAGCAGTTTGAGAAGGAAATCCCATTGATGGGCAAAGAGAGTGACAGGCTCTATTTAAAGAATTCCCCCGACTGTGTGGTAGACCAACCATGCCATGAATTTAACTGTTCCTGTGGTCCCCATACTTGTACCCACCAAAAAGAGAGAAAAACCTACTTTGTTCTGCAAATGTTGCGCTAAGCTTTGAAAATCATGAGCCGCTGAGTTTTGTGAATTAACATGGCCAGCAGTGGCCAGTGCTGAAGGAAGCACTGTTACAGCACAGACAGAAAACAGACAGGAAATTATGCATACTTACATAATGGAAAGGGCACCCTACATGATCATATTTAGCATGTGTTTCCCTGCTGAAGCAGCAGTTTAATGGTACATATATTCCACAAAAATATGATTTACAGAATTGTCTTATGCTTTTTTCACTGCACGTTTTTATTCCCACTTGGTACATGAGGCTCTTTACCCACACTGAGCTGCTGGAATAAATGGAGCTGAGGGAGACACAGAGGGGCACATGTGTGGAGGAGGGTGCAGGATGGGTCGCTGGAGAGGTTGTTTGACACAGAAACGGGGTACAGAGCCAACATGTGGCATCAGGGATCCAACTCCTGGTAGAGCAGCAGGATACGGTGATTTCTGTATCTATCAATGTCTGCTTTAACACCACAAATACATGTCTCTGCCTGGTTAGGTGCTCTTAGCTTGTGTGTGTTGCACTCCGTGGTCTGTGATGTCCCTGGCAGTGGCCACCCCAGCCCAGCCACGGGGCCCCACCAGCAGGCACACTGCTGGGGGATTAGAGCACCAGTCGTACCCCGACCGCCAGACCTTTCCTCTCTGGCAGTGATGGTTAAGTCTTCCCCCATGGGTCATAGCTGCTCAAGTTTGCTTAAAGTAACTTTTACAGCTCCTGTTTTTTTTTTTTTCCTGCTTTAGCAGGGCTGCTCAGAGCTCTGTGAGTTTCTTTTCCTGTTTGAACTCTGTTTGCTTTTGGCCAGCCCTGCCTTTGCTTCAGTCAACTGCTTACGTTTTAATTAATTTCAAAATGGGTTGAGTATTGTTTGTTGGATTTTGTGATGCTTTTCGAAAATGGCAGATAAAGGTTGCTAAGAATAAAGTATTGCAGGGATTTCCCTATTGCCAAAACATGTGCATATTACTGGCACATACATAATTTTAGGTATGAAGGGGACTGGCATGAGAGCCTTTTTTTGCCATGAGAAAATGTCTCAAATTGAACTTCTGTCAACAATTCCTTCGACTGATTTCCCTGCGGGTCTTATGGATCTCTTTTAAAGCTGTCTTAAAGAGATATTGACAGGTATTCCGTTAAACAGCAGGTGTTTTGTTTTTAAGTAAATCATCTCATCAAGGAGAAGTTGAGAAATCAGTAGAAATGTCTAAGAAAAACACACCAGGGTTGATGCTCTTCCCCTCCAAGGAGCTGGTGTGAGCAGGTGGGGTGTGCAGAGGGGGCTGCGACCCCATGGCAACTGATCACCTCCCTGTGGGGAGGGGTCCCTGCTGGGATGGACCTGGAGCTGCTGGAATGGGAGCTTCAGTCAGCACAAGGAGGACCAAGCTCTTCTCCATCATGGCTGGTCTGCAGCAGGCCAAATAGCGGGTGAAATGCATGTGGGGGTGCATGCACACACACCTGTACGCACATAAGCAGACGCAGTCTGACAGGCATGGCCGTGCAGACACACACATGTCTGTAGGCTCTTGGAATACCTCTTCTGAGAAGGGAGAGATGTACAGTATGTCCTGGTCCATAGAAACCCAAATTCCTGTGCTTTACCAAAGCTGTTGTCGGGAGGCCACCTCGATTTCTGTTTTGGGACAGTGCTTGGCTGCTACGCTGGCATACTGTCATTCCTCTTTCTTTTGTGAGAAGAGCTACTTGGGCTCAGAAAATGTGAAACTCATTATAGCAAGCTGCATTACGGTAAGACTTCAATCACTTCAGTTCACACATAAGCAGGAATTTTCAGATATATGTAATATATGTCATAATTTGAAATTCATACAGATCTAGTGATTTTTAGGGGTTTTAAGGCTTATAATTTTAAAATGCCTTTCCACTAGCAGCAGAAGCTGTGCCCTGGTATGGTAAATATTGTTCAGAGATATGTCTGAAACAGTCCTTGCCACGGAGATCTTATACTAGAATATAATTAGAGTTCTCTATTCTATAATATGCTATATTAATTAGCAGTCAAAATCCAATTTTTAAAGCCCAGCTTTGAAATGTATTTGCCCTTCAGGCCACGTATCATTGTGCCACAGCTTGAAGTGTCCTGTTTCACTGGGCTGACCATAAAATAAATATAATACATGTCATCATGTATTTTCCAATTAGAAGGAAGGGGGGACATGGCCACTTGCTTTCTTCTTTTGGGAAATTTAGTGTTTTATTTTCAAAGTTGGATGTCCATGCTCTGCAGCTTCTCTGTTGTTGAAGAAGGGGATGACACAAACCCTTGCAGGGCAGGCAGAGCTTGTGCAAGGACATGTTTTCTCCCAGCCCTGATGAGCAAAATACTAGTGTGATTTTGGGGGGGAGTCACAACCCATGCCCAGCAGTGCCCTGCCTGGCCAGGGCAGCCCGATCAGCTGCTGGGGTCCCTGGTGGAGCAGCACAGCAGATAAGGAAATTTTGTGAACCGTTTATTGTTTATTCTGAGTCAGTGTTTTGTTCTGTGGAAGCAGATTGTTCCTCCGGGCAATTTCAGGTTTTGACTGCTGGTCCTCCGTCTCCCTCCTCCCCTCCTCTCTCTGTCTGGGATGAAAGAGGGGAGGTTTGAATGCACATTGAACAGTGGTCCTAAATCTGGCTTCACCCCGAGCGCTGCTCAGAAATTTACATTTTCATGCTGCTGGAGGGATACATGTGAATCTCAATGATCTTTCAAAATTTTTCTTTAAATAAAAGCAAAGCTGTTGCTTGCCATTCATCCCATTGTGCAGGGGCAGAGGACAGCCAAAATGTGGTACTTGATAAAGGGAGAACCTTGTGCAGGGCTTCCATTTTCATATAAATAGTGTATATTTTACATCCTCTTCTTCCCTGATCTGCAGTTTGACAACACCATTTTCTCAAAGTATAAATGTAAGAAGTTTATACAGTAAAGTCTGTTGTATTTTTTTAGTATAGAAATATATATAATCATAGCACAGGAATTCATCTTAATCTTAGTATTAAACTTAGTGTAGAAATTAATATAATTAAAAGGAGGTAGGGTTTAATAAATGAATATGAGGAAGATTAAAAGCACAAATATATCAGAGATGTTCTTGGTTTTATTTAACTCACAGGATGCTTTAAGTAAGTTTTGCATGTGCAAGTTCTCCACAGAAAAAGAGGGAAATCTTGACCGAGATTGTCTGGATCAGTCTTTGAACTGCTGTATTTGGAAGAGTAAAAAATAAAGTAAATACAAAAATAAGCAATCACAGCCCTTCCTTCAGGCAGAATTCCACCTTCTGTGTGCATACCCACCTTATAAAAAGCATGAAATGCTCTAATGTGGTACTGGCATGGCCTTGGAGGACATCAGGTGGCAGGTGTTTTGCAAGGCTTTGCGAGGAATGGAGCTCTGAGCAACTGCCGTGCGTCTGTCCAAAACTGCCCTCTGTGCCTTGGGTCGCGGTCTGTGGGATGGGAGAGCATCATCCTCGGGCACCCCGGTGGGTTGGTGAGCCCACCTCTGCTCCCTGACCCAGTCTGTGTTCATTGTGGGTGCCAGCTGCCTGCCTGTCCCAGGGCAAAGCCACCACTGCATCCTTGGGGAGGCTCCTCTGCAGTGCAGCCCCAGACCTGCCGCCCGCCTGAGGCTGCTTGATGAGGAGTAAAGCAAAGGTGACAGGGGCTACAGGCTAGAGAGAGAGTGGCACAAGGGGGGCCCCAACACGCCAAGGTGCTGACGTTGGTGGGTGAGCCAAGGGAACAGCCAGGACAGTGGGGGTGGAGTGGCCAGGAACCGCCCACAGGGCACCGGGATTGCCTGTGGGGCACATTAATTCATCCAAATAAGGGAACAAAATCAGAGGGAATGGGAAGTATCTGTCAATTTGATAAGAGTTTTGTGATTTATTTAGTGATCTAGAGCCAGACAAAACACTGTGGTTGATGAGAAATATTGTTGCAGATTTTTCTAGGTGTCTCTACAGCAAGATTTCACCTTGGTTGCAGAATCAAAACTCTCCCTGGGTGTTTCAGTTTGAAGAATTTATTGTAGGTGAAAAAAAAGCCTTATGCAATATATTGTGAATGAGAATTAACTTTTAGATCACCAAACAGATTTAGTAACAGGAGATTTTGTTGTAATATTTCATTCAGCATTAAAGCTCTTGTATTTATTTTCTGAGTGGAGCAGTTTTAGCTTCTTGTATTAGGAGTATTTGAGTCATTGTATCATGGTTTTCCCCTGTGAAGCAGGGGATTTTGACAGTGAAGAAGAGAAACTTGGTTGGTTTGCCCTCAGGAAGAGCATGCCTAGTGATTAACAGGAGTTAACTCAGTGGTAATTTTGATCTGTGACCATTCTGCATGTGCATTTCTGTGCAACACGGCACTTGCAGTGCTGAGTGCCAAGGCAGAGCTTTGAATTACAAACACCTTTTTCTTTATGAATTAATTTCCTTAACAGGCATTTGAGCCATAAATAATGCACTCAAATATGACAATGTGTCTTTGCTTTTAATGATCAGGCCTCGAAAGGCTTGATTTTCTCTCAAGTATATCCACAACTCACTCATGCCAAAGGGCACTGATGTGTCACTGTCCCATCCATCCTCCCTGTGATCCCGAACGATGCTGGGGTGACAGTTCAGGTGGGTGCTGGAGTCCTGGCAGTGGCAGTCACTTTGTGTGCGGTGACTCAAGTTCATACATCACACAAATCACTTTTTTAACAGGCCAGTTAGTGCTTTATCAGTGTCTCAGTGACAGTCATTGGCATGAGCAAGTGTTGAAAATAAAAATACTTCACAGTGTAGTTCAGGTGAGAACAGGTGGTATGAGCCCTGACTTGAATGAAGAGCAGCAGTAAGCAGGTGTTGAGCTCTGAAGCACCTGAGTGAAATATCTTGTATCCAGATACTACATCACATGCTTCAGGCAAAATTACTGACTTTTTCAGTAAATGAAGAGGAGGCATAAAATTATAGATGATATAATTTTAATTTGCAGTCATCCACCTTCTAATGGAAATTAATAGTACAATCAAAACTGGAGAAATTTTTGCTGTCTGTAAATCACAATAATGTTGTGATTTGTGTTACTAACGTGGATGCCTCAGAGTCAGACGCAGGATTGGGATGGGACAGTTTGCATTTAAAAGTTCACGAACATGCAGGACGACTCTGCACACAAGTTGTAGTGCTTGCTGTAAAAGCATGGGTGAGGTGAGCCCCTCCGCTGACATGAATCCTATAGCGGTGAGAAGCTGCTGTGGGAGCACAGCTGTGTGTGCACAGCCGGAGCGCTCAGTGCTGTCGACATGCAGAATTTCCAAACAGCTGTAGCTGCATCCCTATGCCTTTAGCTTACTGCCCTTCCATTTCCTTCTTGGTTTCTTTCTTTTCACTCCTGCCAGCCCAAAGGCTGCATGTGAGAGGGTTATGGCGTGACAGTCGATTATTCAGTGTGTCTTCCTGATTTATTGCACATTACCAAACCCTGTTTGGAAATAGATTTGCTCAGCTTACAGTCTGGGTGGCTGAGGTTATGCTCAGTCGTGTTGGCACGCAGCAGTCAGGATGCAGGGCTGGAGACACAGACTTGGTGAATTCGCAAGGAGGAGAAGTGTATGCTCTGTATTAACTTCTTGTTCCATGTGCTCCCACGCTTGCAACCTCTGGGCTTGAGCTGGGCATCCCCACAAATGCAGGCAGGGATAGCTCCACTGGCTCGAGTTGGGACCTTTGGAGCCCATGCCTCTGAGGGAATTAAATCCCCACCTGAATTTAGATCCCAGGGGGGCAGGACAAGAGTGTGGTGTCCGGAAAACTCCTCCCAATAGTTGGACGTGGGCTGATACTCAAGTGAGGCAGATTTAGTGCCCAGTGGGTCAATAGCTTTCTTTTACCAAAGAGGAAACTAGTTTCTCCCCTTTAGTATATCAAAATCTGTTAGCAGTTTCAATAATTGCAGTCATCGTCATGTTGAATATATTATAGAAAAATATTCATATAAATTAAATATAATTAATTTTTATTTTGTTTTTCAGGAGAAATTGATGTGGACTGGTCCATCTCTCATAAAGACTTAGAGGTAACACAAACATCCAAATTTTTCTAGAATTCTTTATTTTGTTGCTTATTAACAAGCAGAACAAAGTAAATGGGATTGAAAAACCCATCTGTGGTGTTTGTGTGGGACAATTAGCAGTGTCCTCCCACAGGAGAAAGGAGTTCCTGAACTGGGGCTGGCACAGAGGCAGGAAGGGACAGGGATGCAAGGAGCTGGAATGCCTCCACAGACTCTGCAAGGTGGACATCAGCTCTTCCTTCTGGGTGTGTTCAGAGCCCCAGAGCTGTTTCACGGCAGCCTGGTCCCCTTCCCAGGCAGTGCTGGGAGCCAGCAGAGTGTGGTGCCTTCCTGGGCTCGGCGCAGGGGCGGGCGTGGAGAAACTGCAGCCCAGAGTTCCCAGGCGAGGTGCCGGAGCATCCAGGAGGACTGAGCTTCAGCTGCTGTGTCCAACTCCTTCCCTTTTTCTTTCCAATGTCCAGTAGAGCTGATACAATCAAGTGACATTAATAAATTCTTTCCCTGAAGAGAAATGGTGTTTTTATACCTCTCCTGTTCACTCATCCAAAATTTCTTTTTTTTTTTTTTTAATCTTGTGATGTTTACTAGGCAATGATAGTTGTAGATAGGATTTTCAATTCTGGCTGCCTACACAGAAAGTATGTGTGAGGTCATTGGGAGAGAGACAGTTGTTTCCAGCTTCTCTTTTTTTTTCTTCCTTTTTCCTTTTTAAGTCTTTCTTTACAATTGCAAATTGCAGATTTCATCCAGACTTGTATAGCATTGTACTTTGTCCAAGCAGTTTCCCTTAATGTGTGCAAGGGAACATGTAACTTGCATTTGCAATTGATGTTAGTTTTATTTGTGTTCTGGAGAAAATTCCAGTTTGTCGTGACATAGCACAGTGAGTAAAAGTATCTTGGCTAATTGAGGGAAAGCTTCACAAATGCAGTATTAAATAGCAAAAAAAAAAATCTCCTGAAGTGGAAGTTTGGACGAGTGCTTTTCTTCCAGACAATGCAGGTTTCTCTGTAACAGAATTACCCATTCCAAACCTGCATGTGTAAATTGTACATGTGAAACATTAGATTTCTGCTGGATCACTGCCAGCAGTGACCTTTATAATTCCCAGTTCCCAAACCACAGAATCTCAAGTGGTAAATGCATTTCTCTCTCTGTTTCACCAGGCACGGATCTCCAACTACACGGGTATGAGGCACAGCAGCATGCGGTACTACAAAAACGTTACTTGTAGGAACTGCGACAGGCCAGGACATTTGTCCAAGAACTGTCCCACTCCAAAGGTAAATGCAATGCTTAAATCACTTGTACTTTCAGCTGTTTTCCTAATACACCCTTCTGCTTGCCATTAGAAGCGTTGTTTCGGTGGTTTATCCTTTCTTTGAAGCATTACTCTGAGTTGCAGGATAGCTTGCATGAGGTCCGCTTACTGTATAAAATTATCCTCTGTTTGGCTATGTCATTGCTTTTATTGTTTTTATAAGAGAGAAATATATAGACTTATATCATACAGAATTATATTGAATGATTTATGTTGGAAGAGACCTTAAAGCTTAACTTGTTCCACCCCCCTGCCAGGGGCAGGAGCAACTTCCACTAAACTATGTGGCTGTAAACTGAGCAAGAAAAAGAGTCAAGTGTCATACAGAAACATCTTTTTTTTCATATGGTAAAACAATTTGAAAGTGTAAAATATTTTTCAATTGTATTTTCAATAAGGAGAATCCATGAAATCAAAAATACAGCCTTAGAAATTAAATGAAAGCAGAAAGTGTAATGAACTGTGATATGAATAGTGTTAAAAACAGTGGACAGGACAAAACTGGAGCTAACTTTAAGCAGCTCAGATAGATGCCAAATATTCCGAAAGTTTGTCCTGTGGTTAGAGGTTTAAAAGGCAGTCACGACACTGTCAAGAAGTGGGAGCTGTTGTATGACAGCCTGAATTTACCAACCCCCACAACAGAATCTGTAGAACCCTCGGTCCTCCGCGCTGTTACCCACAAGGACACTCAGAATGACCACATCCCACGCAACCCTTGGGGGAAATACACTCACTCACTGGGAAAACCTGCTTTACAGAGATAGGTTTGGCCTCAGAATAGTTTTCTGCATGTTGTATTTGTCACTCCAAGTGCTGAATTGTGTGTCATGAGGCTATGCCAGGTGAGTCTGGATGGCAGCTGAGTGCCCACCCAGCTACCCCTTACACACCCCCATGTGGGGCAGGAGAACTGGAAGGATCTATTGAAACATTGTCACTTAATATGATTCTATTTCTGTTTTTCCATAGAAAGTTCCCCCTTGTTGCCTGTGTGCAGGAAGAGACCATCTACAGCACAACTGCCCAGCACGTTTCTGTCTGAACTGCTGTTTGCCTGGGCACTATTTCAGGGAATGCCTAGAGAGAGCCTATTGGAACAAACACTGCAACCGCTGCGACATGAAGGGCCACTATGCTGATGTGAGTAGGGTCCTTTGCACAGAGATTGGGCATCGTTTGGTTTGTGTCTGTCAAAAACTGAATTTACAATGGCCACAATGTCTTCATATTTTTTCAATTTTACATAGTGTATAAGCATATGAAAATGTTGTGTTTAGTCAGTACTTTACACTATCAGAGTTTTCATGGAGAATGGTTCAAAGAAAATGAACCAAAGCGTTGTCAAGACTTTGTCTTTAGTTTGGTTCAGTTCAGCTGTGGTGGACAAAAACGTCCTTTTTCTGTGGAATGAAAGGCGTAGTGAGGTTGAAATCAGGAGACACAGTACCTGCAAGTGTACCAGGAAGAAGTAAAGAGTAACTCTGATGCATCAAGAATCCAGATCTATGGTTTTTTCACTATGATCAGATATTAATCAGTGAAAATACTATTAGAGAGAAGTAGTTTGAAGGCTTTGGGTTTGACATAATCTACTAAAGTAAAACATAGAAGAAAATTAAAGGGAGAACAAATGTATTTGCCCCTGTAATCTTGTATTACCCAATGTAATCTTGTATTACATTACTATGGGTTTATATGTCCCCAAAATTCAGTCCTATATGTAGCAGCCAACCTATTATGATATTTTTTTCTCTTTAATTAAACACAAAAAGGGATAAAAGGCAAGTTGCGGTAATTTTGGCGTACATTCACACTTCATTTTCTATCTATAGATATGGCCTATATGTTTGTTTTTCAAATACACCTGTGGGATTCCCTAAATGCTGGATTTTTTGATATTCAGAAATATTTGAATCTCTTTCTAAATGTCTCCTTCCTGCCTTTATTTCTTCTGTTTGGTCGAAGAGCATGTCACAGTGGTACATGAGATGTGCAAAGGACAACCCGCCTAATTGGGGCTTGCTATTTCTTATGATATTTGAATGTGTTCCAGATATGCTTCTGCTTATAGATAATGTGCCCACAATACCTTTAAAGAATGTGAATTGTACATTTCTGCACCCTCATTCTGGTAGGCAGTGAGACAAAATCGTAATCTATAATGAAGCATCTTTTCTTTGCCATCTTTTCCCTTTTACACATTTTATGACCCCAGTTCTCATAAGCTGATGTTCTTTTCTTTAAAGAATCATGAGTGCTCTATCATGCAAGCATTTAAATCCTACTTGAGTCATGCAGGTTATCAAGAACATCGCAGCATGTATTTTTTCTGCTCATTTAGGTCCACCTTAAATCAGAAAGGTTTTTCTTTGAAACTTTGGGCAGTTCTTGAGTGTTCCTGCATGGGAGGTGTAAGGCTGCCTGTGTCATTGACCTGTGTGGTCAATACTGGGGCATCAGAGCAGGAGCTCACTTGCCCAGTCCTCAGAGAGAGGGATGGCATGGCAGAGCAAAGGCAAAGGAATCAAAACCAACAGTAAATCTTTCCTGACATCAGAGCAGGAAGCCTATGAAGCCAACAGGTGATCAAGACATGAAGGGAACACTTGGATAGGACAAGGTTGCTGCTGGTGGCCTGAAGATATGTTTTTGCATCTGAGATGTTCATAGCAGAAGAAACCAGGGATGTTCCCATGCTGAAAACTTACTTTGTGGAGGGGAGCACCAGAGAAGTTGTCAAATTGAAGAGAATGTGAGGGTTACTACAAATCTGTGAGTACTAACCCAAAACTGGGTAACCATTGCCCAAAAGATGCAGAGGAGCATGAAGGTGAAATGGCCCAACCAGTGATGGCAACAGACACCTCGTGCTTGGCACATGACTGGTCACTGAGTTACTAATGCAAGGACGGTGTGTAGGGGCTGTCCCAGGGTGAGCTGGGGATCCCAGACTGCCAGCTGCACGCATGCACCAAGCCAGGGGGCAGGAACCACGGCGGTGGCATGTTGAGATGGGTGTATAAATATAATATACATGGGGTGATTCAAGGCTGCTTTTGTAAAGGAAACCCACTTCTCAGGGATCTCTGGAGTTCTTCAAAGGAGCAGGTTGACAAGCATGTGCATAAACATGATCCAGTTGACATAGCCTACAAATTCCAAAAGGCGTTTTACAAAGTTCCTGACCAAAAGCTTTCAAGGAAACTAAACAGGCATGGAATAAGAGGATAAAGGTGGAATATGCTAGTGTGACATGGAAAAGGGTGAACAATGGGGTGACAAGATTTGCTGAGAAGACTGAATTACTTACAGAGTCAGTGCTGTGAGCCAGTTGTGCAGGACTGCCCAAGAACTGTAAGAATCAGAGGGAGAACACAATAAAATGGCAATTGAAATTGAGTGGCAATAAACGTAAAGTAAAATAATCCCACCTTGTTTTATGGAATAACAGGTTCTGCATATTACTATTCAGGACTCAGATCCTAGTTATGAGATATGATTCCACAAAACATCAGTTTAGTCTTCACAAGGTGAAAAAAAAAATCTGGTGAAATGTTAGGAATCATCAGGAAAGCAGGAACACTTGGGCACAGCTTTGGTCCCTGTCTTCTGCATCCCTCAGCATGGCCACAATTCCTCAGCCTGGAAGGGAAGTGACAGAGGGAAGGGTCTGTAAAGAGCTTCAGAATCATCTGTGATGGGAGACAGTAGTCAGGAAGCAGTTGTTCAGCATTTCTTCCAGTACACCTGATGAAGGCAATGAAAGCCAGGTTGGGAAGAGACAGTACGAGGTGACTCTCTGTGTGGTCGGCAGCAGAACTGGAGGCTCCTTACTGAGGGATACAGATCTGCCCTGCTTCCAGGGGAAATGGGAGCAGTTCATAGAAGAGAAACCACAGAATCCTACACCAGGTTGGAAGGGACTTCACGGATCATCTAATCATCATCCCCAACTTTTCTTGGCAAAAGCAAGGTCTACACAAGATAGCCCAGCCAAATCCTGAGTGTCCAATGCTGGGGAATCCAGCATTTCCCTCAAGAGATGATTGTATTCATTGTGAAAAGTTTTCTGCTGTGTCCAACTGAGATCTCCCCAGGAGTAACTTGTAGCAATCACCCCTTGTCTTTCCCATATGACTCCTTGTGAAAAGCAGAAATCCCCATACTCTTGTTATCAAACGTACATTATGAAATGCTTTGGATGCTCAAAGGAGGTAGTAATTTGTCTTTCTCAGCAAGCACTCCCTTTTACTGTAACAAAGAGGGTGCAGAACAGGCTCTTGTGCATAGTGTGTCAGACTGACTTTTCACTTGTGTCCAGAAGTGCCTGTGAGGCAGTTCAAAGTGCTTCACCTAGTTTGGTTAGGAAACATTCAAAGTTACTTAAAACATTTTAGGGTCATACATTTTTGATCTGCTAGATCAGTCTCTTTTCCTGAGACAGCGCTGAGAACACACAGAGTCCTCTTAGCCGGAGGTGTACTGGAGGCGGCCCAGCGTTGCATGGTTTCCATGGGAGGGTCATCAGAGGAGCCATTTTTGATTGATTCAGTGTCAGTTAGGTGGATGTCATGAGCCTTGTGGTCGGTTTACAGCCTTACGCGCCAGCAGCAGGGGTGGGAGAAGGACTCCACGAGCAGGGGATGTAGCAGGGACCATGCAGAGGGGGCATGTCTCCCTGTATACCTGGGAAAACCAGCATACGGGTGCTCGGTGAGCTGGATGGGCTCTCCCAGGAGCTGGCAGACAGCAGTGCCCAGGTGCTTGGTGCCCTGCAGCCACGCTGTGTCTGATGGTCCTATCCGAATGCCCAAATACCCTTGTTGTCAGCACTCGTTCCCAGGAACCAGGTGGGTGCTTCGACTGGCATCTTCTCTGCCTGTTCTGACAACTTTTTGGACGTGCAAACCACCACTGGCCTCTTCTCTCCGAGGAGGTTCCTTCTGCCTTTGTTGTTTCTGGCATACTGCTGTGGGCTGGGATGGAGCTGGAGGTGCAGGAATCGTTCCACAGGGGTGGCTGGCGTCCACGTGGCCCATTTCCCCTGGGTAGAGAGCACGACGTTTGCTCTTTCTCCTTAGTTCCCCAGTGTCCTTCCCCACCCTTCGTGGGGCTGTGCACATCCACCCAAGGGTGAGCATAAGGCCGTGTTCCCAACGGCCAGGGTGACACCGGCAGTTAACCAGCTTTGCCTGCCCAGCACCAGCGCCTGTCTGCACTGGCAGCGTGGGGAGAGGTCTCGACATCTGCTTGTGCAGGAGTGGTTTTGAAGGGAAGCATTGTGTATTTTCCGCGGCAGTTCCCATGCGGAGGTGATGAAAAGTGTGTGTTTTGGCAAATCTTTTGTTTTATTGTGGTGGCTTGCAGCGGGGCAGCTCCAAGCAGCCGCTGCTTCTTTGACAAAGCACCAGAGGATTCTGTTAAAAAGTTGTGTTTAGTAATTGTAGTCGTCGTGTCAGACCATAACTGACTCGGAGCTGAAGGATTTTTGCGAGATGAGTAGCTATGCCAGCAGGGACCCAAGTCTCCTGGGCCAGCCGCGCTCTCATTAAGATTTGCCGCTAGCCGTGGCGGTGTTCGGCAAGTATGTGACGTGCATGCTGTTATTGTATGCTTGGCTTGTCAGCCTGCAGCTTTCTGACACTCACTTATGTCACTCTTTATTCAGAGACGAAGAAGCTTTTGATAATTTGACAAGACAAGCTCTTAAACGATCTAGGTCATGGCCTTCACTGTCTGTGATTGTGAACATATTTCCTGAAAGCCCTGTCACTCATCACAGCTACATTTTCTCCCGGGGAGCCGCGGGCCCATCCCGGTCTCCTGTCAGCGCGTGCATTTTGGTTATTCATACGCCAAATACAGTAGTGGGGTTTTTCCTTCCCTTTCGCTGGCACTCGCATGTTAGCGGGGCTAATCCGCTCCCCCGCGCCGCGCGCCCCGCAGGGCCGCCGTCGAGGGCCCTCTCGGCGCGAGGCAGACGACCGGCCGAGGGGAGCGGAAAGGAGGAAAGGCCGCTTAGTGCCGGTTTTGTGTTTGCTCATTGTTGTGGAAATATGAGAACTGGTGGCAAGGGCCTCGTCTATTGAGCTCTCGAGTCCCGGTCTGCTGTCAGGGGCTGTTTGAGATTGAGTGTTTTATTTTCTTTGATGTTCACATTGGAGAATAGGGAAGTGGGAATTAAACAACAGATGCATTAAGCTGTTGTTCTGGTAAAACAATAATTAGCACCTGATAAAATTCAATGTGGGTCAAAATGTGCAGCACCCAGTTTCAATTCTCCCGGTATGGCACCCTGCACTGGGTCAGCCTCAGGCACGAGTGACCGCTCTTCCGCACTGACTGGACGTGGTCCGTGGCAACAGGGACATGGATTTGGGGGAATAATGGCGCGGCGCTCGCACGGCCAAAGGTGTGGGCAGGTGCGGGGACGCGCCCCTCACCCATGCGCTCCGTGGCTGCGCGGCGGCAGTGGCACTACCCTCTAGAGTAGGCACCTTTTGTGCTGGTACATCTAAATGCAAGTAAGGTCAGACCACTGGGGCAGGAAATAAATGCAATTTTATTTTAATGTAGTTCATCACGCTGCCACAGTAGCTGAGTACCACGAGGGCTTTTCTTTAAACGAGGGCCGTTCATGGTTAAGTTCTTTTAAATAAATAAGGAAAATCATGGGTTTGGCAGCAGTTGTGTCTGGCTATGCTGTCTTCCATAGCAAACCTCTCTGCTTCGTTTGAGGAGCCAGTATTTGGTAGTAATTGTTAATCATACTTTTTGTCATTCCATGATATAAAATGCAGACAATAATCCTGAGCTGATGCAAAGTAATGAGGTTCCTGGTTAAAAGCACCGTCTCCAAAAAGCTGTTGTTTAACAGTCACCCCTCCTCAGCTATTGTACCCCACTTCATAATGGGGAGCAGTATTACCCCAAGTCACCGTCTGAATGAAGGAATATGCTTAGCCTTTCCTCACCATCTTCATCCTTACCTTCTTGTTGTATTCCCTTACCCTTAAAATGTCCTTGAGGATAAAACCCACCTCTGGACAGCACCATGAAGGGGCTGGGGCTGTGCCTCTCCCACAGTTTTGACAAGAGCTCTGCCAGCTGTGGTTCGCAGTCTGAGCTATAGATTTTTGCTCAAAGTGATGTCTTTGTGTCCAGAGCAGAAAAAATACCCAACCAAACAATTATTCAAAAATAAAGTAATTTTGATGATGATGATGATGATGATGATTATTAAATAGCAGACATGTGAGTAAAGGTCATACCACAGAGTGGCATTTTGCCAGTATAGGAAAACTCATTGATTGCAATTGTTCAACCATATTAGTCTGGGCACACTGTGGTAATCGAAAACTATCCAGAACTAATGTATAAATAACTGCCTGCTACCCCTGAGCTGGACCAGCACAGCTGTCCTGCACAGCTGAAACCTCTTCAGGTCTGAGGGAGATGCTGAGAGCTCTGGTACAATATTTTTACAGGCTACAGAGTGTTTATGTGTTGCCTCTCTGAACCCTGGCTAAATTAGGGAAGGAGGAAAATCCTTTTGTTTGTGCTCAAAGACAGCTTGAGTGTGTTCAAACTGTCAGATCCTCGGTGAGAAATGTGATGTCCTTCACACATTTCCTTTATAGAAATATTAATATAAAACTCAAATATTTACACACAGTATTTGAGTAAGAGGAGAAATGTTGAACCATTACACAGAACAGATTGTAGATTTTTCTGCAGAAAATTATGTTACTGGTAGAATGAATAATAAATAATATACTTTCCATCACATCTGGGAAAAACATACTGTATGTGCCACAGGGTGACTGGCAAAAACTTGGCTTTTATTTTGAGAGATGCTGGTTGTGGTGTGGGTTTTTTTAATTTACATGCTCCATCAAAATAAAAGAAGGCAAGAATTTAGGCATGAGTGAAAAATTTATTCGAAATCTAAAGAAATGTTAATAGTACTCATTTGCAAGTAGTCATGAGACTTCAATGTTTGAAATTGCAGCTGCAGCATATTATAGAGAAGCTGTGGAATACAATATTTCTTTTTAAAGTACTTAAAATGAAGATTGGCAAGCCAAGGTGCTAATTGTTCAAATGAGTACGGAGCTGTTCTAATAAGAGGGTAAATGTTCTAAAGAGAAGTGAAAGCCCTCTGCTGCAGTAGCTGTGTACCAAAATGACAAAAAGTGCCACAATTTCCGTGTCTGTCTGTGGCTCAGGGGCCGTCAGAAATATTGTACATTTTGTAAAAGCATTAAGAATCCCTAAGAGAGTGATCTGAGCCTCAGTGACCACCAACATGTTCTGATTTTGTTTAAAAGATCCACGTTTTCCTCTTTACCGTCTCTCATATGTCCCTCAGGTCAATTGTGTCGCTGCTGGGACTCAAAAACCTGCTCTACATTTTTTTTTTCAAAGGGCTGCACTTAGGAGTTGGTGTGAGAGTCTGACAATTAAAAAAAAAATTTAAAGTAAAAAAAAAAGCAAGCAAGTCATTGTAAAAATAGCAACATTAGAGCAATCTGTTATGGTTCTTGTTTACAACTCATCTGACATGAGGCTGCTGAGGATTATTACATGTAACAATTATATTTTGATTAGGAAAGAGATACGTACAAAAAAGGTAAAATATTTCTGTTCCTACGTGAAAGGAAGGCACCTTGTGATTTAATTTCTAGAGTGTTATGTAAATTTAAAATGTCAGAAAATGTAGAATTTAAATCTGCCCCTGTTTGTTTTGCAGCATTAATGCTTCCTACAGTCACGAGCACGATGCTCTCCCAAACTTCTGCCCCTCGGAGAAAAAGGGCAGAGAGAAAACTGTTACTGGCTTTCTGACAATGGCAGGGAGTGTGTTAAACCAGTGTAAAATTCAATTAAACTGTCTAGCCGGGTTTTTGAAGCTGAAATGCAGACCCTTTCAGTTAAGCTTCTTATTTTCCTGTGACCGACACCAGTGGATACTGTGTTATGCCAAAACCAACAGGCTGTAAAGCACCTTGTTTCATGCTCCTAGCTGATCAATATTTTTATTTTCCAGGCTTGCCCAGAAATATGGAGGCAGTATCACCTAACAGTAAGTAGAAACACCTTTTTTATTTTCTTCTACACCCAACCTATTTACTCCTCTGTGAACTGCTGACCATAAAATATAGACAAGCATCTTCTCTGAGAAGATAATAAACATCTGAAGAGTTTTTGAACTGAAGAAGGCGATGAAACACTGTCGCTATTTTTTAAGCATCTTTAAAACTTCTGAATTCATTTTAATAGTGTAATAACTAAATTAGTGCCTTGCCTCTCTTCTCTCAGTGACCACATTTATACATAGAAAGAGCGTTAAGTTTTAAGTTGGGATGCATAGCAGAAGCAGTAATCTCATCTCAGATATCCCAGATGCTGGTAATTAGGCACTCTGTGTGACAAAGCTTTCTTCTTAGATGAGTGAAATAAATCTCTGTTAGACTGGAGACATGAATTTGAGGAAAAACACCTCATAAACTTTTGCAGATAATTTATAATTAGTCAGGATATAGCTGTGACTGCTTCTTTGGCCTGCCTTAGTTGATCTTTAATCCCTGAAACAAGAAAATAAAACTTTGTGAAACTGTACCAGGTTATTACCCAAGATTTTTCCTCATATGTAAAGTAGATATAAAAATAAAACAAAATGCATATAAATTTGGTTAATGTTGAAACCTGGTACAATATTTAACCAGTAAAAACAAATTCTTGGATTGGTGTCACAGTTTTTGAATATATTAATTTCTAAATTTGTCAAACATAAAAACACCTTTAAAAATCAGGGTTTTGTTGTTCCTCTGAACTTTTGCTGTCGTTCCTTCCCAGATCGGCCTCACATGTATTTTGCTGTTACAGATAATTAACCCCTGTTCTCTGCTCCAAACAAAGTAGAAAAGTTTCTCCACTATTTTTCTTTTTGTTTCTTCGGCTTTTTCTCTGAAGCAGTAGATGGGATGTGCTTTATAATTTGTGCCTCCACCTCTTAATGGTAGTGGAATGCTCTTTTTTCTGCTTTCTTCTTCAAAATTCAATGAATAGAAGAATTCTGCACTTAAAACCTCTCATTTGTGTTTTGTGCATAATGATTCTAATACAAGGATCTGCCCTGGAAATCTTCCACCCTTCCTGAGAACTTACTTTTAAATAGATTTGGTAAAGAGTTTTTGCTGGTTTGGTTGTTTTTGGTATTTTTTAAAGAAAAACATTATGAGCAAAAGGTGCATTTACTGAGTATTTTTGTTTGCTTGTTTCTTTTAAATTGGATGAAGGAAAAAGGTAAATGCTGGTTTTCATTATAATCCCTAAAGGTGCATGTAAAAACATTTTCTGAAATGTTTATGATACTAGGAACTTAATAATCAGATAGAAATATTTGGTGCAGTAACATCTTGGGTTCTGTTTTTTCCAGAAATAGAACATTTAATTTAATTTTAGTCTTACCTGCCGTTGAAAATTCCTCAAAAAGTGAGTTGCCATCAACAAATATAAAATATTTATGTCTGTAAAAAAAAAGTGGGAGGTAGCTTAAACTTGATCAAGTGCTGTACTGGGGCAAAATTTGAGGTATCTTGAGGTAGAAAATTATTTCTGTGGATTTTGTAGAAAGCATTCAGGGTTTACGCTTAATGTAATGTAAAGCTAGAAAAACGTGTCAAAACAAGTTCTTGTTAGAAAATGTAGTGGTTACAAATATAGGCATCTTATTAGAAGTACCCATTTGGAAATTTTTGGTGCATTTTGGGGACATTTTGAAATGTGGTCAAATATGGACACTCACAGATTAAATGGTATCGCATCAGGCCCTACCTTCTGATAAATAGCTTCTTAATTTGCAGTGAATTGCAGATTATCTGCAAATAATCCGCATTTCTGACATGTGGGAAATGTTTTGCATGCCTTCATTTTTTGCATGGGAAGAGTACCTTTGGCTCAAAGTTACATTAGTAGTTGGGTTAAGCCTGGAATCAAAAAATTTTTATGGTAAAAGACATGCTTGATATTTGCAATAAGTAAATTAAAAGAAACTGCATTATCTGAATTGTTTAAAAGTATGAGTCCCATCTTTTATTGTTCCCTTTAAAATATTCTCTTTTGCACCCAAAGAAGAGCAGAAGTAAATAATATTCTGGCAAGAAACAAAACTTCTACATTAGAATAATGTATAATGTTTAAATATATAGTATATATATATCTGTAGGATTGTAACAAAAAGCCAAGATTTTTTACTCTCATAGCAGCACAGTAGTATTTCACCATAGAAATTATCTTACAATTTTTGTATTGTAGAATAAATATTTTGGTACGAACAGGATAGCAGTTTTAAGAAAAATACAGCATGCTTAAAACAAAAGTGCTGCTGTGGCTGTCACGGCCCACAAAGGCTGCCCAGTTGTTGAAGGCCACAGAAAAGCTTTTCCTGCACTTCAGTCATGGATACAACCACTAGATTTAAACTGGTTTTGGTGAACTGATGGTGAGCATCCCATATGCAGGTACATGTACGTGCAGATAAACTCGGGCGTTCCATTTTGTGATAATACACCGTTTTTCGGCACCGTTCACAGAGGGCTGTCGCAAAGTTTGTCCCAATGCTTTGCGTTCTATAAAGTATTTGTAGTTAATTTCTTTGAATGTGAAGAATCACACGGCCTTCCACCTCTCTCCTTTATGAGGCTTTTGGTTATTTTACTCATTTTCTGGCACTTTCCTAGGAGATGGACTGCCATCTATTGACTCCTCAGAGCCCCTGCACGGCATGCGGGGTGACTCGAACAATGACTCAATAACAAACCCATTCTGCTCTTGGGGATGGTGGTGGGGTTTGTTGACGTTGGCCATGGTGACAAATTTGAGCACGTTGCAAATAATTTGTTGTATGGGCAGAAACATCTTATTCCAACCAAAACAGACTGCCAGCGCAAGGAATCTTATGAAGAAATGGCAAAAAGGTTTGTAAGTGGAATATTTTAATTTGCCTTTTGATGGAAAAAAAGATTATCATAAGGCATTCAATGAAGCTTAAATCTAAGGGCTGTGTGATAATCAAACCTTTATAAGTGGCTGAAAGTAGTTTCTTTAAAGTTGTTCTTTCAACTCTTTTAACTACAATTATTCTGAAAGAAAAACCCAATCAAAGTCAGCAGAAAAATCCAACTCCCACTGTGGTTTAAAATAATATTTAATAACCTCTTAAAGACAGTGATTTAAAACTTTTACACATCATTTTCATCATGACTGCTCTCTGTATTTCTCCTGTATCAGAGAAGGGCAATTATATTTGTCAAAATATATTTCAAGTTTTTATTCGTGTAGCGAATTTAATACGATCTATTTCGTATCTATTTGCAGTAAATTGGTTCATACCCACTAATGTTTATCAAAGGCATTATTATCAATCAAATAATAGGACAAGGACTTCTTTCACAGATTCAGGATAAACAGTTTTGATCCTAGCTTGCTGGAGTGTCAGTGATGATATGTGTGATTTTTTTGGGCGCAAGGCATTTGGAGGCCTTGTTGAGCTCTTTGTTCTGGGTTATGAGGAAGTTTAGCTTACAACTCTGACTTCGTAAATGCCAGGTGCTCTGCAACCCAGAGAAACACAGCCTGTGCTCCACAAGACATGCCATCACATCCCCTCTCCCACCCTAAGGATAACGGGTACACACAGCATCATTTTTTCACCCTCAGAGCACTTGGCTCTTTCTCACTCCCTCTCACTTGACACTTCAGATTTGAGCTATAAATGTAGTGATATTTATTATGTATTTTGAGTGGAAGCCAGGTTATAGCCCTCTAACAAGCAAAAAATATAAACTTTAAATAATGCTGAAGAATCGGTGGAGAAACTTGTGAGAAGGCACCCAATGATTTTGTTTGTTTCAGTTTCGCAGTTTATTCTTTAGGAAATACAGTATTTTCCTTCAAGTTTGACCTGCTGCCCGTCTACCTCGCTGTGTCCCCAGCAGCAGCTCCTGTCCTCAGTGGGTCCAGGCTCTGGAGGGGCAGAGCTGGGGGTCTGCCAGTGGGAGTCTAAATCTAAATCACTGCAGTCCCATAGTGACACATTCCACAGTGGACAGCCCTTCTCCCCTCTGCTGCTGGTGTAAGCAGCCCAGGGCTCTAATCTGGCCTTCAGGGGAGCACCTTGGGCTGGGGTGCCTGTACCTGATCAGCGGCTGGGCCCTCACTCCAGTCCCGTGGATTGCAGTGGCTTCATGGCCTGAGAAACCTGCTGTAGCTGCTGCTAGTGGTAGCATTTCCACCCAGCAGATGACATCACTGGAGAAAAAAGAGGAAATTTATTTATTTTCGGTGCATAGAGACCCTGTTTTGCTCTGGGTGTGAAGTTGCACTTCTGCCGTGAGTCCCCAAAGTGTAGGCTGGACTCCCCCAGTGCGTGGCAGTGCTGGTGGGGCAGCCAGAGGTGCATGGGGCCTCTGTGTGTTTTGGTGTCAGATTGAGAACATGCTGGCTGCAGATCTCACCACATCTGCTTTGTCAGAGTGGCTTGTGCCATAGACGAATGGATGTGGCCAGTTCAGCCCAGGCTCAGGATGAGATACCGCAGTCAAACAGGAATGAACTTTGCAAGTGTTAGCATCTTCTTCACTAAATATCACCTGAGTAAAGAAATTCTGTCCCTAAAATGGGCAGAGTAAGTTTTTTATTTTCCTGAAGTGTTTCTTGGTGTTCGTGTATGTTAAAACATAAATCTCACTGGGACCAGGTTTTTTTTCCTGTAGGGATTGCTCATTTTTATAACCCCTTCCTGCCGTGGTGCTGCTCCATCCAGCCACACTGACGCTGCCCCCTGTGCCCTGCCCTCGCCAGCCTCATCTGTGTGAAATCTCCGAGGTCAAGATGGCCACTAACAGAGTTTTAGAACCATCAGAATTTTTAAATAGCAGAAGCTATCATTGGACACACCTTTTGACAGTTTGTTAATCCTACTTTTAATCCGCCTACATGAAGGAAGGTGAATCAGGAACTGGCTGATTTGGCCCTGTGTGTGAAGGACATGAAGGGGCGATGCGTCTTTTGTGTTTAAATTTTGCGCCCAGGTTTCTTTGTGTGCATTATTAAAATTCTTCATGGCCTGCTACTTTTTTTGTGAAGTGAAAATGTAAACCATATCCCTCAAAGTCAATTTCTATCTGTTACAGCGTGACTTCCAGAAAGGGAAAATTAAAAATAATATAACCCTGGCAAAAAATACTTAAGCTTGAGAGACAGAGAGGGCGTTTGGTTTCCAGGTATTTTTTTAGGTGCTGAGCGGTAAGCGAAGGGATTGGTTTTGGAGTATTTCTGGGAGGAGGTTAACCCCCAGTTTCCTCGCAGCTGTGGCTCTGACATGGCCGCAGGGCTGGCCGTGCTGGCCATGACACAGAGCCATAGACCATGGGATCAGCATGCTCTTCTGGAATGCTTCCACACCTGGCCAGTTCCTCTCCAGGTGCTTCAAGGCTATTTCTAGTACCTGTAGTAAAAACACCAGTCTGTTAATGAAATAGGCCACGTATTTCTCATATTTTGGAATCCTAGAGTGGGCCCACATGTACCATTGCTTCAGCATCCATTCAGCAGGATATTTTACAGGGACAGCAACTTGGAATTACCAGGGATATGGATTTAGGGTAAGGATGACTCTGGCTCTTGTGAGTTTTGGGGCAACATGAACACCTGGAACATGACGGTGTCCACACACCTGCTTGGGAGGTGCTTGGGTTTGTGAAGATTTTCTGCCCTTCGAGAGAGTGCTCGCCTCATTAGTCGGGGGAGGAGCTGGAGCAGAGCTTGGCCAGCAACAGGCAGATGTTTTGGTTTTAAACTCTGTGTTGTCCAAACCTGGGCCCTCTTGCAAGTGGTTTGCAGTGTCAGAGATGCTCCTGACATGCTGCCAACCTTGCACAGCTGTCGTGGAGAAAGCCAGCAGGTTAGAGGGGATCAGTGTGCTGGGCAGAGCGATTTTACTGTTTGTTTTCCCCTACTAATTGTAATTTGCTGTGTTGCCATTCTCTTTCAAGTTTCAGATACTTTTTGAGGCTATCAGAAACCTAAACCCCAAATCTTTTTCTATTGCAAAGGAATCATATTTCACAAAAGATATTCTTTCTGATAGCTTTTTTTTTTCAGAAAACAAAGAGACTTTCAGGTCCTGAAATAACAGTTAGGTTTATCCATTCTGTAGCTTTCAGTACAATAGCATGCTACCTAAAAGTTCTTTCCCAATTTTTATTTTAAAGGTGTATTTAAATGACGATGGGGAAAAGAAGTAGCTTTAATAACCCTGTATAAATTTTCTGCAAGGACCTGAGTGCATGTTTCAGGTGGGATGCAGAACCTTCCAGCAGCATGGGCATCACCTGCCACTTACCTTCATCATGTAATAACCATGGTAGGAAGTGTCGTGCTTTCTCTAACCTTCATCTGTCCTGTGCTCTTCTGCACTTGCTCCCCAGAAAACAAAATAAAAGGTGCTTTTAAATTGAGGGTTAAAGACAGATTACATTGTGACCAAAAATTGTGGTTTTGTATATTTCTGGAAGCAGTCTGGGAGTGGGGAGAGAGTAGAATAGAAAGCTCGGATGACTGAACGTTTCTCTGATTTTGGGGTTCCAAATGACATTGTTGTGTTTGTGTTGGAGCGCGGCATCCCTCAGAGAGCCCCGACTTCAGCACGCATGTTGAAGTGGTGTAAAGAACCATGTTTGCTGCAATGTCTTTCACATCGGACTGTGAAAGGGAAAGGGAGAAGAGCAGGGGATGGAAATAAATGTATTTTACTATTTTAAATCTTTGTGCGGTACATGACATTTGGTGACAGGTATCCCTCCAGCCCAGCACACCCCAAAACCAGAGAGGTTTGGGTTATTTTTGTGACAGATCAAAGCTGTTGGGTGAGTGGTTAATTAATCAAACAGAATAATCAAGGAAGGTTTGCTGCGGAAATATTTCCCCTTCATATATTCAAATGCAGTTCTCTTAAGAGAAAGGATTAAGGTGATTTTTTTCTTTAATGCTTACAAATTCAGTTAAAAATTTTCACCTCTTTCCTTTAGTTTGAAAAGGCGAACTTACACAAGCATTTCTACTACTACTATTATTATTATTATTATTATTATTTCAAGTATTAACAATCTAAATATGGAATATAGAATTTTCAAGCTAGAATGAGGTTTCCAATGCATTTTTAAAACATTTGAGAAAAAAAAATTCTGTGTCCTCTTTCTGCAGTCAGTGCTATGTATTAATATTCATATTAAAGTTCCTACATTCTGAGAATTTCTCCAAACTTGATATGAAGGTGTCTTTTTTAAGTTTTGTTAGAACTGTGAACCGGTTTCAAAATTCTGTAGGAAACCAAAAATCATCTGCATATTTAACAGACCTTTTAAAATGTGAAAAAAATCACAGTTGCATATAATATGCATAAATGCCATAAAATGGATTTTGGTGCATTTTCGTATTGCAAAGTGGAAAAGGCATAAAAAGTCGGTGCATCTGTTTTCACTGCGTGGTTCATCTTGCTGGTGATTCATGTGTCGGAGCAGCCCAGAGCTCATGCCGGTAAGACAGTAACTTCCTCAAGTTATGCTTGATCATGTTAATAATCTACGGATTAGGATTCCCTAAAAATATTCACTGATTTAATTCCAAGAGGGTCTATCATGTCAATGATATTACTACATCTTGTTAGGTCCTGTCATGTGTATAGAAAAGTTTCTATCCCCGTGACAGAATTATCCTGATTTTGATTTCAAGTGTTGAAGAATCAAGTATAAAGGGAATTAAAGGAGCCGAGGGCCCGCACAAAGTGGTGAGGAACACGGAGCTATGAGCAGGTGCTCACAAAGAAGTCTCAGAAGTGTGTATGAGGTGCACTGTGTGTGCACACGTGCTGTGCCACCCACCGAGGGCCACAGAAGGAGGCGTCCCACGGCATTTTTGGCTACAGAGGAGTGAAGTTGGGCCTTTGGTTTTGACTCATTTTTGATTGTTGAACTTGGGTTAAATTAACATTTGACAAGCATATTCCAACAGCCATGAGAGTGGCTCTGAAATGGGCAGAGGTAGCCCCCCCATGAAGGAATGGCCACTCCAAACTATGTCTGGCCTGACACGGCCCCTTTCCCCGGTGCAGTGCTGCCCAACGTGGGGTGGTCAGGTGGTGAGGAAGAGGCATTATTTTTACATCAGAGCAGGTGAGGAATTCGCAAGGAAAGGACAGTCACTGCCTGGTTCAGACTTTCTCATAGTTGTGTCCAGAAGTGGCTTGTCTTTTTTTTTCCCCCTTTTTTCATTTCCCTCCCCTCAAACATGCAGTTTCTCTGCTTGTAGCCTCTGCTCACCTTGTAGCCAACAGAAGGTATTTCTGTGTTGTTTCTTGACTATGCAGTTAATTCTGTTCCTAAAGATTTTTTATGACTTCTTTTGGCACTTAAAAAATGGGCTGGTGAACACCTGTGCAGGAGTACAGCCACTGGAGGGTTTCTGTGGACTAAGTGATAACCCTGAAATATCTTCTCCTTTAAAATTAATTGTCCTGGATTTGTATGGGATAATCAATTTCTGTCTGAGTTGTTTTGGTGCCAGATGAGAGCTGGTGAAATTAATTCTGATTTTCTGATGGTGGCATCAGGAGGGAAAGAGAGGAAAAATGATAGCACTGAGATACTCAGAAGTTGGTCTGGGGGAAACTGTTTTGGTCAGCAGCATATTTACATGGTGTGAGAGAGCAGAAATCTAAAATGCTCTCATCCATTTTTAGACACTGTATACTATTCAGGAAGTTACAAGTCATATTAAAGTAAAAACTTTAAGGAATTGAAAACAGTTTTAAAAAACAGATGTGCAAAAAGGACATGGAGAAGCTTTTGTTCGTCAGTGGTTGTATACGAGCTGTCACACGTTTCTGCAAGGACATATTCGGGATGAATGTCACTCGTCATGAATCTAGGTGCAAGTAACTACTATTGCTGAATATATATGATGCTTTTTAATGGAGAACACATGAAAAAATTATGAGGAAATGGATAAATATTAACATGTGCAGTTGGCATGTTGGTAATGTAAGGAAAGTGCTTCTGTGAAATTGTCTGTTAGTGAAGGATGCTGCAGGCTGAAGCTCAGCTGCTGGGGAGTTTAAAGGGAAAAGATTCAATTATTATCTATTTAAAATGTACCCCAAAACTCACTTCTAGCAAACTGATGCACTGCTCACTTGGCATCTCATATTCTTCAGCAGCACTAAAATTTTTTCCCATGTTTACTTCCATTTTAGCTGTGATTAGAAATCACCTCCAACAAAATATTTATTAAGAATCTATTTATCAAGAAATACCTATTAAGAATGCTCTCCTAAGAAAGATGTGGCACTTCCTCCTTTTGGGTCCAGTGGTGAGGGATGATCAGCAGACGACATAAAGGTTAAAGAGAGAGAAAGGAAGCTGTAAATCATTCAGAATGACAGTAAAAATTAAAACCTTGGGGTTTGTCAGGCTCCCCCGTGTATTAGCTAATAAATATAACTGTGCTTTAGTTCTGTTCATCTTCTGATTTTACAGGCTTTGCAAATGTTTGTTTTCAGATTAATGTATGTGTAACTATGCATATGCTTAGCACAGGGGCACCCGGTGCCGTGCCCGGGCAGATATATAGATATATAGAGATATATATAAACATTTGGCCAATCCCCTAATAAACATTCAAATAAAATATACGTGTCCCAGTGTGTGAGTCTCCTCCTCCTCCTCCTCCTCCTCCTCCTCCTTCTCCTCCTCTTCCTCCTCCACCACCTTCTTCTTCTTCTCCTCCTCCTCCTCCTCCTTCTCTGCACAGTCTCTTCCCACCTCCCCCACTCCACTTCAAAGCTTGTGGTCCTTTCTCCATCCGTGTACTAAAAGGTTTCTTTGTGAGCCAGGCCATTTGTCCGTCATTGTTTGGGGCCCAAACGGTGGTGAAATACCCTGTCACCGATCTGGAGCACGGTGAATGGCAGCTTCTCTCCGGACAATTGGCGGCGGTGCCGAGAAATATTCCTGAGAGGATTATTTAACCTTTCAATTTAGGGGGCACAAAGCCCGGCTGATTAATGAACTTTCTGATGGGCGCCGATAAGCGGATCTATTTCTTTATTTCCTCCAAAAGTGATTCCTTCTCCTGTCCCATATTACTATAATCTTAAACATAAAATGTGGCAAATAGATT